>NC_137007.1:23121231-23456231 GCF_032717465.1 Coenobita brevimanus | reverse complement strand
GATATCATGTTGTTGTGGAATGGAATGTTGGAATAACACTAGGATAATCGAAATACTTGTTTAAATTGCACATTGTCCTAGCAAGGACAGGTGATCGGATACTAAACCCAAAATCCTCTTTGTGTTATAATTCGATCACAAAATATTATTCTTCCAAAATGATTGAATTCATGCGACATGACGTCATTTTTAAGCTTACATGTTGTAATGCTAGGTGAAATTAGGCTCGACTTCTCGTTCCTATTACACCTAACGTGGAGCGGGGTCCTCTTTCGAGACCGGAGCTTAGTGCAATAAAGAGAGGCAGGACACAAAAACTCTAGGCAACAACCTTTCCACGTATATTACCACAATCAGACACAGAACAAATCAGCAGATATTACAGCACAATACATAGCAATATAAAACCTTGTCTAGGATATGTGTATCTCGCAGGATACTTGCTTCTCTGAAAGTAATGACAATCAATCCTAGTGCATCAAGAGTGCAGTAAATATAGGCACGCGCGGGGGGGGGGTTGAGTCTCACGAGGAGATAGGGGAGGTGCGGGGAGTGACTTGTGACGGCTAGGGGCAAGTGATGGTAATACTGGAGAACGGCAGATATTAGCCGTGAAGTTTATATGGTTTCCACTAGCCAAGGGACTTTGGTAATTGATTTTATTCTTGATTCACACTTACTCGGGATATTAGAGTGAGAGAGGGTGATAAACAAGATTTATGGGTAGCGTGGGGGAGGGAGAGAATACCATTAATACTCCCTTTCACAATATTCCTTCACAGTAATGGGGATATGTCATTATAGGGGAATCTCCAGGCGGCACAGGCTTACTAATTGTATAAAAGGGATGTCACTCATAATCATAGTTCATCAGATCTTGTTCCACACACTCGTCCTTTAGCTTCACACTGTGACCTTATTTACCCCGATATTCACTATATGAAATCACTGCACAATACTTATATTAGGGGAAATCACACTTAACCTAAATCACTCTTACTACAGTATCACACGTATTCATCAGGGGGATAGGCAGGAACATGTCGTCGGCGATCCTGCCGGGCTAGGGGCACCGCCAATGCGAGGCGTGCCGAGAGGGCACGGGATAACTCGTAAGGGCGTCCTCTCGCGTCCTGGGCTACCCGTGACTTCCGGGCTGGGCTCAGGCGTGTGGCCCTCGGGACTGGGGCCGAATAGCTCCAGGAACCTCTGTGATAAGTCCCAGCCGGTCGTGAGGGCCTTACAGCATCGTGGGGGCGTAGGGAGATCACGCCCGGGTGTCCTGGGGAGAACCGAGAGAGACTGCGGGCTGCGGTCTCCAGCGTCTAGGGGCACCGACAGAGGAGGGCTGCGGCAGTGACTTCCACTGGGTCCGTCAGGTGCGTCTGCTCTAGAGCCAGACGTAGGGAACAGAGACCAGGGGAGGCTGTGAGGCCTGTCTGGGTCACTCTGGGACAGGAAGCCTGGGCTCTAGTCTCCTGTTGTAGGGACGTCTCTCTCCTTACCTCTCTCTGCACACCCTCAGAGCGACAATAGATCGTCTCACGAGGGAGGGAGTGACAATAGGTCGTCTCTACCAAGACATTCTCGGAGCGACCATAGATCGTCTCACGAGGATGGGAGCGACCATAGAGCGTCTCTACCGGAGCACTTTCGGAGCGACCATGGATCGTCTTACGAGGATGGGAGCGACCATAGATTGTCTCTACCGGAACACTTTCGGAGCGACCATAGATCGTCTCACAAGGATGGGAGCAACCATAGATCGTCTCTACCGGAACACTTTCGGAGCGACCATAGATCGTCTCACGAGGATGGGAGCGACCATAGATCGTCTCACGAGGATGGGAGCGACCATAGATCGTCTCTACTGGAGCACTTTCGGAGCGACCATAGATCGTCTCTACTGGAGCACTTTCGGAGCGACCATAGATCGTCTACCGGAGGGGCGCCATCTGGAGTGTCTATTACAACTCCACCCCTAGCTGACTCAACAATTCCACTCCGTGAAGATAGTGTCCTTCTACGGCGGCGACGGCGTGGTGGCTGCGTGACACAGGGGCGCATGGCCCGGGCTGACATATGTCGCTGTTGCCGGGAGTGGTTGTGACTGGTGGCGGCTACCCCATGGGGTCCGTGTGGGAGTGTCGGCGCATCCTCAGGCATACTGATACTGAGCTGTGTTTGGCTTGCCCTGTCGTCGGGGGTACTATGGTATATTTTGGGGGCAATGTTCTTTAAGTCACGCATTTTTACATGTGTTACTGGGTTCATAATTTTCCTGGTGTCTACACTTTCTTATATACTGTGCTGTGTTAGTATCCAATCATTGATCGACCACAGTGGTCAATCAGTCGACCACAGTGGTCAATCATTCGACCACAATGGTCAATCAGTCGACCACAGTGGTCAATCAGTCGACCACAGTGGTCAATCAGTCGACCACAGTGGTCAGTCAGTCGACCATACTGGTCAATCAGTCGACAACACAGTGGTCAATCAGTCGACCACACTGGTCAGTCAGTCGACCACATTGGTCAATCAGTCGACCACACTGGTCAATCAGTCGACCACACTGGTCCCAGTCGACCATACTGGTCAATCAGTCGACCATACTGGTCAATCAGTCGACCACACTGGTCAATCAGTCGACCACACTGGTCAATCAGTTGACCACACTGGTCAATCAGTCGACCATAGTGGTCAATCAGTCGACCACACTGGTCAATCAGTCGACCACACTGGTCAATCAGTTGACCACAGTGATAGATAAGGTGATGACTATGGTAAATGAGTTAAATTTATTAAGACCACTATTTCTACAAAAATTTTAATATGTTATGAACAAGTGAGGGTTACGTGTGTTGGCCTTACAGAAACTGCTGACATCCTGTACACTGCGCATCCCCTGCCCACAACCCCCACCCCCCACCCATCACGCACTCAGTTTCATGAAGTTCACTTGGCTAAAGATCTCAAGGACTTACAAATAATATTGTATGGGTTGCCCCCAGACTCAACTCACTTCATGCAACCACTTGACGTCTCAGTGTTTGGTCCCTTGAAAAAGGCTTGGAGGACAGCAGCTGCAGATTGGCAAGAGGATCACCCTGATGAAACGCTTAACCAGACTACTTTGCTCCAGTTTTTCTCTCTATGTATAAGAAGGCTTGCAAGAAGGAAAACATTGTTAATGGTTTCCGGAAATGTGGACTTCATCCATTTGATCCTGAGGCTCCTGACTATTCAAAGATCACAGCTGAAGCAATGAAGGCTTGCTCTACAGTACTATTTGATGGAATTGATCAAGGTGGTATAGTAGAGAAAGGGACACAGACTGATTTTCTGACTTATATGCATACTGGTGTACAAACTGATTCTCCCCAAGCATCTCTAGTCCAGCAAGGACTTCAAGAAGCAGAATGTTTGGACTTTATGTATAATAACATTCAACCTTCTTTGCACTGCTGAGCAACAACATGTGATTTGGCCCTGACTGATAAAGTAAAAAGGTTCCTCTTACAAAAAAAAGCTGAAGTTAATTTCAGAATACCATCAAAAGAGACATTCCTATCACCAAGCAAGAAGAACAGGCCCAAACAAGGATCAACTATCAGCCCTGCATTTACAAACTATAAGTGGTTCCCATCACCACGTAAAACACAAGGTCCTAAGTACAAAAAAACCATGAGAGACAAGACCTTTGCTCTTTCTTCATCAGCCACAATCCAGTTGCTGGAAGAGGAACGCAATGCAAAACGAGCTTTAGAGCTCAAGAAATGCAAAAAGGACTCCAAACTTCCCAAGAAAGGCAAGTCCGCTCAGACGTTTGAACCTCTGACTGCTTCAACATCAATGAACACTCTAGCTAAGGAAAATGTAGATTCTTCCAGTGATGAATCGCTAGAAGCCAACATGGTATCGCTGGAAGACAGTGATGATGACTCAATTGACGTAGAAACTATGGCCACTGAAAATGCAATGCAGTTTATAGATCTTCAACAGCAACCTGAGCAAGGATCGTGGGTTATAGTGAAGCTACCTGTCATTAACTCTACTTCCAGAGGTACCGTAGAAAGACTGTTACACATAAAGCTTGTCTTGGTTGGGTAGAGAGAGTAGAAGAAGATGGCCTTGAAGTACACTTTCTTAAGAAATTGGAAGCTAAGAAAGATCACTTTGTTTGGGGCAGCTCTGAAGACCTTTCTTTCCCAGTGACACCAGATGAAGTTTGTGTTATTCAAAATAAATGTATAACTGATGTGATTCGGGGTAGAACTGCTACAAGTAAGGTTGAAAATGGAGTACTAGCAGCTGGGAAGAGTTGTGTAGGAATAGTGTAATACCTGTAGGCCTATAATGTTTCTCTAGTGCGGAGTAAGTTTCATGCCAGAATGATCTTTGAAAGTAGTTTTACCTTGTATTTTAATTTCCAGAAACTATGCTTCATAGGCCTAGGCAGGCAAACTAACATGGTTACTTTTCTTAGGAACATGATTAGTTTTGTTATTCGTAGGAACACATTTACTTTATATATTCTCATGAACATGATTACCATAGTTCAAATTATTCTCAGGAATGTGGTTACTGGTAGGCTAACTAACATGATTATCATATTCTTAGCAACATGGTTAGTTTCCTTATTTATATGAACACTTATTTAAGTTATTCCCAAGAACATGAGCAATTCAACTTATTTTCAGGAACATGGTTAGCCTACTAATTCTGAGGAACAAGGTTAAAACTGCTAAGCTTAGCTATATATTGTATTATCATTATTGCAAGTATATTAAACACTGTTTGCATCCTCATTCATCATGTGTTTCTTTTCCCCAGAAAATTTGCTTCTCTTCATTTCGTAGCTAGGCCTCTAAGGGCAAGAGATAAATACAATTTTTTGAAGGTTTTATGTTGGAAAATAATATCCTAGAGGGAGAGGGCTTAAATTTAGGCATTTAGATTTTTAATGGAATGTGGTTGGAGTTAGCAGTCAAGTGACTGAACTTGGTGGTACTACCATTAACTCCAATCACATACCATATATATATGTATATGCAAAATGATGTTCCACAGATATTTGGCATTGCTCTTAATATAAACTTTAGTGACTGTTGAAGGATTTGAGGGGTAAACAAAATTACTTTTGCACTTAGTTCAAGTTGAAATCTACGATCAAAATAAATACATCGCACTTTTTGATTGGATACTAACGTTCCTACCCTATGTGGTAACAATAGGGGTATTTGCCTTCTTAGTGTGACTGGAAAAATATGTGGTGGAATACTCATTGATAGGGTTAGGCATATATGGTAACAGAGGAGCTAGTTGGAGAAGAACAAGGGGGATTTAGGAAGGGAAAAGGGTGTGTAGATCAGATATTTGTTCTAAGATGTTTAGTGGAGAAGTAGCCTACCGTATCTAGAGAAGGGAAAGAAAGTGTATGCTGCCTTTATAGACTTTGAGAAAGCTTATGACAGACTAGATAGGCAAGGTACGTGGAAGGTATTAAGAATATATGGAATGGAGGGGAAATTGTTTTCTGTGAAGAGTAGGCCTACCCGGTATGTACGAAGGAGCTAGGGCTACGGTGCGAGTGGATGGTGAGCTGAGTGAGTTCTTTGATCTCAATGTGGGACTGAAACAGGGATCTGTGATGTCTCCATGGCTGTTTAATATATTATACATGGATGAGGTTGTAAAGGAGGTATAAGGTAGGGCAGTGGATGTGGGGGTCGCTCTAATGAATGAGGGTTAGATGTGGAAGATTCCGGTGTTCCTGTTTGCTGATGATACAGTGTTGTTGAGTGAAGATGAATTTGCAAGGTTTGGTGAATGAATTTGGGACAGTGTGTAGGAAGAGGAATCTGAAAGTAAATGCAAACAAGAGTAAGGTTATCGTGTTTGAGAGGAATGAAGCACAATACACAGTGAGGTTGGATGATGAGGATATGGAGAATGTGAGTGCATTCAAGTACGTGGGTAGTGTGATGAGTAAGGATGGAACTTTTGGGGATGAAGTGCTTGAAAGGGTACAGCAGGGAAGGAAGGTTATTGGTTCACTGAAAGCAGTGATGAGAATTAGGGAGATGAATATGGAAGTTAAGAAGTCACTGCATGACAGTATTGTGATCCATATCCTGACATGTGGAAGCGAGACATGGACCTTGCTAGAGGGGAACAAGTCAAGAGTGAGAGCAGTGGAAATGAGTTACTTGAGCATGTGGAGTGACATGGAGGGACAGGTTGACGAATGAAGAAGTGAAGGAGCGTTGTGGGGTGGTTGTGGTTGAGAAAATTAGGAGAAATACACTGAGCTGGTTTGGACAAGTGGAGAGAATGGAGAATGAAAGAGTGACTAAGAGGGTGTATGTACAGTAGGTGGAGTGGAGGGATGGAGAGGGAGGGGAAGACCGAGGATGAGAGGAAGGGATGGAATTGAGAGGTATATGAGGGAGGGGGGAGTGAGTTGGGGGGAGGGCAGTCAAATGGTGGGTGACAGAGCAACTTGGAGGTGTTTTGTCTGCAGCCACCCTTTTGCAAGATTAGGGCGTCGGGCTATGGATAGATAGATAGATACGCAATATGATCGACCGTACTTCCCCAAAAACCTGTATATGGAGCCGATTTTTCGACTTTCAAAAGTAAAAAGTTTTATGCCCAAGGTTTAGAACTTGAATTTACACACCTTATGCCGCAAACCAGAGCATTTTAGACCAACTGGTTCATGAGCAATAGCCCGTCAAAGTTGAAAAAAGCTACCCTTCCAGGCAGGGCAACTCCAGTTTTCTATGTGCTCCCACCCCATTCCTTCCTCATTCCTCCTAACCCACTCCCATCACCCCTCCCCCCCTCTCTTCCTTCTCCCTACCCCCATCCTTCAGAATTTTTCAGCTCATTTTTTTTTTTCCCAGACAATAGCATGCACAATAATTATGTCGGTGTTCCTTACTCCCAGCACCCTTTCCCCCCAACACTTCTCCCTTCTCCACCCTCCCTCCCCCCATCCCCTTCCCTCATAGCTGTGTAGCTGTCAAAAAAAAAAAAAAAAAAAAAAAAGCATGCATAATCTTTTTCTTGGTGTTACACACTCCAGCATCCCCTCTCTCCTCACCCCTTCCCCTCTCTATCCCCTCCCCTCAGAGCTGTCAAATCGAGTAGCTGTAAGAATTTCTAGGGGGAAACAAGCTAGAGCTATCCTCCCCCTCCTCCCCTACGCCCTTTCAGAATTTTCCAGCTTATTTCCTTTTCTCCAAACAACAGCATGCACAGTAATTATGTCGGTGTTTCTCACTCACTCCCAACACCCTTCCCACCAGCACTTCTCCCCTCCCCACTTTTCCTCCCCCGTCCCCTTCCATCATAGCTGTGTAGTCAAAAAAATAAATAAATAAATAAAAAAAAATAAAAAAAACTGAGCCAAAGCATGCAAAATCTTTTTCTTGGTGTTACTCACTTTACCATCCCCTCTTCCCTCACCCCTTCCCCCCCCCCCATCTCTTCCCCTCAGAAAAAAAAAAAAAATACATCCTATGTTTCGTGCATTGGTGTATGCAGTAACGCAAACAATAATCTGGTACTGAATGAAAACATGCTACATGACTATGGTGGTACAAATCTAAACTGGCGGCTAGGGTGTGGCGCGACCCCCAGTGTTGCTATGTTTCCCAAACCTGCGATGGGAAACGGCTGTTATATATGTAAAAGGCATCACAAATACGATAAACACCTATGAATACATTGCTAACGTGTGTATTATGATATATGAAAGAACATTAAACTTATTATGCATGAAATATTTATCCGGGAATACAGAAACGTGGCATAAATATTTTACAGTGTTGCTAAAGAAAAATTAGTCACTTTTATTGGCTTTTACCGTAGTTCTGGGGTGGGTAATAATGTCACAGTTATAATTATAAGATAATGTGCAGGAATATAAGTAAAAAGATGCCAATATCTTAGTAAAAGAAAAAATAATACATTAAACCCTCGTGAGCGGCAACACTCACACAGACCCAGACTAATCTCGTGTCACTTTCTTTTGTGTCCTTACCTCCTGGGTGGTGTGGAAATAAACTCAAATTTAGAATATGTACAATATAATGTTAAAGAAAATAACCAAAAATGTATCCTGAAACACCATAGATAAGTGAGAATGAGAGAGAGAGAGAGAGAGAAGGGGGGGGAGGAAGGCAGGCCAGAGGAGGTGTTGAGGGATGGAGGAAGGGAGGGAAGGAGGGAGTGATAGAATGAAAAATCATGGCGCCACACCGAGATCATCTGGCGACATATGTAAAACAATAAATATTTTTTAATATTAGATATACAGTAGTAAAAAAATAAAGAAATGAAAGCATAAGTTTAAAAGTCACTCATAAATGAAACAAAATTCCCCAGGGTGACGCACATCTCCCCCAGGATAGAGAGAGGGGGGGGGGGATCGTGCTTACGGAAAATGTGGCAACACTGTACAGAGCTTTGTGCCCCACCCTAGCCACCAGTTTAGATTTGTCCTACTTTAGTAACAATGACGTATAATACTCTAGGCAGGGGATGGGGGAGGTAAGTGGACGGCATACTACAGGGGGTGGGGGTGGGGGGGAGAGGCCTGGAGAGGTGGTACAGGGGTTTAGAGGTAGAAGACAGACACCACAAGACAGAGAGGACAGGCAGAGAAGGAGTACAGGGGGGTGGGTAAGGGGGATATAACCCTCCCTAGGGAGATAGGGAGGGGGGGAACCACTGTGGCGTGATGGAGGATAGTGGGGGAGGGGGAGAGAGGGAGCAGGAGGCAGTCAGAGGTGAGGGAGGGGGACAGGGAACAAAGGTAGCAACTGCGGTAGAGGTAGGTGGTGAGAAGGCGGTGGGAGAATCACCCCCCCCCCACCATGGGTAGGGGCCCAGAACCTCCCCCCTCCCTACTCAGGACTTAGTTCGCATTGGTTTACATCAGTATACATCACAATTGGTCTGAAGCCTACAGTCGTTCTATTTTATGAAGGCAGTTTGGGTGGGGTGATCTGGGACCTCACACTGTTAGCTCTGTTGTCACATCGCCCCCAACACACGTGTAATTATTTGTGCTCACCTCTCTCTCTCTCTCACGCTCTCCTATTTTAAGCCAGTAACTACTTATAAATAAATTTTAAACACTCTGTATAGATGTAATTCAATAAAAAAGCTATAGTATAGTATGAATCTCATAAGACTTGTCAGTGTTGCGTTTGCGACGTTGTCAGGTGGTGACACAAGGGACAGCCCTGCGTGAGCGGGTCATACTCTGTCAGTCTCCCGCCATGGAAGTTATAAAAAAAAAAAAAAAAAATGCACCTATAGACTTTTACCTCAGAGGTGGTGTGGAAAAAAAGTCGAAAACAGAGAAAAAATAAAGAAAATACAATTAGTAGTAGTTAATATAAATATGAGAGAGAGAGAGAGAGCACGTGTGTGGCGACGATGTGGCAACAGAGCGAACAGAGTGAGGTCCCAGAGCACCCCACCCAAACTGCCTTCATAAAATAGAGCGACTATAGTGTCTGCAGTTTTTTACAGAGGCTTCTCTGTTGATCACATTCGGCATCTAGCATAATCCTGAAAAAGGATCGATCGCTCTTGTTAGTACTTTAGGGGTTAAAGATTTGCTGTATGATCACACTTCCGCACTGTATGATCATGAGTACCGAGCACGCCATGATTAACCCGTTAGCTGCTATGTACTTCATGTGATGGAAAATGTGTAGCTGCTACATACATCGTGTGAGCAATATATATATATATATATATATATATATATATATATATATTTTTTTTTTTTTTTTTTTTTTAATGAGTGTGTTTCTGATGCCGTTTGGGATCTCATCAGAGCTATTTATGCCACCACCCATGCATCCTCAGTATCTCCCTTGTATGGAGGGTGGAGGTTATAGCGCAACATCATTACTGTGCTTCACCATGACTGAACTAAATAATGAACTCATATATATATGTTTTTCATACCGTACTTCTCCATGCACTGTTTCATTTCATATGAGCAAAAATTATTTTTGAGATTTTTTTTTTTTTTCACGTGGGGAGGTAGACCAGGAATCCTACATGCAGCTGCCTGGTTAAAGGACGCCCTTAAGACATGATGCTGCGTTGGTGGAAGTTTTATTTCATGCACATTTTAGCTTGCATCCTCTTAAGGTATGTTCATTAGGGAGTTTAGGGGGCAACACCTCCCCAGTTAAATTTCATCGCCTTTCCAGCTAGGCTTCCACTGCTATTTATGGTTCTTAAATTGTGTACATTTGAGTTTGGTGTACTGACATCGTCATTGTGTCTAGTCAGTGGGATCAGGAGTAACCAAGCTGTTGGGAGCATTTAGGTGGCATCAATATAGTTACATTTTTCCACAAATATGGGCCCACATCGGAACGATAGGCTGTGGATAATTCGCTCGATTCTGGAGATGATGAAGGAAAAATTTTGATCATTTTTTGGGCCATTTCAGAAGGTTGTTATTGGCGGGTCACTTGTTTTGTTCAGGGGATGTCTTGCCTTCATTCAGTACATTCCATCAAAGAGACATCATTTCAGAATAAAGTTCTTTGTCTTGTGTGATTGCAAGACTGGGTACGTGCTTGATTTCATTGTGTATACAGTGAGTGATGCGGTGTTGTCGAAGGACGATCCCAATGGTTTCTCTGGCTCTGTGGTCAAGAAACTGATGGACAGGTACTTCGGTGGCAACCACATTACGCTGATAATTATTACACGGCACCAAGTCTTGCAAAGTACCTGCAAGAACACCAATTGGATTGTGTGGAACTGTCCATGCAAAGAGGAAGCATTGGCCATCCTTTCCCAAAGGCATCATGATGGGGGCATGCAGGACCTTGCAATCAGGTAAATTCCTGGTAATTCACTGGCATGATAAGAGAAAGGTGAATGTCCTCTCCACGGTCCATGAAGGTAAGTTAATTGACACAGGCAAAGAGAGAAGAACGAGGCAGCCAGTCTTCAAGCCTGATGCTGTTCTGGACTATAACATGAACATGCGACTTTTCGATAAATCAGATATGCAGATCAGCACAATCGACTGTCTGAGGAGGTGTAGGCTAAGTGGTATAAGAAGGCATTCCTACATGTACTGAACATCTGTGTACTGAATGCCTTCATTCTGTACAAGGATGTTACACAGACCAGCACATCCCTCAGACAGTTCGAGAAGGATGTAATTTAGGGCCTTCTGGAGAAGTATGGATAGTTCAATCCTTCCATGAAACGTAGGCACAGTGTGCAGCAACTGCCTGACTGCCTGCAGTGCAGAGACTACCTCAGCAGGCATTTCATGGAAATATTACCCTGCACACCTGCAGGCAAAGAAGCCTTCTGGCATTGCTATGTTTGCACCAATTCATTGCGCCGATCACAGCAACGCCGTATGACGAAGTGGTGGTGTGCTGAATGTGAGGTTACAGTACACTGTGTACTGACTGTTTCTTTGAATTGCACGCAAAGACTGAGTGGTAGGAGTCTGGGTACTATGAATAAATTAGTTTTGTACATACCGGTATGGTGTTTTTTGTTGAAATAGGAAATATGATTTCACTGGTCTGCGTATACAGTAATCCCTCCACTTTCCGATGTAATAGAGCCAAAAGCATGTCTGGAAAGTGGTCCCGTCTGAAAAGTGGACCCCAGCCTCCTGGACTTGTACTTATGGACCCTAACCTACCCTGACTCAGAAAAACGCCTATACAACTCCCTACTGGACATGCATAGCGCCTATTTAAGACCCAAATCACACCAATAAGGGACATAAAAGACTGAAATAAATTCAAAAGAACCAGAGAATGAGGTTTTAGAGGTGAGTTTATTCAATATTAAACATTCTGGGTACTTACAACAAGTCCCTGGCTCCTGGACTAGTACTTAAGGACCCTAACCCAGCCTGATTTTGAAAGCCACATAAATAACTCCCTACTGGACATGCATAGCCCATATTTAAACCTATTTAAGACCTTTTCACACCAATAATGAACACAAAGCATGATATAAATGAAAAGGAACCAAAGAATGAGGAATTAGAAGTGGCTGTACCTCAGCCAGGTTACTTACAGCTCCCTTCTCTGGCTTTGGCAGTGGTGAAACTGTCACGACTCTAAATTATCTTAATACATAATATTTAGCAACATACATATATGGTCTAGAGGTTAAGTCAATGTCAAACCTAGGGGCCAAAAGGAAATGACTTTAGCACCTCTCCAGAATGTCTCATACCAGCACAATAGCCCACAAACAGTGCCTCATGACCATTCACACACATACACACACACAGGCTTCTAGAACATTCCAACAACAGTATAGCCCATGTGACACGACCCCTGCTAAATGAGAATGTAGGAATCAAAGCTCAGAAGGGGCTGGCGATCGTAGCGAAAGGTTGTACAGAGAGAGCGAGAGAGGGTGGCAGAGAGAGAGAGCGAGACAGGGAGGTAGCTAGCGGGACTCGATACTTCACTAGTGTGTGAGAGACTTGTTAATATTTCCAAGACAAATAAAAATAGTCCCATACTAATCTTTACCTCTCCTGTCATTGCATGACAAAAGGGAATGAAGATTACCTACTTGCAAAACTACTCATGTATAACAACCACTCGTCCATGAGTCTAATACAGTTGACCGTCTGTCCTCACGGTTTCAATTGTTCGCGATTTGTCACCAGGGAAACCAAATCACCTTTTTTAAGTCCAGAGAAAAATGGAAACACATTCAAATCGCACGCTGCATACTGCCCGCAGTGCCACCCGCACCACCCCCGCATTGTTTTGAATCTCTCACGGCAGGCTCTCTCATTCTCAGGTTCCGAGATAATTCGCCGTCAAGTCAATTCGCCATCAGACAATTCGCTGTCAAAACATGGATGATTCCCCGTCAGGACAATTCACACCCTGGACGATTCCCCTTCATTCTAGAAATATACTTATTTTTGAATAATTAATACTTTAATAACTAATTTTCAGGGGGATCTATCAAAGTCTATGTTCGTTCAATAGCGTAGGCTTTGGATATCATTTATAAGTTGCACTTTTAGCCAATAATTAACGTGTTTCTACTTCGCTGTAGTCGACTCTGAATTATATTCTAGCGTCACCCGTAGCTATCTTCATTAATTTTCATTGGTACTACAACATCCTGGGTATATTTTAAAACTACTCTGAAGAGGTACAAGTATATATTCATCTCAGATGACAATATCCAACATGTTATTCTGATCGGCCATAGTGGACGCAAACCGTGAGGAAAGATATGGCTGAGCCTCAACAGATGTCACTACATTTATTATAAAAACAATAAACCACCAGCACTTTTAAAACTCGTATAATTCAAAGACTATTATAGTATGTAAATAAATGACGGGGAATCGTCCTGATGGCGAAAAGTCCTGACGGCGAATTGTCTTGTTATTGTTGTGACTGCAAATTGACTCCACCACCACTTTTTAAAATCGTACATTTTAAAGACTATTATAGTATGTAAATAAATGACGGGGAATCGTCCTGATGGCGAATTGTCTTGTTATTGTTGTGACTGTGAATTGACTTGACGGTGAATTGTCCCAAAACCCATTCTTAATGTGACCACGCTTGTGTGTGCTTGTACTTGCTGATCTCTCCGTGACACCATCATTTTATATACCATGGGCCCTAAGAGAGCAGCCAAGACATCTCCTGAAGGCACCCCAAAGTGCCAGAAGAAGGTAATGACCCTGTTGGAGAAGGTAGAATTGCTGGACAAGTTACGGGAGGGAAAACCCTGGTAACGGTGGTGGAGGGTGAGAGTGTAGCGGTGTGAGCGGCCATCCACCTACGCAATTAAACTATTTTTTTCATACTTTAAATATAAATAAAGTGTTTATTGACATGCACACAGGGGTTTTCTTTCATTAAAGAAGGAAATAGGGGGGCTTTGGGTGTTTTTACGGGGGCACCAATTTTACACGGAATTTCTATCTTCGCGGGGATCTCAGGCCCCTAACCCCCGCGAAGACAGAGGGTTGATTGTATATGTATAACTGATCTACAAAACATCACTACAAGAAGCTACGAAGTTTCTGTAAGATAGTTACAAACTTATGTACACATACTTCAATTATCTGCATAATTCAACCACTAAATGACCAGCAATAAATATTCTACACTGTATATATTCATTCATTTATTTTAGCATTTATTTACTACCAACGAGTGTTACCATTTATACCTACATAAAATACCTGGTACGTGTTTCACATATACAACTATACATCCACAATGTAATAAAGAAAATATACTATCACACTTACTCAGTGAGCGATTAAAAGAACTGTATTAAACATTTATTAACCCTCTCGCACACAATAAGTTTCAGTAAGTTTTCCGGCGCATGATTTTTTCTGCGAGGCTGCCTGCACGCGGCAAATAACACGTATTCTCTCTTTATTTTCTCCACCCAAACATCAATATACTGCCATGAAACCTATGTCATCTTATTTGTCGATGTTTGTTCTAGCTGATGAGCACCACAAAAAAAACAGGAAAACACGAATAAAACAAGATTAGGCAGCTGTGAATAAACATTTTGCTACATCACGTTCACTTCCCAACATCACCATTCGAATGTTTTCCATCATACAGGAAAATGTTATTTGAAGTTTTGATAGAGAATTTCATCAGCTTTCTAAAGAGACAAATCCGGTTGTGATACGATATGTAGTTTTGAGAAAATAGCCAAAAACTGAAAGCCATTTTTTAACAAATTCAAGGAGCTCTAATACTGAACTTTTCTCACACATGTTATGTTTTTATTGCATAATATTATGCAAAATTTCATGAGCTTTGTAATGACCAGAAATTGGTTTCGATATGCCTCATAGTTTTCGAGTAAATCGCCCAAAACAACTGGGAACTCACATCTGTACATCACTTTCGTGATGTGCTCACAGAATACGCAATATTCCCGCATCTGTAACAATGATTCTTATCATAGATATTACATTGTTAAGTCTTGTACATACGTAGAATTTACTGCTCTTTATCATGGTTCTTACAGGAAATCGATATGTCCAATAGTTTTCAAGTAATTGGCCGACAAAGTGAGATTACTCCTCCAAGCGCTTTCGACTTTACCAAAACAGTCTGTTCCTCCACCATTTCCAACAGAAAATGCTTCCAAAGGCTTTATACTCTGCAAATGAACATACGTAGAATTTACTGTTCTTTATCATGGTTCTTACGGGAAATCGATACGTCCAATAGTTTTGGAGTAATTAGACGACAAACATAGAATACTCCTCACCTGCACGCGAGATAAAAAACATTCCTTCCCTGCATCACCCACGGCTACATATTTTCGCTCGTTACGTTTTATTATTTTCTTTTTTTACTCAAAGTATACACGTAAAATATCATAAGGTTTTTGATAGAGCCGTCAGAAACTCGACATGACCACTAGTCATTTTGCTGGGTTCCGATACTGAAGCTGAACTTTCTTCCATCTCATATGTATGCATGGTATGTAAAAAACATTACTTATTTGTGTAAAAAATATTGAACTATAGAAATAGGTCAATATACAAATCAACAAAATGCGGATAACTCGCTTCCTCCAGAGGTGTTGAGATGCTGGCAGTAGCTTGAAGATGAGGAGTTATGTAGTGTGTGAGCGTGTGTGGGTGTGGGTGAGTGTGTGTGGGTGTGGGTGTGGGTGAGTGTGTGTGTGTCTGTGGCTGTGGCATATTTTCTTCTCTGCTTGTGATACATTTGCCTAAAACACATGCGATGCACACAATAGATTTCTCCACGAACATTCACTGCACGACATACGTATGTATATGTGGCATATTTCTTGTCTCTTACACTTGCGCTACGTTTTAGCTAAGTCAGTCAATGCATGAAATATTTCTCTGTGAACACTCACTGCACTATTTTATATGTACGGTATATTTCACACTAAACCATACGCAATATAAAACACTATCACATGATTCCATCCCAACCTCGTCTATTATTCCCGACTCTATGGTGTACGTGACCGCCTGTTTCCTTAGCAACTGTTGCATATCTCTGTGGCGTGCATAATGCCTGCTATGGTAGGTCAGTTATTTCACCAATCCAGGCACTATATGTTTCACAAATATAAGTATTGGCTTCACTATATAAAGGTAAAATACTCACATCATTTATGGGCAGGGTGAAGCAGAGTGGAAACCCCGTTATAACAAACCACACTCCTGCCTGTGGGCTTAACGGCTGATAACGGGCCCCAATGATTTACAGACAATATATCTATGTTCCATAGACACAATCACTTCACATTATAGTAAAAAACACTGTACAATCACAATATTTCAATAATGGCTTCTGCCTTGGGTGGGAGGGGGAAAATGGCGGGTTTAAAGGGACGCTGACAGCCGCGCTACTCTCCTGCTCGGCTGCTCGTGAGATACTGAGATATTTCTGCTATGCATTGCCTCATCAGAGCAGTCACAGTGTTGCCAAATGTTTACCTCGGAGAAGAGATGCACACACTGGAACGCACCAAAATTTGACGCAAATCGACCGAAAACTTTTCTTTTGACGGCGTTTTTTCTGCTTAGGAACGCGATTCGAGTGACTGAACATCTTTAGAACAATCCACATGAAACGCGAATGGCGTGAGTGACCCTGAGAGGGTTAATTAAAGCTACCTAGTGGAAACAGACAAATTAAGTTACCAAAAAAAAAAAAATGGCCACACAAATGACATTAGCAAGAATGAACAACATCTTCCACACCATCATGAAGACAAAGATTTCCACACAGTGCTGACACATATATTGCCCACGATAGGTACAAGTGAACAACAAGTCAGTGTGTATAGTTAATACTGTATATAGTGTACATATATTTTTTTATATAAAACAACAAAATATGGGGCTATATAATATCATTTTCAGTAATATCTGTCCAATATAAACTAAACCTTAAAAAAGGGTCCCAAGGGAATTAGCCAGCAATTATGCAACCTCGAACAACACCGAAAAAGCGTTGACAAAAAAAGAAAAACAAACTATAGAAAATCTGTCTATCTATCTATCTATTGCCAGATGCCTCAATCCCATTTGGGGTGGCCACAAACAAATCGCCTCCAAGTCGCCCTATCCCCTGCCATTTCACTGCCCTGCTCCCAACTCACACCCCCCTCTCTCATATACTTCTCCACCCCATCCCTCCATCTCATCCTCAGCCTCCCCCTCCCTCTTCCCCCCTTCACCTCACTCACATACACTCTCTTCGTCAGTCTTTCACCCTCCATCCTCTCCATATGGCCATACCACCTCAGTGTGTTCCTCATAACGCTTCCTATCACATCCACATCCACACCACAACGCTCCTTTATATCCTCATTCGTCAGCCTGTCTCTCCATGTGACTCCACAGGCTCCTTTTAAATAACTCATTTCCAGTGCTCTCACTCTTGACTTGTGTCCTTCCAACAACGTCCAAGCTTCACTTCCATACATTAGAGTTGGTATCACAATACTGTCATGTAACAACTTTTTCACTTCCATGCTCACTTTCCTGTTTCTTATCACTGCTTTCAAAGAATCAGCAACCTTTCTTCCCTGCTGTACCCTTTCAAGCACTTCACCCTCCAAACCTCCATCTTTACTCATCACACTACCCAAGTACTTAAACGTACTCACATTTTCCAATTCCTCACCATCCAACCTCGCTGTACATTCACTGACTTCACCTCTCTCAAAGACCATCACTTTACTCTTCCCTACATTCACCTTTAGATTTCGTTTCTTACACACTCTCCCAAACTCATCCACCAAGCCTTGCAGCTCCCCTTCTTCTTCACTCAAGAACACAGTATCATCTGCAAACAACAGTACAGGGAGTTTCCTAACACTATCCTCTCTCACCAGGGCCACTCCAACATCCACTATCCTACCTTGTACCTCTTTTATTACCCCATCCATGTACAGATTGAACAACCATGGAGACATGACACATCCCTGCTTCAACCCAACTTTCAAAGAGAAAAATTCACTTAGTTCACCATCCACAATACATACACAAAAAAAAAAAAAAAGAAGAAAAAAGAAAAAGAAAAAAAAATACAGTAAGAGCACATAACAAACAAATGAAAATAAGCATAAGTGTTACTACAAATGCCAAAATACCACATAAACTCCTTCTATAAGTGAAACAAAAAGCAAATAGTGTTCTCCACAAGCCAGTGGCATGGCACATCATCACTATCATCGTCTGCAGCATGACCGAATTAGCGGTGTCAGGGCTGCAATTATTACAATTATGTAACGGCAAATGATTGCATTATGTTACTCTTCATTCAGGGGGGTTAACTTGAATGCTTACTCTACCCGCACTAAATAGTGACTCCAAATTTACAATTCTTGCATGCATTCTGTGCATTGCGAACAGCACTACTGCAAATACAATACAGAAGATTGTAAAGACAGTAGGTGCTGGGCTATACACATAATATGGGTTGATCATACTCAAACTCAAATCTTCCCAGGGCTTCATTGTTTCATTGATCAGTTGCATAGTTTCAAACGTATGTGAAGTCAGCGTAATATCTGTGTTCATGTTTAAGTCCATATTAGGCAGTGGGTGGAAAGTTTGTGTGTATGATTGAGAATGGCATAGTGATTGATGGTGGATAAAGTGGACATGGATGGTGTAAATACCGCACAGTAGTCTGGTGCTATGTATAATCCTGATGCTGAAGTATGAGATGGTGGTATATCTGGACAGACTATGTAAACTGATGTGTTATGAGTGAAATAAAAAAACTGTGAGTGTTTGATGCGTTGATGGTGTATGAGCTTATCCGGAGCAAAAGTAAAGTTGCAGTGATTATGAATATTGTAATTTCTTATGATAGCCATTCTCAATCATACACACAAACATTTCCACCCACTGCCTAATATGGACTTAAACATGAGCACAGATATTGACTGAATTGTTACCTACATAATGTATGAATTGTTACCTAATTGTACTGTAATTGTTACAGTTATGTATTACCACAATGTTGCTACAATATTATGTAACAATTCACACAATGTTACAGTTATGCATTACCACAATGTTACTACAATATTATGTAACAATTCATACAATGTTACAATTATGTATTACCACAATGTTACTACAGGATTATGTAACAGTTCATACAGTGTTACAGTTATGTTTTACTACAGTGTTACCACAATATTATGTAACAATTCATACAATGTTACAATTATGTATTACCACAATGTTAATACAATATTATGTAACAATTCATACAGTGTTACTACACTTCTGTATTACCAGAATCATCACACAAGTTAAGTGAAATATTAGGCATTAATAAAGGGATAACACCATATGTAATGTAATGACCTAGCAGTATTACCATTGCACAATTATATGCGTATGTCTGTTATACATACACATCTTACAAAATGTCATACAATAACCAATTTAACCATATTGCATTTGTTCAATTATTTATACAACTTGTTTAAAATGTAATATTACTGGATCATTGCAATATTACCATGAATATTATATCTGTACAATAGTATAATCAATATTATATATTAAGAGTGAAGAAGAAGAATATTGTGTATTAATAGATTAGCATATGTCAATGACGATTGCTGTCGGAGGACCGCCAGCTGCGTGACCGAGCGATGTCACGACTCTAATTTATCTTAATACATAATAGCTAGCAACATACATATATAGTCTAGAGGTTAGGTCAATGTCAAACCTAGGGGCCAAAAGGAAATGACGTTAGCACCTCTCCAGAATGTCTCATACCAGCACAATAGCCCACAAACAGTGCCTCATGACCATACACACACACACAGGCTTCTAGAATATTCCAACAACAGCATAGCCTAAGTGACACGACCCTTGCTAAACGAGAATGTAGGAATAAGAGCTCAGAAGGGGGCTGGTGATTGTAGCGAAAGGTTGTACAGAGAGAGCGAGAGAGGAGGAGGCTAGCAACAGGGTCGAGAGGGTGGCAGAGAGAGAGCGAGACAGGGAGGTAGCTAGCGGGACTCGATACTTCACTTGTGAATGAGAGACTTGTTAATATTTCCAAGACAGATAAAAATAGTCCCATACTAATCTTTACCTTTCCTGTCATTGGATGACAAAAGAGAACGAAGATTACCTATTTACAAAACTACTCATGTATAACAACCACTCATCCATGAGTCTAATATATGTATAACTGATCTACAAAACTTCACTACAAGAAGCTACAAAGTTTCTGTAAGAAAAATGCTCTTGAAGCACGTACAATAATCCAGTGTTGTGCTGCATTTACAGTAATTCTTTGCACTGTGAGTTATAATTGTTTAACACTGCACATTGTTAATTGCACCACACCATTTTCAACTGCCAGTGTGCACTCCACAGTTAATTCTTTGCACTCTAAATTCCAATTTCTTAACACTGCACAACACTGTAAATTCCCATGTGGTCTACTGGCGAGGTATAGCAGTTTATTCACTGATTATTCACAAAAAACGAGCACATGTGGCATCCATTACGATAAGCATCTGCTCTCGATCGGCGTTAGACTGTGACTGTTGATGATGGGGTAACAGAGTTGCCAGATCGCAACGGCCACATTACGGTACCAAACTCCTCAGTTTTCATTACCAGATTTAACTTTTCATTACCAACTTCGTAAAGCTAGCATTTATTCTTCATTAATTATATATACAAGTGGAAATTCATGTAATCACTCTTCTGGTAATTAACAGCATGTTGATTATTTCCACGCTATATAGGCTAGCAGATTAATCAGAGAGAGCAAACAATCCACTATCTCCATCCTGTGTATCCTCACACATGTGAAAAATCCTTTTGGTATTGTATTATTCTGATTCATTACTAAACAAATTTTTCATTACCAAATTGGCCCACATTTGGTAATGAAAAATATCAAATGACAACCCTGACAGGGGAGGGGGAAGGGGGGAGGAAGGAAGGGGTGAAGGGTCCAAGGTGTAACAGCTTTTCGGCGCCGCGCAGCAATTTCAAATTACAGGTGTGGAAAAAATTAAGATTTTGGGGGGATTTTTTTCTTTTTTGGGCCGTTTTTAGGTTTTGAAGGTCCAGGCCCACAGTGTCCGGAAAGTGGGCGTCTGGAAAGTACAGGGATTACTGTATTTATGTGAACAAAGGAGATGGAAAGTATAGCCGCATTTTCGCAATCTTATAGGTCAGGATATATTGACTAATCCTGATATTGCATATTGACTATTGTGCTGATACCCATTTTTGCGAGCACCAAAAGTCAAGACAGTTTTGAATTTTGAGCATGACTAGTCAAGATTAGTCAGTGTTCCTCCCGAGGTATTTTGACTAATATTGACTTTCCATTTTGTAAACAAACCCAGCACTGCTGAAGTCGAGCCAAACTCATGAGAGAGGAAGAAAGACCTTGTGGCCTATTGAGACATATATGTGGTCCCAAATACGGTAAAACCTCGATATAATGGACATCAATAGACCAGAATTTGCTTTTATCGGACTCGAGGAGCTACTGGACTAAATTCCTATATATCGGAAAAAGTCCGATAAAGCCAGAAGCAGTCCGAACTGCCTGACCACTTCAGGTATGTTCACCACAGTAAGGTAAATAAAAGGCATGTTTATCAGTGTACAGTACAGTATTATTAGGTAAATATATTGCACCATTTGATTAATGTAGTGAAGTTATAACGCAGTACAGTACCGCAAAGGTAGTCAAAACAGTTTAAAAACTTTCATTCGATCCGGACTAATGTCTGATATATCGGAAAAAGTCCGGATTAGCAGGAGGAAGTCCGGATGTCACTTTTATCGGAATTTCATGTTTTTCGAACTGGCTTGGGCCCCAATTAGTCCGTTATAGTGAGGTCTTACTGTAAGTTTATCTGAAATGAAGAATCCAAATTTGCTGTCAGCTGATACCTGTGGTGGCCTCATCTATAGTCTGACAAATCTAAACATAGGGTTTGGGTGGAGTCTGCCACTGCCTACACTATTGCCATGTTTCCTAACCCTACGATGTATAACGCCTGTGGTTTGTGTAGTAGGAATGATACATAAACATAACTCATACTAATATAACTGTAATGAAAGTGCTGACATGTATCAAGGAAGAATAAAACTATTCTGCATACTATATTATACGATAATAGAGAAACGCGGCATGAAAATTTGGCAGTGTTGCTCTAAAAATATTCTAATTATTATTTACTTCCCCAACACTTCTATCATTGCTAATTAATTTAGCAAGTATAATTGCAAGAAAATTTGGAGGGATAAAAGTGGGAAGAGGCGATCCTTTCATAATTAAAATAAATATATCAAACAGCTCTGGGGTGGCAGCACTCACGCGACACGTGTTTGTGTGTACGCTATGGGAGGTCACCAACCCCCTACAGGATTTAGGCCTATTGGGGAAACCTCTATAAAAAAAAACGCGCCGTGACTTTTACCTCAAGGGTGATGCAGAAATAAAGTCAAAATTATAATCCATACATAAAAATGGAAGTAAAAAACCATGGATGACACATAACAAAATCTAGCGAGAGAGAGAGAGAGAGAGAGAGAGAGAGAAATAATAATAATAATAATAAAACTTTATTTCCACTAAACAGTGGGTATTCTTATACATTATACAGTAGTACAGCATACAGTATGAAAGTTCTATACACAATATAATACAAGTTGATACATATGGTGGAGAACAGTGACAGAGAGGTAAATGGTTTAAAAGGTGTGGGGACACTTAGGTTAAAAATAGATCAATTATGGGATTTAGGAACGAAGGCAGTGGGAAGGATTAAGACAGATGGGATTGTAAGATTAGGGAGTTTGAGCAATAGGGTAGAATGTATGCTCTCAATAAAAGTATAGCAATTATCAACGGCTAATTATTATACAGGCGTTGATGGTGGGGGTCTATATTTATAGGAGGTGTTGGTGGTGGAGGTATAGCGGGTGTTGTTGATGGGGGTGTTGTTGGGGGTAGGGGTATAGGGGGTGTTGGTTGCAGGGGTATAGGGGGTATTAGAAAAACGGAGATCACAAGAGGGAAACAGTGTCAAGGTCATCGCTGATGGAGAGGTCAGCTCGGAAACGTGGCAACAGTGCAGGGAGGGGGTGACTCCACCAAAACCCTACGTTTAGATTTGTCAGACTATAGCAGCAACTTTAGTAAAAAGTTTTTCATTTAAGCCCATCGAGGCATAAACATGGTCCCATATAAGGTTATTTGACAGGGCTAGTTACATTTACAGCAAACTGTCTGAAACAAGAGCATCGTCGCAGGTCCCAGAGCAATTTTACTCGTTTTTCCCTGATGCTACCACAATGTGAGGGTCTTGAGGATTTTGACAATTTTACCTTGTCTCCAACAACAATGGAACAGCTGCTCATTCATCTGACTCCAAAATTTCAAGCAAAAGCCCCGTCTGGTTGATCACATGACGAATAACATCATTTAATTCCTCTACTTGCGGAAAATCTCCTGAGGCAGCCATATGATGCATGAATGTATGTTTATAGATGGCTCTGATGTAAAGGCAATATAATCTTGCCGACTTGTTTTCGCGACACTCACTTGAAACTCAATATCAGTCAAAATGGATATCAAGATGATCTTGACTTGAAAATGTCACAAAAACGTGGCTTATGTTTCATGATAAACTCACAGCCTTATTTTAATTGGAAGACATTTGTTTATACATATTTATGATGAAAAATTATAACTCAAAGGAAAGAGAAAGTCACAGTGGTAAGTCTTTCCGTTTGTGGGCAGTATGTAAATGACTACTGGTACTTGGTTCACATTTTTTTTTTTTTTTTCTAGTAGTATTTGTAGTGGTAGTAATAGATGTGGTAGTTGTAATAGTAGTAGTTGTGGTAGTGGTAGTAGTACTTGTAGTTGTGGTAGTTGTAGTATTAGTAGTAGTTGTAGTGGTAGTAGTACTTGTACCAAAGGGTATAGAGAAAGATAAGAGGGGACAGTCGTGTGAGTCTCTAGGGGAAAATTGTAACTCCTGGAATGATGGCGCCTCCCAATGGAGGGCACGGAAATTGTGATAGCAGTCGTTTGTGTAGGCTCACACCACACAAGTGTTTAACCCACCGTGTGCCGGCTATTTTTAGCCCAATAGGTCACCAGTGCCGGCCATATTTCGACCTTCTTTTTTTTTTTTTTTTTTTTTTTTTTTTTTTTTTTTTTGTGGCTAAAATGATAGATTTTTATGTGGAAACAACAAATTTCGCCATTAACCCCTAAACCGCGGGGTTGTTTTTGCTTGACTTGCGTGTCTCGTGGGCATATTTGCGCTCTGACAGACTCTCTAAAAACATTTGCCAAAAATCAGTTATTAGTCCTATAATATTAAAATTACATATGCTTATGGCACATACCTTCAGCTTTCTCCTGGGATGTTTGTTGAGCCTTCGTCGAGTACCGTGGGACTTGTGGAGACCTCTGAAGTTGGGTAACGAAGTCTCCACTTTACACTTCCCGACAACCCATAATATGATTACCACAGCCTGATATTATCATTAGAAACATTATTCTGTGATTCTCAAATAGTTTGGAATCCATACACCAAAAAAAAAACACTGAAAGCAATTAAAATTACGAGCGTGTATGACCTTCCCACTTGCGCTCGTTCGCCGCTGGTGTTCTGTCATTAATTATTCATAAAAACACTCACACTTTATACTTCTATTACTATATAACACCTATATATATCTACAGTCTTTATCCATAAGTTTCCGTCAGTAATAGTAGTTTATTGTCACTGTAGGGATTCAATTTCTCATTCAGTAAAATACGTAGCATTCACTTTCTCGTCCTGTATACTAGCGTTGAGAGTGAATATGTCACTTTCACTTCCACATTCATAACTCATAGTATTCATACATGCTAGAGTGAAACTTTCACTTTCATTACTCCTAGTATATATACTCGTATTCTTATATTACTAATCATTTACATTTCTGTTTACATTCTCTATTTTATTTATATTACTGTATTTAAATTTCTATTTTATTTACACAGTGTTATGCACAGTCACTTGCAGTAACTTATAAAACTATTTTCCACTGTTCACTTATATTTACATTCATTGCTTTCACTTGCTGTTTACACATTATTTACATATCCACTTGCACTGTTTTACTCACCAGAAAGATCGTAGTCACTGTCTATCATTTTCATTGACAAATTAGCCAGTTGACGTTCCACAGCAGTCACTTAGCCCTTTACCCCTTTCCACATGAGATTTAGTAGGGGATAGAGGTCACAGGGCCCTTTGCATGGTGCTAAAAAGCGGCAGAATTGGACAGGCGCGAATCCGACGTGGTTTCACCTTGAAAGATGACAGTAAGCTGAATACAGTGTGGTTGGCTAGGAGGAGTGCAATGCTGCCAATGTCAGCATGGTGACAGCTGCTAATATATACACTATGAAATGATTGGCAGGAAATCTACACAATACATAATAAATTAGGTAGTGTTCCAGGTGAATGTAAATATCACTTAGGCTTCTCCCTTCCTTTCTTATATATATTTTTGTTACGAGAATAGATTATACAGGATATTTCAAGGGGAAATAAACAGAAATTAGCGAACGAGTGCACGTGAGGTGTTGTCAGGTGATAATTAGCCAATTCCAGGTGTATGGCACTATCACTTACCTTATTTCTTTTTTGTATATATTATTTGGTATAAGAATAGGGCATAGGGCTTATTTCAATGGATGAAATCAGTGGAAAATTCCAGGGAAGATTTACTTAGCGTAGCATGGCCGGGCAGATGAGGGGAGAGGGTAATGGAGGGGAGATAGGGAGGGGAGTCAAGAACGGGGAGAAATGGCTAAATTGTCAACAATGGATGGGAGTACAGATGAGATTAGGAGTGCTGACTAGTGTTGGACATTGGCAGTACTGATAGATGATACAAGCCACCACTTGAAAGCCCGGGCGAATTCAAAATAACACAGAATCACAAAAGTGATGCCCCGCAGTATGATCCCTTGCTCCCAAGCGTCACGAAAGTGACGCCCCGCGGTTAAGGGGTTAAAATGCACACCGAGGCTTGGAAATGATTTTTATTGAGTCCTGCGTACTCATGTACAGGTATAGCAGCTTTCCCACCCTCACCACATACGTGAGAGAAAGCCGTTTTCTATGTGAGGTATGCTCAGGTATTTATGCTGGGAAGGTATAGCAGTGCTTAGTACACTTTTCTGATTAGGCCTACTGATTACTTCAGCATCTATCACAATTTGCATGTCTTTCTGACTGAATGCATTATCTTGCACTTACTTGAAGATAGGTACAACCTGACTTCATTACGTACAGTCCTGGCACTTACAAGAAGGTATTTACAACTTGACTTCACTATATAGTCCTTACACATACAAGAAAATATTTACAACTTACACTTACAAGAAAACATTTACAAAATGCCTTCACTATGTACAGCACTGGGTGAGGCACACAGGCAGAGTGAGGCAGAGCGAACGTGAGGGGGGTAACGAGTGAGTGTATGGCCTTGACAGCCTGGGGGTTGGTAGGGGATCAGTTACCTTACGTGCCCGCCAAATTTTACCCATGAATCTTGGAAAATGAGGTCACAGTGAAGTTTTTTATTTTAACCCACCCCATCCCGACATTTTCTGGGCAGTGGTACGCCCCAGTCCCGACATTTTTGGACCTTTTTTTTTTTTTTTTTTTTTTTTTTTTTTTTTTTTTCCTCAAACATCCGCTTTTGGTGAGAAACATCGAAAATTCATAGAGAAATCGCTCACCTGAGGTTTAAAATACTCGATCCAGGTAGGAGTACCTCCTTACCTTACATGTAGGGTTTTCTATCAGGCTGGCTGCAAAGAAAACGAGTTCTGTGGGAGGATAACTATTCTACACTACTCATAAATGGTATTTATTTATTTATTTGGTACGAATTTATATGTAGTACGAGAATATATTGGTTTTCAAACGGTAATATAGGCATTATAAGCATTGTTTCACTCACTAACTCATCACCATTCCTGACTTTTTTTTGCCACATTACCTGATCATCATTTCTGACTGTTTCTTCCTCTAATGTTTGTCCTCCACATTGTCATCGATTGGGGAATCACTCTGGCCCTGAATTTCGTACCGTGGCATGACATGGCTTTACTGGCCAGGTCACTGATAATAGGTGAATTGCTGAGAAAAGGTCATGTGGGGGGGGGAGGTCATGCTGGGTAAGGCATTGTCCCTGCCTGGCATCTTGTAGAGGAAGGTGTCCTGTGTATACGTGCCAAAAATCACTCGCGAAAATTGAAAATTGTGCAAATTAGGGACCTTGCAATGTCCTTGCAATATTGCCGCGTTATATTACGTCTTCGGGATATGAGTGCACATCATGTGAGGACGTGAATTCACGTCTCCGGGACGGGATGGGTTAAACCATTTTAAAATGGCACTGGCACTGCCCGCGGAATTATGTCAGACCGTTTTAAAATGGCACCGGCATGCAGCGGGTTAAGGCAAATGTTAGCACTTATGTAGGTTGTAACAATATCTTAAGCTCCATTATAGCCTATATATATAAAATGATGCACTAATTAGGGAATCTTACTAAATATTCTGCAGGAAAAAATTAGTAAATAAATACAAATGAGAGTGGCACTCGTCACTGACAGCTCATACCTCACAACTTGACACACTGGATTTTGACTGTGGTTTACATTTTCATTTAAAACTCCTGGGCCCGTACCACCAAAAATACTTAGTATCGCTAAGTTTTTTTTTTTTTTTTTTTTTATGCGAGGAAGAAGGAACCAAAGGCCAAGAGCCCGCAGTAACAGTTCCCTCCAAGAGAAAAACAAAATACAATAGAGAGCCAAATTCAAGATCCGATCATTTTGAGATGCCTGGACACACTACGTTTGAAAGACTGGAGATCATAGGCAGGAGGAAATACAGACAGAGGGAGACAGTTCCAGAGCTGACCTGTTGCATAAATGAAAGACTGGAAGTAACGGTTAACTCTTGCATTAGAGAGTTGGACAGAAAAGGGATGAGAGTTTGCTGCCAGACGGGTGCTACGCGCCCGTCGTAGAGGTGGAGGAATGCAAGCAGACAGTTCAGAGGAGCAGTGACCATTAAAGTAGCGATAGAAAAGAGATAAAGATGCAACAGTGTGGCGAAGAGACAGAGGTTGAAGGGAGTCAGTAAGAGGAGGAGAGTTAATGAGACACTTAGGAGACGAAATTTTTCACGAGTTACACTTAAGTCTGGGCAGAATACTTAAATGATACCCACCAAACTACTTACTGGTCTTTAGTACACTTTGCAGACGACAAACTTAAGTATCCCCGATGAGGTTACTTAAGTGCCTCTCATTCTACTCAGTCAGGATGCCCACACAACAAAAATAACGAGTGAGAATATGAAGGGCTATAAATTATAGAGAAACAGAAAAGAAAAGATATTTTGGGCCTATGTATGACGTTTCCAACGAATTAATATATAATAATAAGACCAAGTTGAAATAATATTACAGTACAATGATAGTTTTGAAGATGTTACGCCACACAACAGCCTATGCAAGATCACTAGTGCAAAAATGAAAGTATTTGCAATACTTTGTTACTTAGAAACTAGAAAGATGCAGCTGTTTACTGGAGATAATTCTTTACTACTCTTTTCCCGAGTACAAACAATTTCTGTTAAAAATTTCCCCGGTGGAAGTTTTTGCACCATTTAGCCACAACTTATCAGTCAAATATAACGAAGTTTGTGTCGTACTGTTGCAGATATTGTGGCTGTTTTGCTGATAAAAAAAAAAAAAAAAAATGCGGAGAACAGTATGCCACACCAACCGAAGAATAATCTTTTGTGAAGTGATGGAAGCGATTCGCAAATAATTTTGTCCCAGCATTCAGCTGCAGCTCTACTCCATGGTGATGAGTCTTCATTACCAGTACAGTATATTCATTCAGTAAGTTAGTGGATATGTACAAAATAACCGCGAAATGTTTTGTAAGCACATTAAATGGAAAGCCGATCATAACCTAACTCAATTGTTTAAAAAATTTAGCAGTAGCTGTTTCCCATGGTAATAATTCTGTATCATAATCCTTCAACAAATTGGAATATGCATGTAGAATAACAGCAAAAAATTAAGAAAATGTATTTTATGAATACCGTCCCTAACCTAACCTAACCGGTCTTTGGCAGGGAAACGACCAGCCAAGGTCATGCAAACGATCCACAATGATCCTAAATTTCAGTTATTTCAGTGCTCAACGGTAACTACTGTGTCTTATTACATGTAGTAAATTAGAATACATGTACAAAATAACTGGGAAACGTCATGCAAGCATAAACGTATCCATGTTTTGACGGAGAAACGACCGACTCGTCAATGTGAGGTGAAGGGATTCAGAATGAATTTTGTAATCATATTCAGCACTAGTTTTGGCGCATGATAACCATTCTTTATTGCATGCATTCAGTCAAGTAAAGTATATTTATAAAACACCAGGGAAACATCTTGAACACAGGGAACAGTGTATGTTTTGTCTGGGGAAACGACTACCCGTCCGACGGCGTTGTTGTTTGGTGATGCCAAAGATATTGAATTTTTTACTTACGTAAAACCTCATTGAGAACATTGCTATACCCAGCAGTAATAAAATGTTTACCATTTCTATCCAGTAAAACAAAATACAGTACATGCATAAAATAACGAACAAATGTCTTGAGATGGAACAAATCAAAGTATAATGACAGTAGGTCAGTGACAGAGATGACAGTTTGGGAGAAGACATACTACCAAGAAATTCAAGTTTCACTCTGCACTTGATACTCAGAAAATTGTAGTACCTCCTACTTGTGGTGTTTGTAAAAAAATTTTGATTGGTCATTCTCACTGTTTGAAATAATTCATTGTTTTACTGATCATGAGTGTGCTATGCATGTTTTTCTTCCAGCCATACTACACTTTGGACTTTGGACTTTACTTTGCTGAGTGGAGCGCTAAGCAGTATCGATGGTAGCACTGAAATAGTCCGCTCAGTAAAGTACTCCAGGCTGGGACTTAAGTAGAAGTCAAGCCATATAACTTAGTAATTTTGTAGGTACCAGTCCTGGCACAAAATCAGGTGTCATTCAAAAGGCTGAGACAAGGAGTAAATAAATGAGATATATCATGCCAGTCTATTAAGAATTTGAAACTCTCCACTGCAAATAAGTAATAAAAATATTGTATCTGGAGCAGCATTAGTATGACTTTTAGAAATAACTGTTCTGTCTGCATGTATAGCTCTGAATGCAGACAGAGGGAGCATATCTGTGTTCCCCAGTTTTACATCCTAACTTAACCTCCCCTAACCTATTCTAACCTAACTTTTTAACCTAACCTATCCTAATCTAACCTAACCTAACCTAACCTATCCTTGGCAGCATAGGGATAACCCCCAAAGAGAGAGAGAGAGAGAGAGAGAGAATGAATGATAAAGAAGAGGGAGAAAGGGAGTTACTGTATATTACTAGAAAAGAAGTATATAATAGTGATGAATGTATACCGGTAGTTGAAGATTATCTCTTGGTTCAAATTATTCTGTTAATACTTCAACCTCTCCATATTAACAATCTTGGAATAATGATAATGTCAATGTCAGTATTAATCAAAGCACTTCTGCTGCATATAAGGAAATATTGTACCAACAATGTATTTTTTTACAATAGAAAAAAATAACTGCAACTTTTTGGAGGGGGGGTGTAATGCCAAACCTTATAAGTGTATATACAGGGTTGGTGGCTTTAACCCCTTAACCGCGGGCCGTCACTTTCGTGACGCTTGGGAGCAAGGGATCATACCGCGGGGCGTCGCTTTTGTGATTCTGTGTTATTTTGAATTCACCCGGGCTTCCAAGTGGGGGCTTGTATCATCTATCAGTACTGCCAATGTCCAACACTAGTCAGCACTCCTAATCTCATCTGTACTCCCATCCATTGTTGACAATTTAGCCATTTCTCCCCGTTCTTGACTCCCCTCCCTACCCCCCCTTCATTACCCTATCCTCTCGCCTGCCCGGCCGTGCTATGCCAAGTAAATCTTCCCTGGAATTTTTCACTGATTTCATCCATTGAAATAAGCCCTATGCCCTATTCTTATACCAAATAATATATATAAGAAAGAAATAAGGTAAGTGAGAGTGCCATACCCCTGGAATTGGCTAATTATCACTTGACAACACCTCACATGTACTCGTTCGCTAATTTTCGCATTTTTTTTTTCCCCTTGAAATATGCCGTATAATCTATTTTCGTAATAAATATACATATAAGGAGGGAAGGGAGAAGCCTAAGTGATATTTACATTCACCTGGAACTACCTAATTGATAATGTATTGTCTAGATTTCCTGCCAATCATTTCAGTGAAATACATAGCTGTTTCAAGAGCTACGTTGGTAGTACTGAATATCCCCTAAGTAGGCCTCTACTCCGGCCCTCCCTCATCAGTTCTCTCTCATCTTCTGAAGAGGAGGTACGTCTGTTCCTCTTGCTGACTTCAGGGCCTTTTTCACCCCCATGCAAAGGGCCCTGTGACCTTTACCCCCTACTAAACCTCGTGTGGAAAGAGGTAAAGGGCTGACAATTGATAAAAGAGTGACCACGATCTTTCTGTTGAGTAAAACAGTGCAAGTGGAATTGTAAATAATGTGTAAACAGCAAGTGAAAGTAATGAATATAAATATACGTGAACAATGGAAAATAGTTTTATAAGTTACTTCAAGTGACAGTGCATAACACAGTGTAAATAAAATAGAAATGTAAATAACGTAAACAAAATAGAGAACGTAAATAGAAATGTAAATGAGTAGTATTATAAGAATACGAGTATATACCCTAGGAGTAATGAAAGTGAAAGTTTCACTCTAGCATGTCTGAATACTATGAGTTATGAGAGTGAAGATGAAAGTGACATTCACTCTCAATGCTAGTATACAGGACGAGAAAGTGAGTGCTACATATTTTACTGAAAGAAATTGAATCCCTACAGTGACAATAAACTAATACTACTGAAGGAAACTTATGGATAAAGACTGTAGATATATATAAGTGTTATATAGTAATAGAAATATAAAGTGTGAGGGGTTTTATGAATAATAAATGACAGAGTACCAAGAGCGAACTAGCGCAAGTGCGGCGGTCAGACGCGCTCATAATTTTCATTGCTTTCACAGTGGGTTTTTTTTTGGAGTATGGATCCCAAACTACTTGAAAATCATAGAGTAGTGTTTATAGTGTTAATATCTGGCTGTGGTAATCATATTATGGGTTGTCGGGAAGTGTAAAGTGGAGACTTCGTTACCCAACTTCAGAGGTCTCCACAAGTCCTACGGTAACCGACGAAGGCTCAACAAACATTCCAGGAGAAAGCTGAAGGTATGTGCCATAAGCATATATAATTTTAATATTCTAGGACTAATAACTGATTTTTGGCAAATATTTTTTGAGAGTCTGTCAGAGCCCGATTAACCCCGCGGCACACGCAAAACATCGGTAAACATGCCCGCGTTGTAGGGGTTAAACCAATGGTTTAAACCAAGCCTTTTTTTTTTTTTCCTCTCTCTCTCTCTCTCCTACAACTAAATTTAAAAATTTTTCAATTGCAAAAGTAAAAGAGATCTTCCATGCATATGAGACAAGTGTAGCTGACTGATAAAAGTTGATAGAAGCATGTGAGAGAAGTGTAGCTGGCTGATAAAAGCATGTGAGACAAAAGTAGCTGGCTGATAAAAGCATGTGAGACAAATGTAGCTGGCTGATAAAAGCATGTGAGACAAATGTAGCTGGCTGATAAAAGCATGTGAGACAAATGTAGCTGGTTGATAAAAAGCTGGCTGATAAAAGCATGTGAGACAAATGCAGCTGGCTGATAAAAGCATGTGAGACAAATGTAGCTGGCTGATAAAAGCATGTGAGACAGATGCAGCTGGCTGATAAAAGCATGTGAGACAAATGCACCTGGCTGATAAAAGCAAGTGAGACAAATGTAGTTTGCTGATAAAAGCATGTGAAACAAATGTAGCTGGCTGATAAAAGCATGTGAGACAAATGTAGCTGGCTGATAAAAGCTGATGAAAACATGTGAAACAAGTGTAGCTGGCTGATAAAAGCTTGCTTTTAGACTAAATCAGGAACCGTATTTTCACTTTTTTATGTCTGAGTTCATGAACTGGTTGTCTTTGAAGTGCTCAGCACAAAAAACACAACTTTTAAGCAGAGACTCGGATGTTCTCCCCAGATCCTCCCTCCTCTCCTTGACCTCTAAGACAAACTCAGTAACCATAGTAGTCTATAGATAAAACACTGAGAAATTACATAGCATGAGCAACATAAAAACGGCCTGATACCCTAGAACAACACTCAGTAACCACTCGTAGTGTCTAGATAAATCACGGTGTACCAAAGCAGCAATGAGAGAATAACCAACCTGATCAACATTTCTGATTATTTCATCAGCGTGAACTTTGTTTATATAAGATGTGATTGTCAATATATCACTCACCTTTCCTTGTCCCTTGGGAATAAAAAAAGATAATCCTGGCCTTTTTTTTACCTAGAATTTCTGCAGTTAATAGCAGCACAGACCTGACTGCCTAGCGTGATGTTTACATTATCCTGCTCTGTTTCTGCGCCTGCTGGTTGGGGTGCCACTGTCACCCAGAGTTACACGGGGATGGTGTGACTGTCCAGTGCACAGTGTAGAGACTCAAACAGTGTGCTCATCTCTGGACCAAAATAAGGTCAGTTTTGCACAGGTCATCTATGATTGATGGCCTTGACCCGTGACGTCACTTGGGTGGCTGTGTCGCTCACAGGAGCAGGACAACAGTGTGTTTTTACCAGCCATTTGTGATGCATAGCCTGCTTTATTTTATACACTTCATCAAGTTAAAATACTTTTCATGATGTGCAGTGTGTTTGAGTGTTCAGGGAAGACATCTGATGGCAAGTTTCTGAGACGCTTTTGCATGCCAAATGATAAAATCAACAGGCAAAAGTGGATACATTTGTGTGGACGGAAAGACAAGGTTTCTCCCACTGGCCGAGTCTGTGAAAGGCATTTCAGCTCGCAACAGCATACAAGAGATCTGCAAAGCGAGTTGCTGGGGACACCACCACCAATCAGAAGAATGCTAAAGTCAGGAGCAGTCCCTGATCAAAATCTGCCTAATAAACAACAAGGTATGCAGTGAGTGAATACTTTTATGGTGAAAAATAACTGACTACAGTAAGATTAATAATTATTAAGGGATTTATGTTTAAGTATGAGCATCAAATGTTCACGTTAGATGCTTAAAGGATTTTCTTGTTCCTATGCAATGCATTATCACGGAGAACCCCTTGGGTTCTCCGTGATAATAATAAATGAATGTGGACCCAGCCATATCTAACGTACCTCTAGGGCATTATCAGTGCACCATAACTATATTTTCATTAAACTTACAATTATTTATACAATTTCCATGATGAAATTGTGGTAGATTCATTGAAATATGAGTGAAGAGGTTCTGTATAACAAAACAATTGGTGAATGCAACAAAGTATTAATGCTACTGACCTATATATGTGACAATAATTCTTGTAATAACTTTACATTAATTCAAACCCTTGAAAATACCGACTGAAAAAACAGAAGTGTTTGGAAATTAGAGAGAAAGAGAGGTATTCCCCTGACACTTGAGCTTGGCAAATACCCGCAGGTGAAATAGGTGAGGCATCTCTCTCTCTCTCTCTCTCTCTCTCTCTCTCTCTCTCTCTCTCTCTCTCATGCATGCAAACATAGCTTTGCAAACACACACACACACACACACACACACACACACAGGATCAGTTTCCAAGTGACTTAGACATGAAGAAAAGTGGGAGGAGCCATATTCTGGGGGCGAAGTAAGCTACGTATGAGCACACTATTTGAGTCTACACTGTGGTCCAGTGTGTGTGTGTGTGTGTGTGTGTGTGTGTGTGTGTGTGTGTGTGAGAGAGTGAGAGTGTCTGCCTGTCTGTCTGTAATGGGGAAGACGAGCAGCATGAATTCAAGGTTGTTGCTACTGTGACTGGCCTTCATTCATCCAGTACGACGGATTATGGAAAAATATTCGTAGAAGCAGTGTTTGTAGTGTATTTTGGTGTCCTGGAAGTGTCATCAAAGTGATATCAGTGTGGTGGGCTAGTGTAAACCTTTGTTGTGTCACTGAATATCCACCACGCATACGGACACCGGCAAAAATCACACCAGAAATTGCCCTCATTCCCCATTCACTCACTCTCCCTGTCTGCACTTCACGGACCATCTGATGCCATCAACTTGAAGTCGAAGGATGGATGAGTAATATGAAACCTTATTTGTTGCAATTGGTTAAGTATTAACAGAGATATGAAGGGTTAAAGATAGACGATTTTGCCGATTTCTTTCGGGAATGCCCGGCTGTGTGGAGCACTCGCGATATCCGCCGGATGGGAGGGGTTAATCATTTGCACAGATCAAGACGTGTTAACTTTAATTCTTTGCGGCTGGAGGGAAGCAGCCACCATATTGGCAATGACGTCAGTATTCATACACACTCCAATGCATCACACAATACTTTGCCATTAACAGCAATAATAGTTGTCAAGATATCTACCGACATGGCCACCGTAGATCCAAACTACCCACTTCAGGTATGTTGTGAAGGAATGCTTTTCATGGTGTAAATGGGTGGTACCTGTTAGGTAAGTAAATTTTGGTGAAATTGGCTAGAAGTAGTTTACAGCTACACCATTCCTGAGCGGTGCTCGTACCTCATGAGGTGGAAAGTGTTTAATGTATGGCATACATTATCAGTCTTATGAGTTTATATTGGTGTTATGCTCATGACTATTTAGTATTTGACCTCTTCATTTTAGTTTTCTGAAAGAACAGTTTCAGTGAGTGGCTCTGAATTTGATTGTAAAGTACCTTCAGGAGGGTGCGATGAAATACCAAATCGGTGGTCATTTACTGAATCGGCACTTTTAATTGATAAGTGTTATAGGTTTTATCACCATATAGGTTCATACTCACCTATTATCTGAAACCCGGTCAAATTTTTGTTTAATTTTACTTTGTAAAAATCCTGATTCACAGCGAAAACAAGCAATAATTAGCGGAAGTGTTTCTTCTTAAGCTCAACACCTTGCCTTGGCAGATTTCTGCTTCATATATATACTATTTTAACATACAAGTGCATTTATTTGCACTTTAAAATCTGTATTTGTGCAAAATAGAATTCTGTCAAGGTGTGTTGGCAATGTAAAGTAGAAATACTCGCTAGCCTAAGCATGTTTTCGCTCTGATTCTTAATTTTCTATTAATAGTTACCGGTAAATTGAGCGCATTTTTTTTTTTTATCGAGCTTCAGATAATTAGGTGTATGTGAACCTATATGGTGAAGAAAATAATATTTTCACAACAGTAAACCGCCGTTTTCTCAGTTGCCCTGGACTGCACACCTGAGGTCGTCTGCTTGTTTCTGAGAACAATTTGGTTTTCTCAGTTGCATTTCCAAGGCCTGTGACCCGGCCATTATTGGAACAATTGGGTGGAAGCACCCGACTGTTAACCCTTTAACCGCGGGTGTCATTCCAGAATGACATCGACAAAACTGGACCAAACCGCGGGTGTCATTCTGGAATGTTCGTGAATATTTTGAACCGCGCGTTTTTCCTGTGCGCAATTTGTCTCACGCAAGAGTAGCTGTCGAGTTCTTTCACGCCAGCCATCCCACACCTCCCTCTTCCCACCCCGAGGGGGACCCCCCCACCCCTGCCCTGACACGCATCACTCAGTATCTCTCCAGCTCTGTGCGTGATAATGGCGCTCCATCCCGACTCATCGTCGCTCGCTTCCTCCTTGCAAATTATTAGTGCTAGTGTGCCTTCGACCTCTACACCGAAGAAGGAACTGCCGACGGCGAGGCAGAAGGGGTTGAGCACTCCAGAAATTAGAACAGAGCTGGACAAAACTAAGTACTACTCTGGATTGTGGCAGTGAGAGTGATACACTTACAGCAAGTAGTGACGATTTTTCAGTGATTGGTGGTGAACCCTTTAGCATTGACAGTGACAGTGATGAAAGTGAACGTGTAGTTTCCCCCCCACCACCCCCAACTTACTCTGGGAAAGGAAAGGCGCCTATGGGGAAAATTGGTGTTGCACGTGGGAAGGGAGTGAAGCGTAAACTTCTCTCCTACACCAGGCCCTAGCAAGCATTTCCCACCACTTTCCCGTTCCCCTAGCCCTATTGCCCTCACATCTTCTTCATCTTCTGCCGTGCGCTCTCCTCAGTCTGCATCATCTGAGGAATATGAATTCCCAGAGCCTGCACAGCAAGGGAAGGCAGGCCGTGCAGGCAGGGTAAGCAGGGCAGGCCGGCCTAGAACAAAGGGGATGCGTGGCAGTTGGAGGGCAAAGCTGGGTGATAAGCGGGGAAGAAAGGGTCAGATTTCACCACACACCAGGTCAGTAACCCCCCCACCTGCCCCCCGCCCAGCTCCCTCACCCTCGCCACCCCCCCACTCACCACCCCCGCACTCACCCCCCTCCCGCTCGCCTCGTGCCTCACCCATTGCCTCCACCTCAGCTCCTTCTCATGGGGAAACGAGTGCAATGCGACCTGCCACTTCCACTGAACCACGCACCAGGAAAGTGGATGCATTTGTTTGGTCTGACGGTGCTGATTTTCAGCCACATAATCCGCCGTTTGACATGACAAATGCGGGAATACAGCCTGCCTTTCCATGCAACGAAGGAGATGACTTTGTTGACTACTTCCTGGCCTTCATGGATGATGAAATCGTGCAGCATGTCAGCGATGAGACCAATAGGTATGCAGCTCAGTGTGCAGCAGAAGGGCTGGGACCTATTGGCTCACCAAAGCAAGTGTCGTGGTTGCCTGTCGGAATCAGAGAGCTGTATGTGTTCTTTGCACTTATGTTCTTGATGCCACATATCAAGAGACATGAGTTGGAGGAGTACTGGCTGGTGGATGACATTACTTCTATCCCAACATTCTGGAAGTATATGTCACGAGATCGGTTCCGACAGCTGCTAGGATACCTGCACTTCGCTGACAATGGAAACCCGTCCCAAACTGACCCTTTGTGGAAAGTGAGGGATTTTCTCAACAGGATTAGGGATCGATTTATGCGATTTTTCCATCCTATGCAAAAAGTCGTCATAGATGAATCCCTGGTATTGTTCAGAGAACGTCTCAAATTCATGCAGTACATCCCCAGCAAACGCCACTGCTTTGGGATAAAGTTCTTTGTGCTGTGAGACGGGGTACCGTATATCCTTGATTTCGTGATCTACTCTGCAAGCACAATGGACGTGGACAGGAAAGACCCCCTTGGCTTCTCTGGCTCCGTTGTAAAAGTGCTGATGGAGAGGTATTTTGGTGGGAATCATGTGCTGTACACAGACAATTATTACACAGCACCGAAACTCTCCAAATACCTTGCTGAACACGGCATTGGCACTGTTGGCACTGTCCGGAGCTATAGGAAAGAGTGGTCAAGTTTCCCAGAAGCATCATCCTCATCCAAGGGAGATGTGCACCTGAAGAAGTCAGACAAGCTTCTGGCGATCAGGTGGCATGACAAGAAGGTCGTGAATATGATCAGCACCATCCACAAGGGGGAATTGCAGAGAACTGGGAAGGTCAGCTACAGGACGGGAGAGCCAATCATGAAGCCCGATGCTGTCATTGACTACAGTGTCAACATGAGACTTGTTGATAAGTCTGATATGATGATTGGCGAAATAGACTGTCTCAGGAGAAACACCCGATGGTACAGGAAGGCTTGCCTGCACATGCTCGATATGTGCATGCTCATCGCCTTCCTCTTCTACAAGACACAAGTCGGGGGCATAAGGCAACCATCCCCGAGACAGTTCTCCAAGACTGTCGTGCAGCAGCTGCTTGCACGATTTGGTCAGGTGACAGCATTGATCCCGAGGCGACACTCTGACATACAACCTGACCGTCTTGAGTGCCGCAATTACATGAGCCGGCACCAGCTTGTGAAATTGCCTCTTACAGGAGGCAGCAGGTTGTCACAGGGCCGCTGCAGAGTATGTCATAACACCACACGGAGGCCTCGGACGAGAAAAATGAGCACACACCAGTGCCTGGAATGCCAAGTCGCTCTCTGTGTGACTCCGTGCTTTGCCGAGTACCACTCTATGAGTAAATACTGAAACTGACAGTGATATACAGTGATGCGACAGTGACGTGCTTTACCAATAATTGTATAATGGATAATGTAGTAATAAGGAATATTTTGCCTAGAAAACAATGTAAATATTGGTCAGTATAATAAGTGATATTGTAATAAGAGAATCTGCGGCACTTGTGTAATTCTGTGATGCGACAGTGACGCAATATAGTAATAAGTGCAGTGTAAATATAATGTATATTGCCCAGATTATGTGTAAAATAGTATTAGAAGTTAGAAATAATGAAAACATCGCCGCTAACCAAACGTCAGTAAGCGTGTGATGCCGCAGTGAAGTGCGGGCAATTACAGTGCCTTTTACCTACCTCAGTGAACACAGAGTGGGTGTTTATCGTATGTGCAGTGTTCATATATGTTTATAGTACTATTATCAGAGAGTGGTTGGCATTTGGTACTGGTGTGTGGGGCGTAAAATAGTGATTTTTACACCCCTCACTTCTAACGGCACTGCCCGTCCTGTGAAAGTCAACAAAGTCATGAAACCTACATCAATGGAAAGCTGAAGGTTAGTACTTTCTAATGGTACCTTATTTTTTTCTCTAGCTTTATTCTGTGCAGAGTTATTAAGGTTTAAAGGTTTGTTTACATTTGGCTGAAACCCCCGCGGGAGAGGACAGTCAGGGCAAAACAATGCCCGCGGTTAAAGTGTTAATCGGCAGGGTTCACCTGCCGAGCTGGGCAGGCTGCTGTAAAATTTATGTTTGTTTTTAAAAATAATATATGAAAATATGTTTGGTATGTACTGGGTAACGTCAGTACATATTATTTCTATGTTTTGGTGCAGAGTATTGTTAAAAATTTGTGCACTCCCAAATGTTTTACAAGAGTATGGTGCAGCCACAATAATACTAGCTATCGTGAACAAACCAGCTCCATCGTCTGCCTTGGCTGCAAGTCACCACTGCAGGCAGTTGGAAAAAGTAATATATACCTATTGTGCATTCAGATATACACTTAAAACAATACCAAATCATGTTTCGTGCCGCAATTAAGATGCCTTAAACCATTGGTAATGTGGGTAAATGTTCCATAAGTGAGTGACCTTGGCTCCTCTTGCTGACCAGTCATTCAAAACACACTTTTAAAATGATTTAGGCCACACACAAAGCTACCCAAAATATAATATACGTATATTTATGCAAAATTAAATATGATTGGTCACCATTTGGTAGTCAAGTACTGCTAACTACCACAGGCGGGCCTGGTCAGTATTGCCAACTCAGTGCAGGTCACTCTGGCGCTAGGTTTTAAGGCGAAATTCATTGACTGAGAAAACCAATCTCAGTTTTCGGGTGCTGGTGTCCGAGGCTCGGGAGCGGGTGCTCGATTCGGGTGCTTAGGCGACTGAGAAAATGGCTGAAAGCCTGCATTCCAGCACTGGGAACTTCCGACAAGCAGCCAGTCACCACTGCTTTCATTTATTGTTATTGGCTGGTACACAGAGGAATAATTTTCCTGGTGTGCTTTTGTCAGTGCACTTACACATTGGAATGAAACACTAGCAATTATTCCTTTTGTCACTGTCATTCTTGGAGGTCAGAAATAAGCACGGTGTATGCAGGCTAAACGAAAACAAAGTAGACTATGCTGCCTCAGTGTGAGTAGTGATGTCACAACCAGTCAGAGTACTTTATTATTTTTTCATGTATCTGCACCTTTTTTGGGTGGAAAAATGGTTGACATACAGTAGTTATTTTCTGCATATTTTTTTTTTACCCTATACAAGTATCTGTAAGTATGCAAATATTATTTTTTCATGCATCTGCATAATTTTTTTTGGAGGGATGTGGTTGTTATTTTCTTTATATTTTTTACCAATACATGTATCTTCTCTAAGAAAAAAGAAAAAGACCAGAAACTAGTCGGACCTAAATCCGACAGAAAACGCATCAGCGAAGTTGAAGAATGATTTGCAGAGAAAGGACACCTCGTCAATACCCCACCTGATGGAACCTTGTGATGCCGATGGATCACATCAGACTCACAATATTTTAAGAATCTTGCCAGAAGCATGCCATACAGACTAGAGAAACCTTGTGACACCTATGGATCACATTAAACTCACAATATTTTAAGAATCTCGCCAGAGGCATGCCACACAGACTACAGAAGGTCATCAAAGCCCACGGCCACATGATTAAGTATCAATTGTTTGTAAGTGGTTTATGTTTTACTGACCTTTTATGCAGAATTTTCATGTTTTCGTTGTTAGGTCTCAAGGATTTTTACTGATACTTTACACACACACACACACACACACACACACACACATTATACAGTATATATATTTTCAGGTGGCTTTACATTGAGTGACAAGCCAAATGGTTTCCTGTAAGCCAAGAAACCATTTACAATGCTGGGTGGTAACCATATAACCATACCATACATGCTCCCTACGTGTCAGCAAGTGGGTTGGTGGAGGGTTAGTGCCCCTCCCCGTAAAACAAATAACTCAAAGTCAAATGGCCACCCCTTACGGGATTATGGCGTCTGGCAATATATATACAGTATATATATATATATATATATATATACAGCATATACATGTAATTCTAGGTGTTTTAGGTTCGGCTTCCTGTACTGTAATAGCGGGGCTCTCTTTCTAGACCGGGGCTTAGACAAATAGGAGAGAGGTAGGACACAAAAACTCCAGGCAACAGTTGTACACATGTATTACTTAGTTGGACAGGGGAACGAGTAGATGTCACTGATACAAATACACTGGGCAATTATAAGCTCTTATGTCTAGATATCAGTATCACGCAGGATACTGCTCGGGTCACAGTGAATAGCACTTGAGGCAGAGTGTTCTTAATTATGGGAAGTCCGGGTTTTCTATACTCGTGGGGTTACCAATGTTATTTCCTACTGGTGAGTGTTACTTTGGCACTGGGGTCTGATTATGGTCTTAGTATCAGGAGGTATTTTCTGATGGTAGCGTATTTACCCTGTTAGACTCGACTCTCAGTGGGTGGCCGTATTTGTGTTTACACTGTCGCTGTTACTCACTCTGCCACTTTGCTATTATCATTGACTTATATTAGAGGGGTAGTTCACTGTTCTGTCTTTATATCCCTTGGTCACAGACACTGTTCACTGTAGTTGTTATTCACTCCACCACTTGGTATTATCACTGACTTCCATTAGAGGGTTAGTTCACTGTTCTACCTTTATATCACTTGGTCACAAACACTGTACTATTACTGTCACTCGTGTTGGGTCTGGACATCGTGGCAGTCAGGTGCAAGGGTGGAGGGGTGTCACAGCTCCGCTACTGATGGGGCTGGGCACCATCGGGGGCCTCTATATCCAGAGGCCACGGGATCACACGCAGGGGCGTCTGTTCTTGTCTGGGGCTGTGCGTGGCAAAGGGTCCCGTGCTCTCAGGGCTGGGGACAGGAGTGCGGCCCTCAGGGCTGTGGCCGAATAACTTTCTGAATCTGTCGTTCATGCTCCTGACGGAGGACAAAGATCTCCGACGTCGAGGTGTGGGGAGCTCCCGCCCGGGAGTCCTGGGGGCAGTCTGGGGTTCCCGAGGACTTCGGTTCCTAGGGCTCAGCGGCATCGACAAGAAGGGGCTGCGGTGCCAGTCTGTGTCAGGGTTCGTCAGATAGGTCTTCTCCAGATCCGGTTCTAGCGAGCAGAGGCTGGGGAGACTAGGGGGCCTCTCCAGTACTCCTCTAGGCCTGAGACCCTCTTGGTCTTGGGTCGGGGAACAGGCATCAGCTTCAGACGGAGGGGCGGCTACAGGCCGTCTCCTGCCGTAGGGTCCAGCTACTGGCCGTGGCTTCCTGGGGGCATAGCTACAGGCCGTCACCAAGGCCTGGCTACTGGCTGTGGCCTGGGGGAGTGAGCAGCTGCCAGCAGACCCAAAGGCACCTTCGGAGCGGCTACAGGCCGTCTCCTTCAGGAGGGGTGAGTGGCTACAGGCCGTCTCCTTCAGGAGGGGTGAGTGGCTACAGGCCGTCTCAGGGAAGGCACCTTCGGAGCGGCTCCAGGCCGTCTCCTGATGAAGGCAGGAGCGGCTACAGGCCATCTTCAGGAGGGGTGAGCAGCTACAGGCCGTCTCAGGGAGGACGCCTTCAGGGCAGCTACAGGCCGTCTCCTGATGAAGGCGGGAACGGCTACAGGCCGTCTCCTTCAGGAGGGGTGAGCAGTTACAGGCTGTCTCCTGACGAAGGCAGGAGCGGCTACAGGCCATCTCCTTCAGGAGGGTTGAGCGGCTACAGGCCGTCTCAGGAAGGACACCTTCGGAGTGGATACAGGCCACCTCCTCATTACCCTCAGAGTGGCTACAGGCCGCCTCCTTAGCAAGGGGTGAGCGGCTACAGGCCGTCTCCGGGGTGCTGGCAGGAGCAGGATAGACAGCTCCACCCCGAAGCTGGTTGGGGAAGGCTCGCCTGGAAGGTAGTCTAGTATTCCTGCTATGGGGGCGGCAGGCCAATTCCGGGTCATAGGGGCGTGCATCTCGGGCGGACTTATGCCGTTGTCGCTCCAAGTCCTGGCGTGCTGTCGTTGCTCCTTGTGGGGGTGTCTGGGTACTTTTGAGGGCACTATACTGCATTTCACCACTGTCTGCTGGGAAAAAGTCACGTCCCTGTGACTGGAGGTGGTAAACTTTGGTGTCGTAGGTGGTGTAGACTGGCTGTAGATGTTGGAGGAGGGCGTGCCAGGCTGTGGTGGCGGAGTTTTCGTCTTGTTCCTCATCGCGGGTGAGGAAGAGGATGGATGAGGCGGTGGAGGAGTTGCAGGAGGTGGTGTGGTCCTGGGACTCGCTGGTTACATCCAAGGGACGGTGCCCATACAGCTTGCCATATCTTCATGGTGTTAGTTGTTGTTTGTGGTGTGGGGAAGTGTTGAATGCCGGAGATGGACGGTGAGTGTGGGGTTTTATGCTGGGGTAATGTGGCATAGCGTCTCTGGGGAGTGTAGATGGCCGGGATTTGTGCTTGGTGTACCATGAATGTGAGATGATTTAGGGCAGGGGTAGGGGTGTGATTTTGCGGCGAGGCAGGTGGGGTGGGAGAGTGGGTGTATCAGGCAGGTGGGCAGGAGAGACGCCCGGAGCATGTGATGGTTGTTTTGAGGGGGGGTGTGGGTGGTGATGTGGGTGTGCAGGGTTGGGGTGTGTGCGAGGTGCGTGGGGAACGTAAGGGCGGGTGTGGGGTGGTAGGGGTGTTGGCGGCACGGCATGGGAAGCGGGGTGTGGGGTGAGTGGGTAGTGGTGTCATGGGGCTGTGAGTGGTGCAGATGGAAGTGGGGGCGTGTGTGGGCGGTGGGCTGGAAGATTTGGGGGTGGTGGTGGGTGGCAGCTAGAGCGGGGGTATGGGGGTGGGGGTGGGACACGTGGTGCTGGGCGTGGGGGAGGGGGTGGCAGGCAGGGAAGAGGTGGGGGAGTGGCGGGGTGTTGGTGGTGTCGGTGGGTTGTCAGGTGAGGTGTGATGCTGTGTGATGGAAGGCAAGGTGGAAGCGAAGGGGGAGGGGGAGGGAGATGGGGAGGAGGAGATGTAGCAGTCATAGGTGGTAGAAGGGGGCGGCACGGGAGTAGAGGGTGGGACGTGGTACTGGGCCGGGGCAGTGGGGGCAGGAGTGCGGAAGGGGCGCACATGCCGGTTTCGGAGGGTGTGGGAATTGCCGTGGTACTTGACAGTTACCTGATAAGGGTTAGGGACGTGGATGATGGTGTGGGGTCCCGTGAAACGTGGTGCGAGCTTGTTGGGTGTGGGGAGCTGGGCTATCATAACTGTGTTACCTGGCTTATAGGGGTTGGAGGCAGTGTTGGGGCTGAGGTCCAGGTTGTGTTGGAGTTGGGTCAGGCGGCGTTTGAGGTGGTGTAATGGGTCTGTTGTGGGGGTTGAGGTGGGGGGTTGCAAGTGCTGCTGAAGGGGCAGGAGGTGGGGTGTTTTCCCAAACACTCACTCATATGGTGAAATTCCATTCTCTCGGGGGCAGAAGTTGATGCCCCATTGCACGATTTTTACATGGGCGGGCCAGTCATCGTTCTTAGTGGCTTCTATCTGGGTGTGGAGCTGATTCATTAGTGTGCGATGGCTGCGCTCGCATACGGCATTTCCTTGTGGCCAGTATGGGAATGAGTGGGAGATGTTACACCCGAAGATATGGGCCAGCTCCTCCCAGATCTTACTGGTGAATTCGGGTGTGTTATCTGAGTAGATCCCTTGTGGGATGCCAAAGTAGGGGAACACGTGCCGAAGGAGGGCGTCGGCCACTGCAACAGCGTGGTGTTCCTTCGCTGGGCAGGCCACAACGAATATGGAGTACATGTCAGTGAAAATGATGACGTACCTATAGCCTGATTTTGGAGGTAAGGGTCCCACCACGTCAGTTGCTAACAGCTGCCAAGGTTTGTGGGCAGTGATATGGCCCGACGGACCTGCAGTACGGATGATGTCTTTACCAAGGGCACAGGCCCGGCAGGTTAGGATAATTTCTTTGGCAAGGGTGGAAGGATTTGGCCCCCAGTAGGTGTCATTGAAGACCTGCAGTAGTTTTTTCATACCCAGGTGAATGCAGTTGTGGGTGTGCAGGTGTCGTAGGGCATTGAGGGTGGTGTCAGGGGCTAGGAGGATATGGCCTGACGGGGTCAGTAGGTGGTTGCCCTGGCACAACAGTTTCTTGAAAAGGTGCTGGGGGATCCAAGGGGGCCGCTCCTTGCGATACTGCTGGAGAAGGTCTGGCTCCACCTGGGCGGCGTGGATGGGGAACCAAGAGAGGGCGTCCATGTTGGTATGGAGTTTGCCGGGGCGGTAAGAGATTTCTTAATTGAATTCCTCCAGGGTTTCGCACCATCAGATGAGCTGGGCATTGTGAATGTCAGACTGCCGCAACCACTGGAGGGACTGGTGGTCGGTAATGATAGTGACTTGGGTCTCGGAGAGGTATGCACGGAAGTGCTTCAAGTGCCCAGAAGATGCCTAAGCACTCTCTCTTGATGGCAGCATAATTCTTCTCCACCTGATTTAGGGTACACTGGCACAGGCAATGATGTGCTCGCTGCCCTCTTGGACTTGCGCTAGCACAGCCCTGATAGCAATGAGGGAGACGTTGATATAGAGCTGGAATGGGAGGGCATAGTCGGGAAAGGCCATGATGGGGGCGGAAACGAGCTTATCTTTAAGCTGTTGGAAGGCGGCTCGTCTCTCATCCGTCCAGAGGAGCGGTTCCCTCTTATGGGTAAGGTCATGGAGTGGTTTAGCAATGTGGGCAAACCCTTTCACAAAGTGGCAGTAATACGACGTCATGCCGAGGAAGGCCCAGATTCCGTGAACGTCTTGTGGTGGGGGTATGTCCGCAATGGCGCGGAGTTTGTCTGGGTCGGGAGATTTGCCTGCCTGGGAGATGACGTGCCCCAGGAATGAGACGGTTTTGGCAGCCAGGACCCACTTGGTGGGCCGGAGTTTGAAGCCTGCCTGTCGGATCCTGGTGAAGACCCGGCAGAGGTGCTGCAGGTGGTCGGCCCAGGTCTGGCTGAAAACGATGACGTTATCCAAGTATGTGAGACAGATCTCCCACGTGAGACCGCTGAGGACGGATTCCATTAACCTGGAGAAGGTGGCGGGGACGTTACAGAGGCTGAACGGCAGAACATTAAACTCATAATGTTTCCCATTGCTGGTCGAGAAAGCAGTTTTGCCTCTGTCCTCCTGGCACACGGGGACCCGCCAATTCCCCGACTTGAGGTCAAGGGTAGAGAACCAGGAGGCTCTGTACAGGGAATCCAGGGAATCGTCTATAAGTGGGAGTGGAGTGGCATCTTTGGTGGTTATGTTGTTAAGCTGGCGGTAGTTGACGCAGAACCGCATCGTGCCATCCTTTTTCTTCACGAGGACAATGGGGGAGGATCAGGGGCTGGTGGAGGGGGAGACGACTCCAGCTTCGATCATCTCCTGTACCTAGTGGTCTTCCTCTTCCCGCTGTTTCGGGTTCTTGCGTCGGGATGGCTGTCAAATCAGTGGGCCCGTCGTATGAATCTCGTGAGCCAGGTAGGTGGTGTGTCCGATGTCTGCTGGTCCCACCGCAAACAGATCCTGGAAATCCAGGAGTAGGCAGTGGAGGGTGTCTGACTGGTGAGCGGAGAGATGGTCAGGGATAGGGGGCAAGGGGGCGGGGAAGTGGGAGGGGAAAGGGGCACAGGGCTCGGCTTCCTCCATCTCTCCGATTATGAGCCCTTTAGGGAAGGTGAGGGGCGAGGGGGCAAAGTTGGCAATCCGGACTGCTGTGTGATGCGGGGAAAGGAAAGTTGGGGGCAGAAGGCAGGCCGAGAGGGTTCCGGGCGGCAGGAGTGGGGAGAATAGGACGGAGGGGCCGGTTAAGGAGCACCCAGGCTTCATGGTGGGAGGGAACAGTGACGGCAGAGGAAATGGTGGCAGGAAAAGGGGGGGAGGGGAGGAGGAAGGGGGGGGGGCAGAGTCTTCCAGCTGGGACCATGGCGTGCAGGTGCAGATGGTCCGGGGGGGGGGGGGTCGGGTAATTTACGGAACTGGAGCTGTCTGTTGCGGCAATCTATGGTGGCTCCTAACTTCTGCAACAGGTCCAACCCCAGGTATCCGTCATAATTGTGGCAGGAAGAGTCAAATATTAGGAACTGATGTTGAGTCAACACCGGTTGATGGGTGTCGACTCTCAGGGCCCATGTTTCCCCATGGATGGGCAGGGGGCCATCCCCAACATCCACAAGGTGAGTAGCCGTTGGGCGGAGCAGGCCAAAGGTCAATTTGTGATGGGAGAAGTAGTGGCTATAAAGGCAGGATCTGGCCGCTCCCGTATCGACCAGAAGTCTGGCTTTCACCCCGTTCAGCTTCATCTTGTGGTAAATTGGGGGGTGATATTTGGGGAAAATGGCCACCGCCACCGTGGGAAGGTGGGGGGGCGGTCCTTAAAATCCAATTGTCTGGGGCCTCCTCCTTCTTGCTCTGGCTCCTGTTACCCGGGGTCGGTCTCCTCTACAGGTTCGGGTTTGTCCTCTGTTACCTCATCCTCTAGAGAGGAAACTTTGCGTTGGCCTGGGGTTGTAGTTTTTCGTCGTGCAGCTTTTAATTGATCTCTGATATCGTGCAGTGGGCATCTGGAGCTGCACGCAGACTTCCCAGGGATTCACTAAGATGAGGATGGGGTTCTCCCTGTGGGCTGGGTGCCAGTGGGTGGGGTGTGCCCTAGGTGGGCTGGGTGCTGGGGTGGGGCTTGTACGGGGCATAGGCGGACGTGGCTTGACTGGGGGAGCCGGAATCTTTGTAGGAAACCTCCTTACCACGATGATTTGTTGGGGTGCAGGGCGGGAGGTCAGGAGGCGGCGTATCAGTTGGACGTCCTTATCCATGTCTCCAGTCGGGTCATGGATCGTAAAGTGCTCTTTGACTATGCTGGGGAGCACTCTCAGAAGAGTATAAAAGGTGTGTTGCTCCCGGGTTTCATCTGCCTCCGGGTAGGCAGCAGTGACCAGGCGTCTCGCCTGGATTAAAGTATCGTCTAAGTTGCCATCGAAAGTTAAACTATCCAGTTGAGATAGTGCCACCACTTTCCCTAGTGATGGGGTGATGGCTTGGATCACGAGTGTCGTGAAATTCTGCCAGGTGAGCCCCGGGACGATTTTGGGTGCTATATTACCTACCGCTTTGCCCAGCAATGGGAGTGTAAATGCAATTTTCTGCTTGTCATCTGCGAAACCGATATGTAGCAAAGGTTTAATAATTGCCAGGTATGTGTGAACATCATACTGTTCGGGGTCGAACTTAAGTAATTGCACATGCGGTTTGGTTGCCATTTTTCCAGTATTTCCCGATTACCTCTCTCGTGTGCCCGGGTCAAGAACCACAGCTGTCCACTAGTGTAATGCTAGGTGTTTTAGGTTCGGCTTCCTGTCCCGTAAACGCCTAGCGTATAGCTGGGCTCTCTTTCTAAACCGGGGCTTAGACAAATAGGAGAGAGGTAGGACACAAAAACTCCAGACAGCAACCTTACACGTGTATTACTTAGTTGGACAGGGGAACGAGTAGATGTCACTGATACAAATACACTGGGTAATTACAAGCTCTTATGTCTAGATATGGTTATCAGTATCACGCAGGATTTTATATATATATATATATATATATATATATATATATATATATATATATATATATATAGATGGGTATGGTAGGTAGCCTAGGCCAGCGCCTAGGCTACTGTGCTTAGACTACGTTACTTTTGAGAGAAACAGTTGGGGGGGGGGGAGAGGGAGGGAGGAGGGGGTAAGGCAGGTTTGTGGTTGGACTGTGGCTAGAGTAAGGATAGTGTTTCCGTATACCCTTCGTCTCTTCTCCGTCCTCTTCTTGTCTGCAGGAGGAGGAAGAGGATACAGTGGGAAAAGCGGAGAATAGGATAAGAAAGCATAGGAAGTAAAAGAGATAGAAAGAGCGGAGACAAGAAAGAAGAAAAGTAAATGTGAGAAGAGTGGAAAGAGAGAGGAAAGAAGAATTGAGAAGACTAGTAAGGGAGTAAGAGGGAAGAGAAAATTTAGGATGAAAGTGCCAAGGATAAGAAGGCTATCTCTCCTCCTCCTCCTCCTTATTTGTTATTTCCACCATGTTTCTTTCGTATTCCATCTCCTTCCATCCACTCTCCCTTTCTTAATCTCTCTCTCAAATACTCAGTGTGATATGTAAATAATATTTAATGGCTTCTGATTATTTTATTTATTTATTTTTTTTGAGAGAGAGAGGGAAGGAAGTTAAAGAAATAAGAGGGAGAAAAACCCCAAGAGAAGGGTGACAAATGCAAGGCAAGAAGGAGAGAGGAAAGGAAAGAGAACGAAAACGAGAGAAGAGAGAGGATGAGAGCAACGCAGAGAAGGGAAATGAGTGAAGAAAGCAGAAATGAAGAGAATGGAGAAGGGAAACGAAAATGAAGGATAACCAAAGAGAAGAATAGGTAGAGAAGAAAAATAGTATAACGTGTGATGATGGGGAAGCGATAGAAGAGAAACAAGTGGAAATAAAGAAATATAAATGAAAGATGAGAGAAGACATGGGAAAAAGAGATGAGTAAAAAGGAGAGGAGAGAATAGGATACAGCTTGATGAAAAAGAGAAGCGGAAAGGAATAGAGAATATCATAAGGAAAAAAATGAAGGTTAAGGGCAAGAGGCGAAAAGACGCGACGAGGTAAAAAAGAGAAAAGAAGGGAAACAGAAAGACAAGGGAAAGGGAGTTGGAAGAGAAAATGGAAATTTAGAAATAGGAATAATATTGAAGGTGACAAGAGAAGATGGGAAGCACTGGGATAGAGAGAAAAGGAGAGGATAGAGAAAGGGAGAGAGGAGAGGAGAAGAGGAAAGAAGTAGGAAAAAGAGACTGAAGTTTGGGAAAAGCAGAAAGGGGAGTGAAAGATGAGGGAATTAGGGAGGAAGAGATAGGTGGAAAGGGGAGAAGGGCAAAACAGAGGACGTAAGATGAGAAGAGAGGAGACGAAAAGAGAGGAGGACAAGGGAGAAAATAGGAGGGAAGGAAGACCAGAGAAGAAATGAGAGAACGTGAGAGGAATGAATAGGATAGGGAATTAAGGAAAAAGGAACAAAGAAGGAGCAAGAGGGAAGGAAGGTGAAATAGAGATGACAGGAGAGAAGAGAAGGAAGGTAAAAAGAAGTAAGAGAAGAGATGACAGGAGAGAAGATAAAGAATGAAAGATGAAGTCAGAAAAGAGATGACAGGAGAGAAGAGAAGGACGGAAAGAAGTATGAAAAGAGATAACAAGAGAGAAAAGGAGAAGGAAAGAAGTAAGAAACGAAAGGCTAGAGAAGGGAATACCCACGGTATGGAGAGACAAGAGGAGGGAAGGAAGAGACAGTGATGATGAGAACAAGAGAGAAGGAGGATAGAATAAAAGAGAAGAGAGGAGAGGAGAGAAGAAAAGTGGGCAGGGCAATAAGAGGGAAAAGAGAAGATTTGAGACAAAAAGGAAGGAAGAAGAATAGAAGTGGGGAGAATAGGAGATGGAAGGAAAGAAGGGATAAGACTAGAGTGGAGAAAAAGAGAGTAGGAGGGAAGGAAGAGAAGAGGAAAGGAAGGTATAAAGGCCGGTTCACACAAGCTAAATCGCGGCCTTTTTTTTCGCCGATTTGCGGGAAAAAAAAATGCCGATTTTCGGCAAGTCTACCGGAAAGGTGTTCACACGTACGGGGACTGAGTGGCAGGAACGCGGCAACAGTGTTTACAAACAAAGATGGACCGCCATACTCGTACCAGGTGTGCAGTCCTTGGACTTTGCACTTTCTCTACTTCAAGATGAGCCGTCACGCATCTGGACTCGTCCGTGGCTGTCTAGGAGAAAAGAAGAGATTGTGTATTACAGGCTGGTGAGGGAGCTCAGCTTGGAGGATCCCCAAACTTTAAATGAGTGGATCCGTCTTAACAAGACCCAGTACCACCACTTGCTGGGGCTTGTGACACCCTTCATTGAAAAACAAATTACGCAGATGAGGGAAACTGTGATTGCTGGAGAACGGCAGGCATGACGGATAAACTTGTGTTGGCCACGCGTGATGAAGTCGAAATGGTGGTACTGTAAACACACAAAGATGTCGAATTCGTCTTCGTTCCCAGAGCATTGTCTTGTTCGGTGCTTCCATTTTAATCGGCCCGGCAACTTTCTCCCGATTCCGGCAAAAAAAGACCGACATGTCGGTCTCTCCATACCGGTGAAAAAAGTTGCCGGAATTTCTACCGGGAAGCAAATTCCGGCAAAAAACTGCCGCGATTTTGCTAGTGTGAACCGGCCTTAAAGGACTGGTGAATGAAGGTAGTGTTACCGGCTTACACATTGATGTGTCATCCTCTTCCTCTTTTTTTTTTTTTTTTTTTTTTTATGCTTCATCACCTAATTTCTTACGTTCCCCTTCCTCCTCCTCTTCCCCTCACGTGTCTTCCTTCCTTTTCCCTCTGTTTAATACTTCTTTGCCATATTTCTTACCTTCCCTTTCTTCCTCGTCTTCCCCTCCCCCCTCCTTTCATCTGTCTTTCTCTTCTCTCACCCTCCTGTCCTCCTGCTCTTCATCTTCCCCTCCTTCCCTCTTTCCTTCCATCTTCCTCTTCCTCTACTTCCTTTTTTCTTTCCTCCTTATCTCGTTCCTCCAGTAGTCCTTGTACCATACTTCTCGTTTCCTTCCCTCATTTTCTCATTCTTTTCATTTTTCGTCTTAATCTCATTCAGCCTTCCTTTGTTCCTTCTCTGTCTGTCTGTCTCTCTCTCTCTCTCTCTCTCTCAGTTAATGTTGGACACGCAGTAATTATAATAATAATAATAATAAAATGAACTTCGTACCTAATTTCTCAACAGTCCTTCATTCCATCCTCGGTTTCAAAAGTGTTCTTGAGTTTGAGATCGTTGGCTAATCAAGAAATAGTTGAGAGAGAGAGAGGGAGCATGTCTGTGTTCTTGCCTAATTGTATCTTTACAGGAATGAGTCAGGCTCGTACTTTCCCGTGCATTAAACCATTTTTATCATACATATTCTTAAATTTATGAATAGTTTGACACACACTATTTCATTCGGGTGTGCATTCCACTGATCAACTGCCCTATTTGGGAAACTGGATTTCCTTACGTCTTTATCGCCTCTCCTTTTATGTAGTGTTTTTGCAGTCCCCACATGCTAATGCTTCCCCATAGTTTACATATTCATTTATGTCTATTTTCCCCTTCCCTGAGATGCATTTTAACATAATCATATCTCCTCTTTTCCTTCTCTCCTGTACTGTTGGTAGATTTAGTTTTTCTAGTCTTTCTTCGTAGCTTAGATCATTTAAGCATCATACCCATCTTGTAGTTGCCCTTTGTACTTTTTCAGTCTTTTCTACCAGGTATGTGTGTTTTGAGATAAGGATTCCAGACTACTGATGCATATTCCGGGGTTGGTCTGATGAATGATGTTATTAACTTTCTCAGCATGTCTTCATTTATAGGCTGTATACAGTATGTGAATGCTGTTCTCATATTAGTGAGCAGTGTATACATGTTACGTCCCATCTCACCAATGTGGTCAGCAGGAGATAGTTTGTTATTGATAATTACTCCTAGGTCCTTCTCCCTTTTTGATATGTGTAGGGTTGATCTTCCTAACTTATAATACTAATCTGGACTTTTCTCAGTTTTACCAAACTTAATTACAGGACACTTGTCCACATTAAATTCTATTTAGCCTACCATTCATTGCTCCATTCATGAAGCTTATTTAATTCTTGTAGCTCTGCAAGAATCTGTGTTAGTAATTTTCCTTTGTATTTTTGCATCATCTGGAAACATTTTTAAATAGCTTCCATTTCCAGTGTTACTGCCTATGTCATTTATATATACAGTACTAAAAACATAATTGGTGCCAGCACTGAGCCCTGTGGAACTCTACTAGTCACTTCCCTCCATGATCAGCAGTTTCCCCTTAATACTGTTATCATTTCCCTTTTTCTGAGAAAACCCTGCATCCAACAGTACAGTCTGCCTCGGATACCTCCAGGATGGTACAGATTCCATAAAAGTCTTTGATGCAGTACTTTGTCAAATGCTTTCTTGAAATCTAAATAGATACTGTCCACCCATCCTTCTCTTTTCTGTAATGTTTCTGTAGCTCTATCATAGCAGCTTAACCCGTTGATTGCGCAATCTCCCTTTCTTATCCCACCCCTTGGTGTGCAAAAAATGAGGAAAAAAAGTTTTTTCTTTAGTTTTAGTTTATTGTAAACTTGAAGATAAACATCCAGGGCATCATCTGGTAAAAAAAAAAAAAAAAAAAAAAAAATTCTCTCCATCTTTGCATAGGGCCATGCGTAACTTTATGTAGGGGAGTAGTGAAAAAAATGAAAACAAAAAAACAAAAAAAAAATGGTTTTTGTTTATTATAAACTTAAACTTCCAGGGTATCATCCGGTGAAAAGAAAAAAATCTCTCTCTCTCCGTCTTTGCGTAGCGCCATGCATAAGTTTGTGTAGTGGTGTAGTTAATGGTGATGCATGGCGAGCACAGCCAGAGCTGTGGCTCACGACACGACACAACCCAGCCTGAGGTGTGGCTCACAATCCACAGGTTAATAGGTTAGTACCAGTAACATATGATTTTCCCTTTCCAACACCGAACTGCCTTTCTGTTATCATATTGTGTTCTTCTAGATGATTTGCTCAAACTTTTCTTATCAGCATTTCTAGTATCTTGCTTACAACTCTAGTTAGTGATACTGGTTGGTAGTTGAGTGGATACTGTCTTGCTATTCCCTTTCTTGAATAGGGGAACAATGTTTGCTTTCTTTCAAATATCAGATAGTTTACTTTGACCTAAGGATCCTTGAATATTAGATACAATTATCTACTTAACCCTTCTGCACATTCAAGTAGCACTCTGCCTGAAATTTCATCAGGACCATTTGCTTTTCCTTTGTTTGATTTACTTGACCCTATCCTGTAAAGAGGTGGGCGTAAATTCTGGCTGTAGCGCGTAACTTTTGCTCGAGAGCTTTCAGAACAGTCGTGTAGAGATATTTTACTTCTGACGCTCATAGGAAAGTTACTGTTCATCATAGAAAGGCCACTTTGGTCTCATTTTGAAGATGAAGACTTTTGCTCTGTCGTACATTGTTCAAAAAGACAATATATACAAAATAAAATGCAAAAAAAAAGTGAGTAGACGTTAGCTGACATGCTAAAGAGGTACACTGTCCTTTAAAAAAAATATTCGCCCCCAAAAAACTATTCAAGAGTAATTATTATTTTTTGCTTCAATACGTAGCAGAATAAATTTCCTTCCCAATAATGCATCATTTGTTGTATTTTCTTAATAACGCCGCATATATACGTGAGAAAAAGGAGCATATGTTCTTGGCGGGAAGTCAAGAGGTGTACACCCCTACCTGTGAGGAACCTCACACCACACTGAGCCAAGAAAACCAAGTGAGCATGCATGCACCAGCTGTGGCAGGCTTAGCTGCGCCCACTTTAGCCCGTCATCCAACAAAAATGCCGACTCCCTAAATATTTCTTTAGAGCTTACATCGGATGACGGGCAAAGTCGTCATACTGACATCAGAGGTTGACAAATGCATGATGACCCAGGTCATCATTGGTAAGTCTAAGGGTTAATTCTTCCTGTACTTTTTCTGATATTTGTATATGTGGTAATACATGTGTGCATGCATGTTCCATATCATCTCTCAGAATTATTTTCTTTCGTAAAAACCAATTGGAAGTTTTTATTTGGTGCTTCACAAATATCTTTCTCTTGTGTATAGATGATCCCCTCATCCATAATGGACTGTATTTTATCTTTAATTTTGGTTTTGCTTGGGCTGTAGCTGTAAAATAGCTTAGGTTGAACATTACTTTTATAATGTCTTCCTCAAACTGTCTCTGAGCCTCCCTCCTTATCTTTGTATAATCATTTCTTGCCTGTTTATAGTTGGTATATGCCCTTTCGCTACTGTGTCTTCTGTATCTGTTACACAGCAAATCTCTTTTTTCTTTCGATTTTTTACTTTCTGTTTGAAACCATTTCTTTATTTTCATTTCTGTTTCTTTGTGCTGAGGGATTTAATTTTGGGCTCCTATATCATAAAAATCACAAAAATTTCTATATAAATATTTAAATCTTGTCCTTTAAGCTCCTTTTCTTGATCTCTTTCTAAAATGTACTTCTTCAGATCATGATAGTTGCCCTTTTTGTAATTTAGACTCTTTCAGTAACTTTCATTACTGGTAGCATCGTATGCAATTCTGAAGTTGCAATTTAATAACGCATGGTCGCTTTTGCTGAATGGAAGGTGATACATTATATTGTTAGTATCATTTTCTTGCCTAGTAAATATAAGATCTTGTACTGATGGATCATCAAGTCCTCATTTCTGGTGTTTTGCATTACATGCTGTGTTATGAAAAACTCCTGCGCAAGATCTAGCTCTTGATTCCAACAGCTTTCCTGGCTTTTTACATCTAGGGTATTCTAACTTATGTTTGTATTGAAATCTCCAGTTAATGTAATTCTTTCAGATTTCTCTTCCATTCTATGTAGTAACTCTGAATTGTACCAGCACTTTCTGCCAGGTCTTCATGTCTGCCTCTTTCCCAGGTGTTTGTTTTGGGTGGCATATATAAATTTGTCACAATTAATTTCCCTTCAGATGTGTTAATCTCCAGTGCAATCGGTTCTACTTATGAGGGTATTCTAGTTTTATTTCTTTGACTTGTAGATTTTTCTTTGTTTAGATTATAATTTCTCCGCCCTTTCTTAAATTTCTATCTCTTCTCCATATCTTGCATTCTTCTTAAGTTTAGGGTATCGTTTGATATCTTTGGGGTTAATTTTGTTTCATTTAGGCAAATATGTGTTTCCATTTCTTTGGTATAGTCTCTCAACTCTAATAATTTAGACACCATTCCATCTACACTTGAGTACATAAACTTAATAATCTTGTTTACACACTTGGCATAACTTAAGTCTACCGCCTTTCTCCTTTTTATTCCCTGTTGGTAATGTACAACTTTCATACCGCAATCGAATTACAGTACTTTGAAAAAAAAAATGTACTCTTCTCTTCCTTTGATCTGCCATCATTCTTTGTTTTTGCGACCTCCCTCTTGTTCTTTCTAATTTCCAATTCCTCTTGAGGTAGGCATCTTTTTATCCATACTTTTTTAAATTCCTCTTTTTCCATGAGTTTACATTTTTTAGTATTTCCTTCAGTGTTCACACTCTTGAAGGTTACTTTCAGTGGCCTTGACTTATTTCTCTCTTATTTCTGAAGCCTTTTATGTTCCTCTGTGTCTTTATTACAGATTTCCTCTGATGCTTCCTTCAGTATGCTCATTACAGTATATTTGCCATTTCCTTTTTGTCTCGAAATTTTATTTTTCATTTCTTCCTCATCTGTACCAGTGATTACTATAGATTTTTTGATACAGTATCTGCTGAATCTTGGACCAATTTGGGGTTGTTTAGTTTTTTTTTTTTTTTTCTTCACTTTCTAATGCTTTTTTCTTCGACTCTTGTTTCTAAGGCATTCTTTACTTTCACCTTTTCAGCATACGTAGTTTCCACATCTTTGTAACATTGCATCACTTCTTTCACCTGGGTCATCTTCTCTTCAGTATCACTGCTTTGGTCTATCAGACTGCTTGCATGCCTAATTGTTTCTGTAGCATTTCTGAACTCCTCCATAATATGGTACTTTCATGGTTGACAACTGTACTTTCCATTTCACTAATCTTCCTTGTAAGTGAACCCACCTCAGCTGACAGCTCATCTATTATTGTGTGTGTGTTAGGGAAGTAAGGCACACTAGCAAGGCGCTGGCCTCAAAGATAGGAGGTTTATCTCTTTGATGAACACTACAGCTGCTTCGCTCCACCCAAGGTGCACATAGTTACCATGTGTTGGTTCCTCGTTAGTGCTGCCCTAGCATGTAATTGGTGTGGATGTTGGATATTAGGACAGAAACTGTGACATGTGATAGTGTGTGGTACACAGGAAGGGGAGTGTCAGACCTCGAACGAATGTCACTATGAGATGAAGAATGGGGTGTTAGGGTGGAGGGTTGGGCGGAGAGAAGGTGAAGCACTAGCATCCTGTGGCTTGATAACCAACCATGTAAATAAATTCATATTTCAGGAAAAAAAAAACATGCCTGTACAGGTCTGAAGTTTTCTGGGAAAATAAAGACCTACTTAACCCTTTAACCGCGGGCTTGATTTGCGTTTTCTTGCGGCACCTGCGGGCATATTTGCGCTCCGAGAGACTCTCTAAAAATATTTGCTAAAAATCAGTTATTAGTCCTAGAATATTAAAATCACATATGCTTATGGCACATACCTTCAGCTTTCTCCTGGGGTGTTTGTTGAGCCTTCGTCGAGTACCGTAGGACTTGTGGAGACCTCTGAAGTTGGGTAACGAAGTTTCCACTTTACATTTCCCGACTACCTGTAATATGATTACCACAGCCTGATATTATCACTAGAAACACTATTCTATGATTCTGAAATAGTTTGGAATCCATATTCCAAAAAAAAAAACACTGTGAAAGCAATGAAAATTACGAGGGCGTATAACCTTCCCACTTGCGCTAGTTCGCCGCTGGTGTTGTCATTTATTATTCATAAAAACACTCACACTTTATATTTCTATTACTATATAACACTTATATATCAACAGTCTTTATCCATAAGTTTCCTTCAGTAATAGTAGTTTATTGTCACTGTAGGGATTCAATTTCTTTCAGTAAAATACGTAGCATTCACTTTCTCGTCCTGTATACTAGCGTTGAGGGTGAATGTCACTTTCACCTTCACTCTCATAGTATTCAGACATGCTAGAGTGAAACTTTCACTTTGATTGCTCCTAGTATATATACTCGTATTCTTATAATACCACTCATTTACCTTTCTGTTTACGTTCTCTATGTTATTTACATTATTTACATTTCTATTTTATTTACACTGTGTTATGCACTGTCACTTGAAGTAACTTATAAAACTATTTTCCACGGTTCACTTATATTTACATTTATTGCTTTCACTTGCTGTTTACACATTATTTACAATTTCACTTGCACTGTTTTACTCAACAGAAAGATCGAAGTCACTCTCTTTCAGTTGTCAGCCCTTTGCCTCTTTCCACACGAGGTTTAGTAGGGGGTAAAGGTCACAGGGCCCTTTGCATGGTTCTAATAAGTGGCGGAAGTTAGCAGGAGCAAACAGACGTACCTTCACCTTGGAAGATGACAGTGAACTGATAGGGGTGGGCCAGGGTAGCCTACCTAGGGAAATGCATTACTGCCAACATCAGCCTCTTGACAGCTGCTAATATATAGCAGTGAAATGATTGGCAGGAAATCTAGACAATACATTATAAATCAGGTAGTTCCAGGTGAATGTAAATATCACTTAGGCTTCTCCCTTCCCTCCTTATATATATTTCTAGTACGAGAATAGATTATACAGCATATTTCAAGGGGAAATAAACAGCGAAAATTAGTGAACGAGTGCATGTGAGGTGTTGTCAGGTGATAATTAGCCAATTCCAGGTGTATGGCACTCTCACTTACCTTATTTCTTTTTGACATATATTATTTGGTATAAGAATAGGGCATAGGGCTTATTTCAATGGATGAAATCAGTGGAAAATTCCAGGGAAGATTTACTTAGCGTAGCACAGCCAGGCAGGCGAGAGGAGAGGGTAATGGAGGGGAGGTAGGGAGGGGAGTCAAGAACGGGGAGAAATGGCTAAATTGTCAAAAATGGATGGGAGTACAGATGAGATTAGGAGTGCTGACTAGTGTTGGACGTTGGTAGTACTGATAGATGATACAAGCTACCACTTGAAAGCCTGGGCAAATTCAAAATAACACAGAATCGCAAAAGTGACTCCCCGCGGTATGATCCCTTGCTCCCAAGCGTCACGAAAGTGACGCCCCGCGGTTAAGGGGTTAATGAAAACTATGATACTTCTAATACTAGATTACACCAATTCCAACCCATGTGGCCTCAGAACACGAATGCTTAAACAAGAGTGGGCACATAATACGGCACTCCGTTTTTGTTACGAACGAAAGATTTCCCTACAATGCGAGTAAAAAAAATATATATACTTATAGATTCTTGCCTCCTTGATATACCCTTACATCCCCGCTTGCGAGAAGCTGCTAGTAAAATATGACAGACACTTAAAATCAGTGATTGGTTCCCTCGAAGCTTGAAAAGTTTAGAGAACATCTACTACACCATAATCTTACTTAGCTATATGGGTAGAAGTCTTTAACTTAAGAGTAGTAATTCTTTTGTAATCATATAAGAGAAAATACACACACACACACACACACACACACACACACACACACACACACACGGTGTCCCAGTAGGTGACATACTAACTTCAAGTGATGTTTCCTGGAGATCATTCTAGAATGTTCCGTGAACACATGTCGGATTGACAAGGATTATGGAGTAAACGACATTTAAATATCAGTAGTGTTGGGGGGGGGGGGGATTATGTTTCCACCCTGTGTTACCATCCTTTGTAATCATCATTACTTTGTTATGCTGAAAAAACCTGAACAATAGTCAACTGTATAATAAGAACTGTCAACCAAAAACAAACAAACCAGTGAAGAACGTAGATGATAACTGTAAGAATATATATATATATATATATATATATATATATATATATATATCAACAACTGAGGTGCCCGTGGGGAATCTTATACTATATATCCAGCCAAGGAGAAGCAAGATGATTTGCCACTGTCTAACCCAACTTTGTCAGAGATTAGGAACCACTGTTTCGATATGGGCCATACTTGTAATATGGATAATTTCAGTATTTTACATAGTAGTAATGACACAATGGAACTGCGAATTTTGGAGTCTTTGTACATTCACAAACTTAAGCCTTCATTAAATAACTATGAATCATCAACAAAGTTGTATACCTTAGGATTATAGTGTTTTGTATCGATGAATCAGCCTTTTGATACTTGGTTCATTGATTCTTTACCTGGTTCTTTTGCTTCACACTGGTTTGTTGACGATTCGGAAGCTTTATGACACTTTTCTTTATGAAACACTGTGTTCAGGATTTTCAGTGTTAGCTGCCAACTCACAGAGGTAACACTCTCACTTTTATTACTCGAGTCTGTTATTTAAGAAAAAAATACATTTTTTTATAGTAATCAATCATTGTCACATGCTTCTTTGGTAACTTTTTTGTATTTCTTATGGATATTTTAAAATGTTGTTAAAACTTTATGTAATTTGCAATATGTGTTTTAAATGCTTTTAGGTCTGAAGATGGGATAAGCATCCCGAAACTAGTCACCTGAAATAAATAAATATGAAGTGGAAAATCATCTTGCTTCTCCTTGGCTGGATATATAGTATAAGATTCCTCACGGGCACCTCAGTTGTCGATATTATTCTATGAAGATATGGCCGTCCAGCATTGTCTTGTTACAGGAAGGTGGAACGTCTCCACCTTCGCCACAGGAAAGCTTCACTGGATGTGGATTTCTTGCAGCACTGCAAGATGTATAATGTGATCCCCAGGTTTTTGTATTTCAGATCTAGTTTAAAGAATTTTACACACAGTAAACTTTACAGGTCTGTTCTGTTTAAACTATTAAATTATGAAATAAAGCAAAAGGAAAAATATTCAAAGCAGCTGGGAATAGATTACTTCTTGAATCATCAAGAACTAAAGAATAAAGTTTCCTGGCTTGATTTTAAGGTCTTAAACAACCAGATTCATAAAAATAACACAGAGAAACTTAAGAAGACTAAGGATATTCATAATAAAAAACTGGTCAAATTAGGAATTCCCATTTACTCTAATGTGGATAAACATAAAGTAATCATAAACCTTTCCAGTAGGACATTAACAGATGAAGAGGAAGATGCACTGAAATTCGGTCTCGATTTTTCCTTGCCAGTCTCCAAGCCAAACTTTGTATCCCACTTTTTGAGTTTTGAAAAGTTAATTTACACCATATCCAGACTAAGAATTTATAATCCTAATAATGATTCGTCAGTTTGGACTCGAACTGTTGAAAGTATCAGTTCAATAGCTCATAATACCTTTAAAGATTTTGGTAATTTCTCAAGGTCAGTATTTGGTAAAGACAAGGTCAGAATACTTAATCAACTGAAGACTGATACAAACATTGTTATAACTAAGCCAGATAAAGGGAGAGGGGTAGTGGTGATGAATAAGTCTGATTATGTGGATAAAATTTCAAATCTGCTTTCTGACAGAAGTAAGTTCCTTGAACTTGACATAGATCCATTTTCCTACATACTAAAGTTGGAAGACAAACTTAATAGAGTTCTTAGGAGAATAAAGAACTTGATTTCATCAGAAACTTATAATTTTCTTTTGCCTCTGGATCTGTCCCAGGAATCTTGTATGGATTACCAAAAATACACAAACCAGATGTCCCAATACGTCCCATCCTGTCTGCAATTGGAACCTTTAATTATAATTTGGCTAAATTTCTTATTCCCATACTGAATAGCCTCACCACAAACAAATTTACTGTTAAAAACTCTATCAATCTCGTACAGGAGTTAAAGCAGCTTCAATTTCCACATCCTGTGGTCATGGCAAGCTTTGATATTAAAAGTCTATTCACAAATATCCCACTTAAAGAAACTATAGATATTTGCATTGCTGAACTATTTAAAAGGCAGGAAGTAGTCAATAATTTAACAAAGCAGAATTTCAGATCCCTTTTAGACCTGGCAGTTAACGAATCCATGTTCATATTTAATGACAAATTTTATAAACAGGTTGATGGAGTGGCAATGGGATCCCCACTGGGCCCCACATTAGCTAATATATTTCTATGTTTTTATGAAAGACAATGGTTATCAGATTGTCCTCTAAGTTTTAAACCAGTTTTTTACCGTAGGTATGTTGATGATTGTTTTTTATTGTTCAAAGAATCTGATCATGTTGTAAAGTTTCTAGACTACCTGAATTCTAAGCATTCTAATATTAAGTTCACTGTTGAAATTGAGAATAATAACTTGCTCTCTTTCTTAGATATTCAGCTAACCAATTATGGTAATTACTTGGGTACTTCCGTTTACAGGAAGGAGTCATTCACTGGTTTGGGTCTGAATTTCTTATCTTTTGTACCTAACATATATAAGCTGAATTCAGTAAGGACTTTACTTCATAGATGCTATGCACTTAGTTTGAACTGGACATCTTTTCATGATGAAATTGATTTCCTGAGTAAATTCTTCACCAATAATAATTACCCTACTACGTTGTTTCCTAGGATGGTAAAAGATTTTTTAAACCAGATATTATGTGGTTCTAGGAAGGCAGCAACTGCAGCTAAGGACATACATTATATCAGGTTTCCCTTTTATGGTCATGTCAGTTATAATATTAGGAACCAGCTTTTGAAAATACTCAAGCGTGTCTATCCTCAAATCTCATTTAGATTTGTATTTGTAAATCCTTTTACTGTAGGTTCATTTTTTCGATGTAAAGATAATATCCCAAAGCCACTGTGCTCAAACATAGTATATTTATATGCCTGTTCTAGCTGTACAGCTAGATATATTGGGAGTTCAATTCGGAACCTCAAAATTCGTGTGTGTGAGCACAGAGGCTTGTCTCATAGAACATCTTTGCCACTGTCTAACCCAACTTTGTCAGAGATTAGGAACCACTGTTTCGATATGGGCCATACTTGTAATATGGATAATTTCAGTATTTTACATAGTAGTAATGACAGAATGGAACTGCGAATTTTGGAGTCTTTGTACATTCACAAACTTAAGCCTTCATTAAATAACTATGAATCATCAACAAAGTTGTATACCTTAGGATTATAGTGTTTTGTATCGATGAATCAGCCTTTTGATACTTGGTTCATTGATTCTTTACCTGGTTCTTTTGCTTCACACTGGTTTGTTGACGATTCGGAAGCTTTATGACACTTTTCTTTATGAAACACTGTGTTCAGGATTTTCAGTGTTAGCTGCCAACTCACAGAGGTAACACTCTCACTTTTATTACTCGAGTCTGTTATTTAATTAAAAAATACATTTTTTTTATAGTAATCAATCATTGTCACATGCTTTTTTGGTAACTTTTTTGTATTTCTTATGGATATTTTAAAATGTTGTTAAAACTTTATGTAATTTGCAATATGTGTTTTAAATGCTTTTAGGTCTGAAGATGGGATAAGCATCCCGAAACTAGTCACCTGAAATAAATAAATATGAAGTGGAAAATCATCTTGCTTCTCCTTGGCTGGATATATAGTATATATATATATATATATATATATATATATATATATATATATATGTATATGTGTGTGTGTGTGTGTGTGTGTGTGGCCTCAGTGGTATAGTGTACGTGATCGTACATGGCAGAACAAGGGTTTGCGCCCCACTAGGGTAAGAAACTTTGGGACTGTTCACCCGGCCACTTACTGCTTTGGCGGACACAAGGGGTGCTGTGGTTGAACCAGTGTCACATGCTTTAACCCGTGGATTGTGCAGTTACCCTTTTTTATCCTACCCATGGTGTACAAAAAATGAAGAAAATTTTTATTTTTTTTGTTTTTGTTATAAACTTGAAAATAAACATCCTTGGCATCACCAGATAAAAAAAAATAATAATAATTCTCTCTCTCCGTCATTGCGTAGGGCCATGCATAAGTTTACAGAGAGGAGTAGTGAAAAAATGAAAGAAAAAATTGTTTATTATAAACTTGAAGATAAACATCCAGGGCATCATCTGGTGAAGGAAAAAATCTCTCCGTCTTTGTGTAGCACCATGTGTAAGTTTGTGTATGGGTGGAATAGTTAGCGGTGATGCACGGCCAGCACAGCCTGAGCTGTGGCTCGCAATGCGACGCTACCCAGCCTGAGCTGTGGCTTGCAACATGACGCTGCCCACCCTGAGCTGTGGCTTGCAACATGACGCTACCCACCCTGAGCTGTGGCTCGCAATCCACGGTTTAGAGTATGCTTGCACCCAGTCGGCATGCGCTGGCCAATCACACTTGGTTCACAGACTACACACACATCCAAAGCCATTCCAGCATTACAGTCACACTTACAAGCACTCTTCACCCCGTATACAATCTCTACCAGACAGCCTAAGCCACTTGCTAAAGATACATAGGCTGTATCGTTCCCACTTCGGTCAGGATAGGCTGGTCCTGCAGTGGACACTCAATGGCTGATGATATACAGGTATATATATACAGTAACCCCTCCAATATCCGGATCAATAGAGCCATCGGTAGGTTCGGATATTGGTTTTGTCCAGATATTGGGCCCCAGCTTATGGACTTGTACTTACGGACCCTAACACAGAGAAACACCTATACAACTCCCTCCGGACATGCATAGCACCTATTTAACACCCAAATCACACCAATAAGGCATATAAATGACTGAAATAAATGCAATAGACACATAAAATGTGGGTTTAGAAGTATGTTCATACATTAATAAACATTCTGGTACTTATGGACTCTAACCGAACCTAACCGAACTCTGAAAAACACATTCCTACTGCACATGCATGAGGTAAGTTTAGTATGGAAAGAAGTACAGTATGACACTCTCTGGTAAGTATAGTATGGGAAAAAATACAATATGAAACATTCTGGTAAATATAGTATGGGAAATAGTACAACATGAAACATTTTGGCTACTTACAGCAAGTCCCTGGCCACCTCGATGAATAACCGCCTCCTCTCGGACTCTGACAGTAAGAACGATTTCCTGAAGCACTTGCACTACACTCTTCCTGAAGTCTTGCACTGAACTTAGTCAATAACACACAGAAGTCCGTTCTTTTCACAGTGTTCACTTTAGTCCAAATAATGTTCCATTAAATTTAAGTGTTGCACATTAACTTTTCCCAAGTTTTTTTAAGTTTCCAAAGCCAAAACAAAGAAGGTTAGCTACGTTAAATTTCTTTTCTACTTAGTCTTTTCTCCCAACTTGAAAACCTTAAAACAACACACCGTTTTTTTCACTGCACAACACTCAAAATTCCCGTGTGGTCTAGTGGAGAAGTTCTTGCTGTTTATTCACTGTCAGAGCCCGAGAGTATCAGTGGCAGGCGTCCAAGGGGTGCATCGGTGGGTAGTGGTGATGGCGTACCGACTACAGAAGACTCTGAAGACAGCCGCAAACTCACGTCGAGCGGTGACTCCACTGTAGTTGATGTGCTGGGCTGTGTCTCGGAGCATGAGGGCCTGTCTTGGGGAGGCAACGGAGTGGAACCAGGGCTTGGCACAGCGGGGGTCACGGGCCTGAAAAAACTGTCAATCGTTGACTGACGCAAGGACCGACGATTCTGGCGATTGATGATGCGCTGCCGGAAAGCACGCACTTCCTCCACGAGTCCCAAGGGCCCCATCTCCCTGTCGCAGTCCGGGTGTTCCAGGTAGTCTAGGACGAACTCTAGATGTTCCCGGAGTGCGCTCAGCTTGGGGATGGCTGGAGTAGTGTCCTGCTGGGCGGAGTCTGCATCATCATCGCCTTCGTCGTCGGAATCTTCAAGTTCGGGACTGACACCAGCAACCGAAGACGCGATCTCGATATCAGACAACTTCTGATACCCAGGATCGCCCTCGTCGTCGTCCAACCACTCACGAACATCGTCCACATCAACATCGTCGCCGTGCGTACGTAGCCGTGCATGGAAGTCATCCACGTCAAACCCTAGGAAATCGTACTCCACATCTGTTCCGAGAAGCAGACGAGACCAACCATTTTCAAGAGTTTTCACAGGGACTTCCTTCCATGCACTAGCCCAGTTGTACAGCGCAGACTTGATGTTGTAGTGGCGAAGGTTTTCCAAAGTCCGCTTGCCTCGAGTGTCACGTCCTTCCCTGCGCTCGTCCTCGTCCTCGAGAACCACCATCACCTCGTCCAGGAACTTCCGACGGTACAGGCGCTTTGTTGCCACGATCACTCCTTGGTCCATTGGTTGAATGAGAGCAGTCGTATTAGGTGGCAGAAACATGCACCTAATACGGCCATTCTCAGCAACCAAGTCCTTGTCGCACGGGTGGGCAGGTGCATTGTTGAGGAGAAGGAGAGCCTTTACCTGGTCGCGAGGAATTCCCAGTGTCTTCGTCTGGTAATGTATGACCTCCTTGACGAAGTGATGGTGAAACCAGTCTTTGAAAATCTCAGCTGTGAACCATGCTTTCAAAGAATGGTACCATACGACAGGAAGGACATCCATCACCCCACGAAGGCACCGAGGCTGCTTTGCACGGCCAACAATAACGGGCTTAAGCCGGTGCATGCCGTTAGCATTGGCACAACACAAAGCAGATATCCGTTCCTTAGAAAGCTTGCGGCCAGGTACACGCTTCTCCGTCTCATCGGCGAGAGTGTTCATTGGCACCGAGCGATAGAATAGGCCAGTTTCGTCAGCGTTATAGACTTGACCGAGAGTGAGGCCCTCCCTGTCGATCAAGCCTTTCACCTTGTGCCGAAACTCGTCCACTCCATCCTCGTTAGCGTCCAATGCTTCACCATGTGCTTTACGGTTAGTAAGGCCATGTCGCAACTTGAACGCGAAGAGCCAACCCTCGGATGCCTTGAAGTCTAGGGCGTCGTGAAGCCTTGCAAACTTCTCAGCAGCAGCCTTCAGCTCCGTTCCACGTACCATCACACCAGCTGCACGTTGCTGTCGATACCAAATCAACGTGGAGCGGTCGATCTCTGCATACTTGGGGGTAAACATAACCTTCCTCTCCACGTTGCGTTTGCTTCTCGACGAGAAGTCAGCCGTGTACTGCATGAGCTTGTCTCGGGAACGCTTGATATCAAACAAAGTCGACCGGGCCAGGTTGAACTCGCGGAGAATGCGAGAGGAAGACCAACCCGCATCAACCTTCTCCAATATCTCCCGTTTCTTCTCCAGAGTCAACACCACTCTCTTCCTTTTCTCAGGAGGCGGGGCCATCATCACACACACTAAGAGTAGGGCAGAGAGCAGCAGGAGGCCTTGCAGCAAGTACGGCACCACCACAAAAGCGAGCACGTGGGCAGCCATGGCGAAGAGCGTAGGTCTTGTCGATGTGAGAGACAGGCGGGAAGTGGGGAGGATGCAGCGGCGCTCTATCGGACGTCGGAGGAATGACGAACCAAAACAATGCTCTCACGCGGCGTGCGCGGCAAGTTCAAATTACGGACGGCAAAAAATCGATTTTTTTTTCCAATTTTTTTGGATTTTCGGACCATTTTGGGAATGTTTGATCCCAGGACGATAAGGTTCGGTTAGTGGGGATGTTCGGATATTGGGCGTCCGGATATTAGAGTGATTACTGTATATATATATATATATATATATATATAAAATATATGCACACACAGAGGCAGTCCCCAACTTACGAAAATAATTGGTTCCTAAAGGTATTTCATAAGTCCTTTTTTTTTTCATTAGTCCATCTCTCTTTCTCTCTCTCTCTCTCTCTCTCCAGCCCAACCCTAATCCCATAATTACTGACGTTAGAGTCCTTTCAACACCATCACCTTTCTGCATCATACCTATGGTCCTTCCAGTTTATCCAGGTCATTTGGGCGTTGTCCCTCACGGGAGTTCCCCTTCGAGCGACGCTGCCGAATCTGTACCAAAACACACGTCTCTCTCATGTCAGCTATTACTACTTCTAAATGAAATTTATTTACAGTATATATATATATATATATATATATATATATATATATATATATATATAAAATTCTCTAATATGGCTATATAGTGTAAGAAAATGCCTATTGTTTTTAATAATAACAATGACTTTTTATATATACCTCAACACTTGGCATCATTGCTTTCCAACGTTGTCGCGCTTGTAGGTGAGTCAGTGAGGGTAGGTCAGGTGTCAATCCGTAGGTCACTTTCTCTGACTGCCATTAAAAGATAAGCTCCTACCCCTACTACTCGCCCTCGTCTGCTCCACAGTCGAGAAAAAGAACTTATTTACAGCCTAAATAAGTATTTTTTGGAAGAGAAGGCAAACAGGGGACCTATAATTGATCCCTCAAAAGTTGTTGCTCAAACAGCAAAGGCCACCAACGTGAGTGAAGTAACAGTCAGACGAATTTGCTCTTCCTTCAGTCAAGCCTGCATTACACAAAAGTCACCAGAACAAACTATAATAATTCATAAAACCGTCTAGACTTTTTATAGAAATAAATCACCATAAACTGTAGATTTTATATGCAGAGAAAGAGAGAGATGGACAGACAGACAGACACAGACGAAGTCAGGAGGCTTTTCCTCAAATTTTAATCATTCTTAAAACCATATAGACTTTTTATGGAAATAAATCTCCATAAAATGTTGATTTTATATATATATATAGAGAGAGAGAGAGAGAGCTGGGAGTGAGGGTTAACCCTTGTCTCTAATCCGATAATTGGCCTAGTAGAAACTGTGGCATCGTCGCACGTAGGGGAAGTCCCGTGACGGACAACGCCTAAATGACCTGGATAAATTGGAAGGACCATAACTTGGCAGTGAGGTGATAACTGAAGTTCAGGGAAGGGTAGGGGATAAGTGAAGGAGTGAAGACAATAATGGTCTTTAATCTAGGAGAGAGAGAGAGAGAGAGAGAGGTATGATGCAGAAAGGTGACAGGATAGAGGGAAAGAACTTTGAGAGGGAAAGAACTTTGACCTCAGTAATTATGGGACTAGGGTTGGGTTGGAGAGAGAGAGAGAGAGAGAGAGAGGTATGATGCAGAAAGGTGATGGAATAGAGGGAAAGAACTTTGACCTCAGTAATTAAGGGATTAGGGTTGGGTTGGAGAGAGAGAGAGAGAGAGGTATGATGAGAAGAAAGGTGACGGGATAGAGGGAAAGAACTTTGACGTCAGTAATTATGGGATTAGGTTGGGTTGGAGAGAGAGAGAGAATAGCACAGAAGTAGGTATGGTGTAGAAAGGCGATGGGGATCAGGGAAAGAACTTTGGCCTCAGTAATTATGGTATTAGGGTTGGGTTGGGGTTGGAGAGAGAGAGAGAGAGAGACCGACAGACAGACAAAGGATAGCACAGAAGTAGGTATGGTGTGGAAAGGCCATGGGGTTCAGGGAAAGAACTATGACCTTAGTAATTATGGTATTAGGGTTGGCTTGGGTTGGAGAGAGAGAGAGAGAAAGAGAACACAAGTACAAGTATGGTCTTTCCAATTTATCCAGATCGTTTAGGCGTTGTCCTTCACGGGACTTGCCCTACGTGCAATGTTGCCAGTTTCTACTGGGCCAATTATCGGATTAGACACAAGGGTTAACCCTCACTCCCAGCTCTCTCTCTCTCTCTCTCTCTCTACATATAAAATCAACATTTTATGGAGATTTATTTCTATAAAAAGTCTATACGGTTTTATGAATTATTAGAATTTGAGGAAATGCCTCCTGACTTCGTCTGTCTGTCTGCCTCTCTCTCTCTCTCTCTCTCTCTCTCTCTCTCTCTCTCTGCATATAAAATCTACAGTTTATGGTGACTTATTTCTATAAAATGTCTATACGGTTTTATGAATTATTATAGTTTGAGGAAAAGCCTCCTGACTCTCTCTCTCTCTCTCTCTCTCTCTCTCTCAGCACTATGTTTTTCTTATTTATGTGATACTTTCTTCCTTAAAGTATGATGTTTTATATTTTCTCTAATTTTGACTTTTTTTCCACACCACCTCTGAGGTAAAAGTCAAGGCGCATTTTTTTATAGAGGTTTTCCCCAGGAGGCCTATTCCTCTCCCTCATCTTTAGTCTGAAAATTCATCAGAACTCTCTGCTGTGTTGATTATAAGTGAATCCACAAAATGATCGACCGCTATATCTTGCTTTCCGTCTTCTTGTTGAAGGTGTTCAGCATGCTGAACTGCCTGCATCCAGTTGTGTGGTGTTATGTAACTCAAAGCCTCTTTAACAAGAAGTTTTAAGTCAGCCATTTTAAAGGTGTTTTTCTTGGCAATGTAGGACTTTACTTGAGCCCAAATGAGCTCAGTAGGGTTGTATTGGCAGTGGTAAGGTGGTAACCTTACAACCCTATGCCCGGCTTCTTCTGCAATCTTGTCAGTGCAGTACTTTTTGCTGACAGCAAATTTCTTTGCAAGTTCGTAAAGCTCGGCTTTTAGCAAGTCGTCACTGGGCTGAACACCTTTCTTCTCAAGCCAGTCCTTTAGGTCTGCTTTCCTCCAAGATGAGCTTGGCATTTTTTCAAGTTGTACCGAATGGTAGGGAGCATTGTCCATGACGATTATCGAGCTGGGTGCAATGTTAGACAGCAACTGATTCTTGAACCATTCTTCAAAAACCGTAGAATTCATCTGCATGTGATAATCTCCGTCGTTTTTAGCTTGGAAAATTAATTCAGCATTGTCGATGAAGCCATCTTTTGTTCCCGCATGGAGAATAATTAGTCGACTTCCTTTTCCAGTGGGTGGTTGTACTCCTGTTGCTTCTTGAGATGTAATGTCTGCCCAGCATTGTCTAACAGAGTAATTCTGGTTCACCCAGGTTTCATCCAGATATACAATGTTCTGGAAAGACTGCTTAACATGCCGCATTTCTTGCAAAAATTGAGTTCGAGCAGCAGCAAGATTGCATCTTTCCATAAGGAATTTTCGACCATCAACTTTTCCATACTTGAAACCAATCTCTGTGAGAATCTTGCGCATGGACTCAATGCATCCATTGAAGGAGATATTTTCCTTAAGTTCTTCTTTTATTTTATGCAGTGTAGGGATCTCCTTCCTTTCATAGAATCCTAAGACGGTTCTTCTCACCACACGTTTGTTGAAGTCGTCTAAATTAGTGATGGTTGCAGAGCGCTTCTTTGCTGGTGACGAGAGTACAGGCTGTTCTGGTGACTTTTGTGTAATGCAGGCTTGATTGAAGGAAGAGCAAATTCGTCTGACTGTTACTTCACTCACATTGGTGGCCTTTGCTGTTCGAGCAACAGCTTTTGAGGGATCAATTATAGGTCCTCTGTTTGCCTTCTCTTCTAAAAAATACTTATTTATGCTGTAAATAAGTTCTTTTTCTTGACTGTGGAGCAGACGAGGGTGAGTAGTAGGGGTAGGAGCTTCCATCTTTGATGGTGGTCAGAGAGGAAATGACCTGCGGATTGACACCTGACCTACCCTCACTAACTCACCTACAAGCGTGACAATGTTGGAAAGCAATGTTGCCAAGTGTTGAGGTTATAAATAGTCATTGTTATTATTAAAAACAACAGCCATTTTTTTACACTATATACTGTAGCCATATTAGAGAATTTTATATATATATACTGTAAATAAATTTCATTTAGAAGTAGTAAATAGCTGACATGAGACAGAGAGGTGTGTTTTGGTACAGATTTGGCAGCGTTGCTTGAAGGGGAACTCCCGTGAGGGACAATGCCCAAACGATCTGGATATTTTGGAAGGACCCTAGTGTCTTTACTTGACTCCATCATTTGTTGCTCTGACTGACCTCCCCTCCCACCCCCTGCACAATTTTTTTCGTACGGTATCTGCGGATTTTTCGTGAGTCGATCCTTCATAGTTAGGGGTTTCACTGAATGTATATATATATATATACTGTATATATATATATATATATATATATACTGTATATATATATATATATATATATATATATATATATGTACATATATATATATATATATATATATATATATATATACACATATATATATATATATATATATATATATATATATACATATATATATATATATATATATATATAAATATATATAAATATATGTATATATATATATATATATATGTATATATATATATATATATATATATATATATATATATATATATACATATATATACATATATATATATATATATATACATATATATATATATATATATATAAATATACGTATATATATATATATATATATATATATATATATATATATATATATATATATATATATATGTGTGTATATATATATATATATATATATATATATATATATATATACGTATATATATATATAGATATCTATCTATATATGTATATATATATATATATATGTATATATATATATATATATATATATATATATATGTATATACATATATATATATATATATATATATATATATATATATATATATGTATATACATATATATATATATATATATATATATATATATATATATATATATATATATACAGGGTGTAACGCGACGTATGACAAAAACTTACACCAATGATCTATCATGTAATTCTGAGTATATTTTGTTCTATAAACATATGCTCTCTGCAACCCCAGTTCAGTACCCAGCATTCGGCTGTTTTGTGTAAAAGCTCGTCTCTTGCATGCGCCATTGGGTGAGAGCTTCGCAGGGCGACGGGAGACGAGTATTATTAGCTTATACTGTACTATACATAAAAATCCCATATCCTATCAGTACACACGAGTTTTAAGAAGAAACTTTACGTAGTCTATTGATTCTTTAACATCAAGTCATGCATTCATGCAATTCTTTTGCACATATCGACTGTAATTAAGGGTTAAATTCAAATTTTATGGCTTGCAAGGGAGTAGGGAGGGAGGGAGGACAGGCTGGTGTGTTGTTGCCAGTTATGTAATATTTGGTTTGTAGGATGTTGCTACCGGCATTATCATAACACCCACAGCTCATTCAGTGAAAGAACATTACCATACTGAGTGACTAGCCTCACTTTAAGTCAGGAGTAATATTATTATTCATAACAATTTTTCTGCTGCAAGTAAACTTGGCACCATTTTTTTTATATGCTGACGTGAGAACAGTGACACAGGATTGCCAATGGCCAATGTAACGAGTATGTTGCTAGACCTATTTTCTTGCTTCTACTTGCGGCACTAACATCTAGCAACATGATATCTAGCTACATTCTGGATATTTTTGCCATTTTTAGGTGATATTCTAGAGATTTTATCGTATTTTCTAGCGATGTTTTGCAGTGTTTGTTATCTAGCGACATTCTAGCAAGTTTTCAGGACTAAACTAGCGAGACTGATGATGAGGACTTGGCAACCCTGCGTCCAGTGTCATTTGAACGGGAACATTTGCAGGGGAGGCACATACTTTAAATACTGTTCACCGGGTTCAGCTTCACATGTTCATGAAACAGCATGCCACGTACGTACAGCAGTGAAGAATATGCAGATATCGTGTATTTTTTTACGGATTCTGCGATGATGTGCTGCAGAGAGGAACACAGGTGGAGATACCCAATTGCGCCACGTTTACTTGCAGCAGAAAAATTGTGATTAATAAAATTCTTCCTGACTTAAAGTGAGGCTAATCTCCCTTTAGAATAAGTTTTTTTTTCACTAAATGAGCTGTGGGTGTTATGATAATGCTGGTAGCAACATCCTACAAACCAAATATTACATAACTGGCAACAACACACCAGCCTGTCCTCCCTCCCTCCCTACTCCCTTGCAAGCCATAAAATTTGAATTTAATCCTTAATTACAGTCGATATGTGCAAAAGAATTGCATGAATGCATGACTTGATGTTAAAGAATCAATAGACTACGTAAAGTTTCTTCTTAAAACTTGTGTGTACTGATAGGATATAGGATTTTTATGTATAGTACAGTATAAGCTAATAATACTCGTCTCCCGTCGCCCTGCGAAGCTCTCACCCAATGGCGCATGCAAGAGACGAGCTTTTACACAAAACAGCCGAATGCTGGGTGCTGAACTGGGGTCGCAGAGAGCATATGTTTATAGAACAAAATATACTCAGAATTACATGATAGATCATTGGTGTAAGTTTTTGTCATACGTCGCGTTACGAGGGGTGATCAGAAAGAAATGACAGTGAGCCCATAAACTTTTATTAGCATGAAGAACTATCAAACTATGACTCACATTCCTTCAAAGTACTCCCCTCCAACCTCTATGCAGCGTTCCATTCTCTTTCTCCACTTCATGAAGCAAGCGTGGTACTCTGAAGACGGTATACTTCGGAGTTCTGAATTGACGGTCCGTGCCAAGTCTTGGATGCGATGAAATTGCTTCCCAGCGATGGCAGATTTAATTTTTGGAAACAACCAAAAGTCACAGGGAGCCAGGTCAGGGGAGTAGGGTGGGTGGGGGAGCAGAGTTATACCTTGTTGTTCCAGGTACTGCATAGTGAGGCGAGCTTTGTGGGGTGCAGCATTGTCGTGGTGCAGCAAAAGGCGAGACCGACGGCGGGTTGGTGCGGTGTTGGCCTTGTGTTCCAAGACTTGTGGAAGGACCTGATCTGTGTAGTATTGGGCTGTGATAGTGGACTTTTCAGGCATCACATCCACGCATATTGGTCCTTGAGAATTGAAAAAGATGGTGAAAAGGCGCTTCCGGCTGCGAAATCCTTCCTTCAAAATCTGAGGTCGAGGGTCTTCATCGCCCAACCACACCATGTTTGACTGCTTGTCACGGGTTGTGAAGAATGAAATCCAACACTGATCTCCAGTAGCAACATCTGAGAACCGTTTTGGACCATTTGGTTCAAATTCAGCAAGCCAGACACGACAAATCCTCACCCGTTCAGCCTTTTGCTCATCAGTCAACAAATGGGGTATCCATCGACAACACTTCTTCCTCAGGTGTAACTGTTCATGCACGATGTCATATGCACTCCCATAACTGATATCAAGCTCCAAGGCTAAGAACCTAAGAGTTACAGTTGGATCCTCGTCAATGATGGACCGTGCACGGACAGTTGTTGCTTCGGTCACGGATGTCCGGGGGCGTCCAGAGCGTTGTTCATCTTTCAATTCAGTTTTTCCTGCTGTGAAAGCACGAATCCAGCGGGAAACAGTTTCCAGGGAAGGAGTAGTGTCTGGATAAACTTGTAATAATTCCCCTCGAATCTCTGTTGCTTTCTTTCCCAGTTTCCACCTCGTAAAATGTAGAACCTGCAGCCTTCTTTCGAGTAATCCATGTTTCTGGCCAGAGAGCAAAAACAAGAGTGAAGCATTCACTCACAACAATAAAACAAGAAAAGTCAGGCATACGGCGACAAGTTCAAACTCGTAAGGACAGGCAACTCTGCACTCTCCTTGCTCCCCTACCTCCCCTCATTCAAGGTTTTCATGTTATAGCACGAACTGTCATTACTTTCTGATCACCCTTCGTACACCCTGTATATATATATATATATATATATATAACGGCCATACCACGTTGAGTACACCGCTTCCCGTTCGATCAGTGAAGTTAAGCAACGTTGGGTCTGGTTAGTACTTGGATGGGTGACCGCCTGGGAACACCAGATGCTGTTGGCATCCCTACGTCAAGTGGGGTTGGTGGAGGATTAGTGCCCCTCCCTGTAAAACAATTAACTCTAAGCCCTTGGCCACCCTGTCTGGGATACATGGCGTCTGGCAATGAATGAATGAATATATATATATAATATATATATATATATATATTATATATATATGTATATATGTATATATATATATATATATATATATATATATATATGTATGTATGTATATATATATATATATATATATATATATTATATATATGTATGTATGTATGTATATATATATATATATATATATATATATATATATATATATATATGTATGTAGATATATATATATATATATATATATATATATATATGTATATATATATGTATGTATATATATATATGTATATATATATATATATGTATGTATATATATATATGTATGTATGTATATATATGTATGTATATATATATATATATATATATATATATATATATATATGTATATATATATATATATATATATATATATATATATATATATATATATATATATATATATATATATATATATATATATATATATATATATATATATATATATATATATATATATATGTATGTATATATATATATATATATATATATATATATATATATATATATATATATATATATATATATATATATATATATATATATATATATATATATATATATATATATATATATATATATATATATATATAATATATATATATATATATATATATATATATATATATATATATATATATATATATATATATATATATATATATATATATATATATATATATATATATATACAGGTAAGCCCTTAATTCACGCGAACTTTTTTTACGCGATTTCGGTTATCCACGAATTTTTCGTACAATAATTAAAACATAAAATTATAGTATTCATACAAGAGAAATAAATAAAATATAAAAATGCCTACCTGCTGCCTGTGTGCATACATATATGTATGTGTGTGTGTGTGTGGAAGGTCGGTCCACACAGTCAATTTGAATCCGACGGTCGAACCATGCATGACTCGCGAATCGTTATTTGTGGCTTATTTTTCTGCCTTCCAGTGATTGCTTACCTTGTCTGCCAACCTGGGGCCTAAGCATAGTGCTAGTGATGCATGTGGTAACACACCAAAACGGACTTGTAAAGTGATGTTGCTGACAGAGAAAGTTAAAGTGTTGGACAAACTTAAGGGAGGAATGTCAACGACAATTCCCTGTCAGGACGATTCCCCGTCATTTATTTACATACCAGTTTATTTAGCAAGTACAGTACACTAGTTTTTTACTTACATGAGATATAAAATCTACCTGAAAATTTGTTATTAAAGTACTGTATTAATTAATCAGTAATAAGTATAATTATAGAATGACAGAATCATCCATGTTTTGATGGTGAATTGACTTCATGGTGAATTGTCTCTGAACCGTGTGTTTGGGGTGAGTCAACTGTTCTTACAATAAAGAAGACAGAACGTAGCATACGTGAGTCAGTGAGGGCTAGTGCACCAGACTGTGCTAAAGTGTCTTCACCTATGCCTGTGAACTGGCTTGGAACCGTATGTTTGGGGTGAATGAGTCAACTGTTTGGACAATAAAGAAGGCAGAATGTAGCATATGGGAGGCAGTGAGGGTTTGTGCACCAGACTGCTGAAGTGTCTCCACCTACGCTTGTGCTTGTCATGTTTCAGTGTTAAATTTCTTACATTTTTTTTGTTTTTCATACTTTATGCTAGTTTATAAGTTGTACGTAATGCATAAACAGTATTATTCAGATGTAATATACTTAGTAGACATGCGTAATTATGTGCAAACAAGGGCAGAATGTATACACGAATTTACCACATACGCGATGGGTCTGGGAACGTAACCCTCGCGTGAATTAAGGGCTTACCTGTATATACATACATATATATATATATATATATATATATATATATATATACATGCCACGTTGAGTACACCGCTTCCCATCCGATCAGCGAAGTTAAGCAACGTTGGGTCTGGTTAGTACTTGGATGGGTGACTGCCTGGGAACACCAGATGCTGTTGTCATCCCTACATGTCAAGTGGGGTTGGTGGAGGATTAGTGCCCCTCCCTGTAAAACAGTTAACTCTAAGCCCTTGGCCACCCCATTTGGGATACATGGCGTCTGGCAATGGATGGATGGATGGATATTCGTGAAAGATGCGGAGTGAGGAAGTCAGTGGACACCAGAATTGAAGAGAGTGTACTGAGATGGCATGGTCATGTGGAGAGAATGGATAACAATAGAGTGGTGAAGAAGGTATATCTGAGTGAATTCGAAGGAGGGAGGAGGCGAGGTAGGCCAAGGAGAAGGTGGAGAGATATGGTGGATGAATGTGTGAGGAAGAGAGGTTTGGAAGTCGGTGATGTAGTGCCCAGAAGTGATAATGAGTTGTATTTAGTTTATTTTATATGACCAAAATTTCAGTTTAGTGAGAGTGTGGCCGAGATATAGTTGTTATCATGCGGATGTGACCAGAACGTAGATTAAGTTACCTAGTTGCTAAGTCATTTTTTTTTTCGTACTGTAATTTACTGGTATTAAGTCTCTTTATGATATAAAATCTCGAGTGGATGGGAACATGTGCCTTTGGTCATGTAATCCAGCATAATGTACGCGTGCGCAAAGTGATGTAAAGCACAATGATTTTTATTGTTTTTCGATGTAAGGGTATAAAGAGAGAATTGTTGGTGAGTAAGTATTGTAACTAGAGAATGTTTTTTTTTTTTCGGGTAATCAATCGTAAGGTAAAGACATCACATTGAGTCTGTCGTGAGTCTGTAATAATAAAAATCTTAAATTGTGTACACCGTCATCTCCCCCCCCCCCCCTTTGCATCAGCAGTTTTGGCATGTTTGACTCGCTCATCGGCTGTGATGTGTGATGGGTGGCCAGTACTGTCGTCATCCCCCCCCCCCTCCAAGGAATTCTGAAGTGTGTATCGGTGACGCCATTAACCATTGGAAGAGCGAGTCCTGAGTTTCTCACTCTTCTCACTCCACTCTGTATTCTGTGAGCTGAATAGTGAGCGGGTCCAAGTGTGGAGGTTGAAGTACCAGTGAGTGAGTCAAGGTCCCAGTGCGTGAGTCAAGGTCTCAGTGTGGAAGTCTAGGTCGGCAGTGGCAGAGGACTGGACCAGTGAACTATGTGCTCAGAGGGACGATTATGAAGAAACATATTGGACTGGGACAAAGGAGCTAAGTTTTGTGGATTTCATATTAGGACCATATATTTTGAACAACTTGCCAACTGATTCAGGTTTAATCTGTAAATCATGTAGCTGGGGAAGATTTCTATCTTTTGGTCTTGTTAATACACATTTCCTCCCACTCGAACTTTATTGTTTTATAACCCTTGAGAACTGGTGGTATAGGGCTTACCTAGTAGTTGTTAATGTGAAAACTTAAAAGCATTTTGGGAAATTTCGAAGGTTGGGCTTGGGTTGGCCTAGTTGGAGACTGGCCCCATCATTTTGGCGTGCTACCATTCTTAACTTGACCACTTGAATTATAATAAACACAACCAAAGAGGCCGCTTCTGGGAGAGAGTCTCCATCAGTCTGAGTTCCCAACTGTTCCAGCACACAGTGGTCATCAATAGTGACTTGATTTCTGTCCCTTTTGACCACGTAAAAGTCTGGATCGCAGAGGTGACAGTACAAGTGGTGGCACAGCGTTGAGATGACCTAATAATGTGAGGGTAATTAAACTGGTAAGCAATAATTGATAGATCATTTAGATGTCATTAATTAAAATTAAGGTAATAGCTCAACCCCCAGTTCTCAAAGGTATATGTACTTGGCATTATGTGTAGAATTTTAAGGTATGTGTAGTTTTAGTGTGTACTGTCTTGGTGTTACAGTTGAGCATTCACCTCCTGGGGTTGCTCAAGTTGCAGTTGGGCATTTTAGTAGTTGAGCATTCACCTCCTGGGGTTGCTCACGTTTGTATAATTCATGATAGAGTCCTGTGTTGAAAAATTGATTGACACTGAGATTGAGACGCCTGAGGAAGTACGTGTGAAACAGGAACCATCTGCAATTGATGAGTGTTTTGAGCATATTAGAGCTTTGGAGGTGATGTTAGGCCCACCGGACTCACCCCGACCAAGGTTGGAGGCCCATCACAATCTACCCCTATAAAGTCTGGAAATCCATTTAGGCAGTCAACTCCACAGTGGTCAAATTTGCATGTAGGAGGTATGCAGAGCTATCAGGGAAATTCGGTTGTATTAGAGTGTAAGGATGTTGACGTTCTAAGGACGAGCAAAATGTATGGTCTACATACTAGGACCCTGGTGGATCACTTTTTCATGCAGGTGGAGTCAGTGACTGTTAACTTAGAACAGCGGAAGGCGGTAGCACTCACCCGTATGGACACAGAGCTGCTTACATGTGTTCTGGGAGAGTTAAGCTTATGTGAGGCAGGTGGTACTTATGGGGACATTAAGACATTGTTGCAGCATGAGTTCAGAGGTCCCGAAGGGATTGCTGATGCATTCCATGAGTTAGCCCAAATGGAGTATACAGTGCTCGTCAGAAGTATAGAGCGCCCTGCGTCCCTCCTGAGAAACAAACCTTTCAACATTGAAAAAACCTATAAATAATGCATTTTATTTACCTTTAGTGCTTCGTAGGGTAGCCTTTACGTTTCTTCACGGACCTGAGACGTCTTGGAAGTGAAAGGGCGAGGCTCCTTAGGTGCTGGAGGGGTATTTTGTCCCAGGAGTCACGAATGGCGGCTTCCAACTTAGGCAGAGAGCTCACGTCTTTCCCTTGGAGACTCTTCTTTACGAGGTACCAGAGGTTTTCAATGGGGTTGAGGTCTGGGCTATTTCCTGGCCAGTCTGTCATGAATGATACCTCGCAGTCACGAAGCCAATTGGTGACCGATTTGGCCTTGTGAGCAGGTGCACCGTCCTGCTGAAACACTCGTGCACCTGTTAGCTCGAAGGAGTCTGGTAAATGATCACACAGAAGCTCCAGGTAAACATCCTGATTCACTCTGATGTTCTTGGGAAGTACAACAAGCTTCCCCAAACCCTTCCCTGAGAAACAACCCCATACCATGAGTGAATCAGGATGTTTAACTGTGCTTTCTACATACCTTGGGTCAAGTGGGTCACTACCTTTGCGTCGATACACACGTGCTCCTCTGTTACAGGTAACACTAAACGTTGCCTCATCAGACCACAACACTGACAACCATTGCTCCTCACCCCAGGTTAGATATTTATTAGCAAAGGAAAGCCTACGAATTCTCTGGCTCTTGGTGAGAAGAGGCTTTTTCACAGGCCTGTGACTTGTGTAACCAAGCTCATGCACCCTACGAGACACTGTTCTCACTGACACCTCACCAAACACTTCCGGGTTGCTCTCCTTAATTTTCCTTGCACTCACACGAGGATTAAACTCCACTGCACGTTTTAAAACATTAACAGACCTTGGGGAAGTTTTCCTAGGCCTACCAGACCGCGGTTTCTTTGTGGGAACTGCACCACTGTTTTCCTCCCGAAACCGCGCACACCAACGACGCACTGTCGATCGTGCCACACCAACCAATTCACTAATTTCCTTTGTCTGGTGGCCTGCCTCCTTTAGAGCAATGATCTGGGATATGATTTCACTCGATAGTTCACGGGTAGGTGCCATAACAAAGTTGTGAAGGCCAGAACACTGCGGGACACTCGGTAAAAAATGGCGCAATTTGAGAGGGACACTCGGCGGAGTTCCTCTCTCTCAGGCAGCCCGTGGGCGACTGAGGCGGGAACCAACCAGCGCGTTGGAAGGCCCCAGGCTACCGTGACGTCATGCTCGGAGCTCAAACTTGTGGCTCAATTCTTACCCCCCAGAATGGGTGATTCTTTTTGGGCCATAAGTATTGCGCGCCTGGCGGACAACGCTGAATACTTCTGACGAGCACTGTAACTCTGAGGATCCACCTAGGAGATTTGTTAGAGAGTTCAAGAGTAACTTTAGAGCAATTTGTAGAGAACATCCTCATATTAACCCTCCCAGTGTGGAGTAGTTGTGGGAGAAAGCTGTGCTACGTAATGTACCACAGGAAGTTAGGGAACGATTAGAGTTGTTTAAAGATCTGGGGATGGAGGAGACCTTTATTTTAGAATTAGAGAGAGAAAGGGGTTGCAGACAGTGGTGTAGAGTGGCAAAAGTTATGGATGAACAAAGGCCTGTTGATAATTATGTTCCAACCCCTACTAGAATCACACCTCCAGTTGTTAGTGACAACGCTCATTCAGTGACTCAGGTACCCATACATGAGGTGTCCTTTAAACCTAGACCTACAGTGTGGCCTTGTGGGTGGTGTTCAAATGGCAATAGACATGACAGGGTGAACTGTCCAAGGAAACCTGAGCGAGGAAGTTGTTTTGATTGCTTGAAAGTGAACTCTAGAAGGGGACATGAGGGATGCCCTGGTAGATCTAACTTGAGTAGAAAACAGGAGAGAAGCGTTCCAAGTACACCTCCCGCAACAGCTAATCCCCTTCCACAGCAGAATTCTCAATTGCATCCAGACTCCCAACCACCTAGGGAATGACTAGAGGCCCCTGAGGTAATGCAGGTTGCCAGTCATGTCGTGTGTAGCATACAGGATGTAGAACAGAATGAGGGCTGTCAGAACCTTTCTGATACTGAGGTGGAGGAAGTTCAAAAAATTCGAGGTGAAGTAGACACTCTAGTGATACGCTTGATTTTGGGCCAGTATCAGATTTCAGCTTTTGTAGATACCGGTAGTGTAGCAACGTTGATGAAAGAAAGTACAGCAAATAGATTAGGATTAAAGATTAGCAAGTGCCGACGTTCATTGTATTCAGTATCCAACCATAAGTTAACTGTTGTTGGCAGGTTTCATCGGTAGTGCATATTGCCCCCGAGACAAGCATAGTGCAGCGATTCGTAGTGGTCCCAGACTATTATTTGTCAACCGAAGTGCTCATGGGTGCGGACTTAATTGGTAGGGCGATTTTCACTTGGGACGGAGAAGGTCAGGTGATGCATTGGGGTGGTCAGCAGTACGAGATCCGAAATAAGCTTTGCCAGACAATGAACAGAATAAAGTTCCAGACTAACCATACGAGAAGGGCAGAAGGAGAGCTAGCACAAGTGAAGTGTAGGACCGTGGTACCTGCACAGACATTTATGTCAGTACCCATTGCATTAAAAGACAGAAAACCCGGAGATGTCTTACATGTTAGTAAATTTCAGAAGGCCAGGGGTAAAGCTTCATTAACACCAAATTGTTGCGTGAGAGTTAGTGAGAATGGGACATGTTATTTACCCATTGTCAGTGTAACCAAGGGACCAGTGAAACTAAACCCAGGACAAGTGTTTGGGACGTACCATGTTGTTGACGAGTCGAATATTACTTAGCCCCAAAGAACAGGACAGAAGTCCACTTGAATTAGTGCGACCAGTAGGCGACGCAGATGACCTTGTGGCACCAGTAGTTCAGGTCAATAATGCTTTGTTACCACACATGGATCAGGCACGGGATGAGAGTGACCGTCGTGCTGTCCTTAATTCAATTCTCAGAGAGCTGAAGTGGGCACATTTGAGAGAGTTGATATTGGATAATCATGCACTGTTCATTCTTGGTCCGAAGGACCTGAAGCCCACATTCATACCATCAACTTTGAACCCGTGCACATGCCCTTGTATTGGCATCCTGAGCAAGCAAGGAAGATAATTTCCGAGATGATTGACAAGATGATTGAAAAGGATATGATTGAGGAATCGAACGCTGCATATTTAGCCCCCAAAGTCTTAGTCAGCAAGCCGGACAGCAGTAAGAGGATGTGTATTGATTATCGGGCTCTTAATAAGAAGGTCAAGATAGATATCCAACCCTTACCTCAATTAGACGAATTAATAGAGGAAAGTGCTGGGAAAAAGTTTTACTGCATTCTTGATATGAAAGACGCCTACCTCCAAGTTTGGTTGGATGAAAGCTCTCAAGACTTGACAACTTTTTCTGATGGAGTTAATTTGTTCAGATACAAGCGCTTACCTTTCAGATTGTCTGTGAGTCCAGTAATTTTCACGAGGAAAATGCAGCAAGTGTTAGCCCCTTTAGTTAGAGAAGGTTGGTGCTGTAACTACCTAGACGATGTGATTTGGGCAGACTCTTTTGATCAGATGCTAGACCGACTGAAGATTAACCGAGTTTGGAATGAAACTGAATGTTAGTAAATGCTCTTTCATAAAGTTCTTGGGACATGGAGTATCGGAGAAAGGAGTACGCCCTGACAGTAAGAATCTTGAAGCCATTGAACTGATGTCACGACCAACGAAGGCGAAGGAAGTGAGACACTTTGTGGGCATGTGTAACCTCTATCGCAAACACATTCCTGACTTTGCTGCCATTGCCAGTCCTCTCACAGATTTGCTTAGGAAGGACGCAAAATTTGAATGGTCAGAGGAGTGTGAGAATGCATTCTTAGTTCTTAAACAAAACTTAGTGTCAGCTCCAGTACTAGTAAAGGCAGATTTAACTAAACCGTTCAAGTTACACTCAGATGCTAGTGACTCGCACATTGGCGGAGCTCTTATGCAGCTGGAGGGTGAGAAGATCTGAGACCTATTGGATACTTTTCAAAGAAACTTACCCAGACAGAGAAAAGATACTCAGTAACAGACAAGGAAGCTCTGGCAGTAGTGAGTGCATGTAGATTTTTCAGCCACTATTTATGGTGCAAACCCTTTTCCATTGTCACTGACCATAGACCATTAACCACCATCTTTAAGAAAACGACTAAATGCCCACGGATGTCGCGTTATTTGTTGTTAATGAGAGCCTACGATTTTGTGATATAAAAAGGGTGTGAATCATTATGTCCCAGATGCTTTGAGTAGACCAGTAGGAGCAATCGAGGATGCCTCAGATGTAACCCAGTCTAATGCAGAATTTCGGTGGTTGGGCCTTACTGTGCCCAAAGAGCAGACCCAAGGTGGAGGCAGGTAAATCAGTATTTAGAAGGAGGTCAGTTACCCAGGAAGTTGTCTGGTAATCGTCCCATTTACGCTTTTGAAATGAACTAGGAGATTCTGTATGTCCGAAGAGAAGAAATGGGAAAGTCGAGGTTGTGCCTGGTAGTACTCAAGTCTTTAGTTGCTATTGCCTGTTCAATTGTTCATAACCCTTCACACCTAGGAGAATGCAAGACGGTAGCCATGGCAAGACAGTTTTTCTATTGGCCGTCTCTACTGACCGATGTGCGACATTTTGTTAAATCATGGAAGTCATGTCAGCAGTTCAAGGGTCACGGGAAGATTGTGCACCATTTTAAGGAATTGCCACCAGTAGATGATAATGGTCAGAGAGTTGCGATAGATCTCATAGATTTGCATAATAGTAGGAGTGGTCACAGCTATTGTTCTCATGGTGATAGACCTTTTTCTAGGTACCTACGTATCTACCCCCTTCGTACTAAATCCACCAAAGCCGTCGCTGAAGAATTTAAGAAGGACATCTATAGGTATGGCAAGCTGCAGATAGTCATCATGGACAATGGAGGAGAATTCACCAGTGCAGAGTTTAGAGATTTTTGTAGGAGAGCCGAGATTACGCAAGGATTCTGTCTACCCTACAATCCCCAAGGAAATTCAGTTATTGAGAGAGCACATAGGACCTTAAAGACAGTACTGGCAATCTTGAGCCAAGAACACCTGAATACGTGGCCCATGCACCTGTGCGACACTAAGAAAGCATTGAACGAAGCAGTGCATATGTCCCTAGATACATCACCATTCTTTGCTTTTTATGGTTGTCATCCAAATCGCGAGGTAGGAGATTTGCAGTTGCCTACTGATGAAGACTGTATAGAGAAAATAGATGTCAAACAGATGCTCAAAGAGACAGCAGGATACCTTAACAGGGCAAACGAGGCACGTAGGATTGATTCTCTAGAAGCAGGTGAATTAGTTTGGATCTATGTCGAAGAGTGCTTGCCTGGTACGGCATCAAAACTAAATAGAAAATGGCAAGGTCCTTACAAGGGTTGTCAAAGTTATCGATCAGGGTAGAGCTTATGAGTTAGAAAATATGTTCGATGGCACCATCTTGAGTAGGGCAGCTGAAAAGTTCAAAAGATATGTTGAAAGAGATGCCTTATTGAGTACGGTGGATCACAAGTTTTTGACCAGTGAGGAAGAGATACTGTCTAGTGTAAGATCCCCGAGACCACCTGAGAGGTTGCAGTACACGTAGATGATGGATGTATGGTGTATATATTGTATGCAGAGATAGCCCGATTATCCGGGCTATATGGTGTTAAGGGGTGCCCGATTGGTCCGAAAGCACGATTAATCCGGCGGAAACACAAGTACTGTACTGTTAGACTGATTTATTTAACGGTAAATGTACACTTTAAGTACCAGAAAGACCTTTCCAGTTCAATGTATAATCCTCCAGCTTGTTTCAGTATTTTTCAGACTATATTCAGTTCGGTAAATCATTTTTTCTTACTGAAAGATTTCCTCCCTGTTAGTATCGTCTCGTTCTAAAGCTGTACCTACGATTGTTTCCAGCATAATGGACGAAACTTATCGTACTCAAATGTGGACTTCGTTTCCCAACTTCCCAACTGAAGATTAGGTTAGGTTACATTATTAGGTGCAGTTAAGCTAGGTTAGGCCAGGTTTAAACACTTAGATTAGAACAGTGTCTTCTGCCATTACGTTAACGAATCAAAGAGTCGTCACACCAGAACAGCTAAAAACAGCGGGGAAAGATTTAACAAGAAATGTTTATTTACCAACCCAGAAATAATAAGGAAAATATAACAGACTATCAGGATGAAATGGCTTGGTAAGGTGCTTTTACTGCTTACAACAAAGCGCATGTTTACCCACCTCAAATCCTCAATGTTGGTGAGTTCAGAAATTTGTGTGCTCCCTTGGTAGACCTTGAAACCATTTTTTCAAAGTTATAAAGTCAGTTTCTTTTTCTTACAGATTTGAGAAGACTCGTCTGGTACACCTGGCTTTTTCCCCTCCTCCCTAAACCCATCTTGTGATTTGCTATGATTCATGAAAGAAAATTAGGGGGCATGTTACATAAGAATTTAAACATAAAGTTAGGGTGCATGTTACTTTAGCATTTAAACGTATCGGCGAAAACATCTGGGATGAAAGGACCGCCAAGCTGTTTGGGATGGTTGAGTAGGGTCGTGTAAACATACCAGTGACCTTTCCTTTCCCATAATTGTTCGCAGTTTTTATGACTCTCCCTAACCTAACGTTACTGACACCGGTACAGTAAAGCATTGTTCAAGCCTAGCAGCCATAAGGGGTTAATGGAATACATTATTGTTTGTATTAATACTCTTTCTTTCACACATACACGAACGAACAAAAGATTGTGAAATAAATGTACACTTAACTGTAAGGAGCAGAAATAACTGTATGCTCTGTCGGTCCGAAATGTGTTGGGAAGCGACATCGAACACAGAATGTGGAACTGAATGCCACCTTACGAGAACACTTGAGATGAAAGTATTTTTTCTTATTAGTAAACATAATTGTTCCCTTTCGTCCCCTATAATTTTGAAACTCGTAAATTTTCGTCCAAGCATACACCCTAATAACCTTACCAGTTCAATTCATATTCTCTAGTTTGTTTTCTGTATTTTTCTAGTTTGTTTTCTTATTATCATAACGTTCCTTAAGCCTTACCTACGATTGTTTCCGGCATAATGGAAGAAACTTACTCATAATTAGGGTGCATGTTACTTTAGCATTTAAACATATCGGCAAAAACATCTCAGATGAAGTGGCAGGCCGCCTGACTGTTTGAGATGGTAGAGGAAGGTCGTGAAAACATACCAGTGACCTTCGTTCCCTTCCCATAATTGTTCGCATTTTTTTATAGCTCTCCCTAACCCAACATCCCTGACACCGGTATAGTAAACCATTGTTTGAGGCTGACAGCTATGATGGGGTTAATGGAATGCATTATTGTTTATATTAATACTCTCTTTCATACATACAGTACACTTAAGAACGAACAAAAGAGTGAACAGTAAATGTAAGAGGAAGAAATAACAAAGCTCTGTCGGTCCGAAATGTGTTGGGAGGCGCGATATCTAACGAAGAATGCAGAACTGAATGCTAACTTATGAGAACACATGAGATGAGTAATTTTTTTTTTTTTTTTTTCTGATTAGCAGACATTCTTGTTTCATTTCATTCCCTAAAACTAGGAAACCCATTACTTTTCGTCTAAGCATACAACTTCACCAATTCACTTCATATTCCTCCAGTTTGTTTTCTGTGTTTTTCTATTTTGAGGGTAGTAAATTACCTTCTCTTGCTGAAATATTTTCTCATCACGTTCTTTAAGCCGTACCTACGATTGCTTCGGGCATAATGGAAGAAACTCATTGTACACAAAAGTGGATTTAGTTTCCCAATTTCCCAACTGGAGCCCAGATTAGGTCAGGTTAGGTTAAATTAGGTTAAATTATTAAGAAGTTAAGCAAGGTTAGGCTACGTCAGGAATATCAGTTACCTCACCAAACTCCACCCTACCACCCTTGTGATTGAGTTGTGAGCAGGAGGTGTGGGTGGGGGCAGGGTGAGCAAGACTCTGGTTTATCCATGCCTCTCTCCCTAGCAACTGGATCCTTCCTGTTTAAACCAGAGCATTCGTACGGATAATTCTATGAATTACTGTACCACTGAACCATTGGGTCACGGCCCGGTTATACCGAAAGCTGGATAATCCGAGCCTGGATAATCGAGCCTCCACTGTATACTCATTTTTTTTTCTCTCTTAACACTTCTTGTCCTTGCCTTAACTGGCTGGGAACATGGAGCCAGGTATGCCCTTCCAGGTCTCTCCGGACTGTACCTGCGTATTTATCTTTTTTACCAGCACCCCATCCGATCAGTGAAGTTAAGCAACGTTGGGTCTGGTTAGTACTTGGATGGGTGACCGCCTGGGAACACCAGATGCTGTTGGCATCCCTACGTGTCAAGTGGGGTTGGTGGAGGATTAGTGCCCCTCCCTGTAAAACAATTAACTCTGAGCCGTTGGCCACCCCGCTTGGGATACATGGCGTCTGGCAATGAAATGAAATGAAATGAAAACCTATGAGTTGTAATTTTGGGTTGATTAATAGGGTTGAGTAATTGTTTAGGTTATGTCCAGCTTTTGGAGAGATGAGGCGTGGAAGATGCGTGTTTGTCAAATCGAGTGCACCACGGTGTATAGACCATCGTTCTGCCTTACCTCAATTCTTTTTTTTCTTTAGGTTAGATTGTTAGGCTTAGGGAAAATGAGACCTCACAGTTAGGACTTTTCTTTTTTTTTCCCAGAGTTAGGGAACTGTACATGTGAGGGGCAGTTTTACCTGAAGGTCTCCATCTGGAGGTTTCCTACTTGCTTTGAGAACCTCGAGCACTGAGTGTATGTAATACCCAAACTGCAGTATAGGATTGCTCAGAGAGAGAGAGGGGAAGTTTCCAGTTTCTCTATAGGGCTTGGAGAAGTTGAACTATGGGGCTCTCACATGTTAGGAGAGGTAGGTAGGTTTCGTTCGGTCTCTCTGGACAGAACGCAGTGGAGCAACTTGTGCTACTCTTAGCTAAGCACAAAGTTTCTCCTTGTAGCAGGACATTCTCCTTGTGAGTAATATGCCTGGTGAGTGGCATATGTCGTCAGTTGCATATCGTGAGTAGCAGGAGAAAATTTACTCGTGGTAGAGGATTTTTTTTTTCTGTGGACACGATAGCCGCCGACTGTTCTCGAGCATGGAGCTTATTTAATACTCTACAGTTGCAGTATAGGACACGTTGGCTAGTGTTTTGGAGGTGTGTAGATTGGTTTCCCCTCATGAGCAAGGAGCATGTAGACCACCCCACAGTAGCAGTATTGAGGGAGACTGGTTAAGTAGGTGAACTTACGTAGTGTGTGTGTCAAGTATGGGTACTGAGTATTTCTGAGGAGTTCAGGTCCAATCGCCCGAACTTTTGGTCTTCCCTAACCATGGGCGGATGTAGTGCCCGGAAGTGATGAGTTGTATCTAGTTCATTTTATATGACCAAAAGTTCGGTTTAGTGAGAGTGTGGCCGAGACATAGTTGTTACCATGCGGACGTGATCAGAACATAGATTAAGTTACCTAGTTGCTAAGTCATTTTTTTTTCCTACTGTAATTTACTGGTATTAGGTCTCTATAATATAAAATATCGAGTGGATGGGAACATGTGCCTTTGGTCATGTAATCCAGCATAATGTATGCATGTGCAAAGTGATGTAAAGCACGATGATTTTTATTGTTTTTGATGTAAGGGTATAAAGAAAGAAGTGTTGGTGTGTATGTATTGTAACCAGAGAATGTTATTTTTTTCAGGTAATCATTTGTAAGGGGTAAGACATCACATTGAGTCTGTCACAAGTCTGTAATAATCAAAATCTTAAATTGTGTACGCTGTCATCCCCCCCTCCCCCTTTGCATCACGCAGTTTTGGCGTGTTTGACTCGCTCACTGGCCGTGATGTGTGACGTGTGGCCTATACTGTCTTCATCCTCCTCCCTCCCCCCTCCAAGGAATTCTGAAGTGTGTATTGGTGACGCCATTAGCCATTGGAAGAGCAAGTCCCGAGTTTCCTGCTCCACTCTGTATTCTGTGAGCTGAATAGTGAGCGGGTCCAAGTGTGGAGGTTGAAGTACCAGTGAGTGAGTCAAGGTCCCAGTGTGGAAGTCTAGGTAGGCAGTGGCAGAGGACTGGACCAGTGAACTATGTGCTCAGAGGGACGATTATGAAGAAACATATTGGAGTGGGACAAAGGAGCTAAGTTTTGTGGATTTCATATTAGGACCATATGTTTTCTTTTGAACAACGTGCCAACTGATCCAGGTTTAATCTGTAAAGCAAGTAGCTGGGGAAGATTTCTACCTTTTGGTCTTGTTAACCCCTTATCCGTGGGGCGTCACTTTCGTGACACTTGGGAGCAAGGGATCACACCGCGGGGCGTCACTTTTGTGATTCTGTGTTATTTTGAATTCACCTGGGCTTTCAAGTGGTGGCTTGTATCATCTATTAGTACTGCCTATGTCCAACACTAGTGAGCTCTCCTAATCTCATCTGTACTCTCATCCATTGTTGACAATTTAGCCATTTCTCCCTGTTCTTGACTCCTCTCCCTACCTCCCCTCCATTACCCTATCCTCTCGCCAGCCCGGCTGTGCTACGCTAAGTAAATCTTCCCTGGAATTTTTCACTGATTTCATCCATTGAAATAAGCCCTATGCCCTATTCTTATACCAAATAATATATACAAGAAAGAAATAAGGTAAGTGAGAGTGCTATACACCTAGAATTGGCTAATTATCACCTGACAACACCTCACGTGCACTCGTTCGCTAATTTTCGCTGTTTATTTCCCCTTGAAATATGCTGTATACTCTATTTTTGTAATAAAAATATATGTAAGAAAGGAAGGGAGAAGCCTAAGTGATATTTACATTCACCTGGAACTACCTAATTATTGCAGGCCACCACACTGTATTCTACACTAAGTAAATATTCCCTGGAATTTTCCACTGATTTCATCCATTGAAATAAGCCTTATGTCGTATTCTTATACCAAATAATATATACAAAAATGAAATAAGGTAAGTGATAGTGTCATACACCCGGAATTGGCTAATTATCACCTGACAACACCTCACGTGCACTCGTTTGCTATTTTTTGCTGTTTATTTCCCCGGCTATTTTTTGCTGTTTATTTCCCCTTGAAATATGCCGTATAATCTATTTTCTTCATAAATATACATATAAGGAGGGAAGGGAGAAGCCTAAGTGATATTTACATTCACCTGGAACTACCTAAATTATTATGTATTGTCTTGGTTTCCTGCCAATCATTTCATTGCTTTATATTAGCAGGTCTCACAAGGCTAAAGTTGGTAGTATTGCACTCACCCAAGCCAGGCGGCAGGAGGCCCCCACTATCAGCCATTGTCGTCTTTCAAGGTGAAGGTATGTCTGATTTGCTCCTGCTAACTTCCGCCGTTTTTCAGCCCCATGCAAAGGACCCTGTGACCTTTACCCCCTACTAAACCTTGTGTGGAAAGAGGTAAAGGGCTGACAATTGATAAAAGAGTGACTACGATCTTTCTATTTAGTAAAACAGTGCAAGTGGAATTGTAAATAATGTGTAAACAGCAAGTGAAAGCAATGAATGTAAATATACGTGAACAGTGGAAAATATAATAGTTTTATAGGTTACTTCAAGTGACAGTGCATAACAGAGTGTAAATAAAATAGAAACGTAAATAACGTAAATAAAATAGAGAGCGTAAATAGAAATGTAAATGAGTAGTATTATAAGAATACGAGTATATACCATAGGAGTAATGAAAGTGAAAGTTTCACTCTAGCATGTATGAATACTATGAGTTATGAGAGTGAAGGTGAAAGTGACATTCACTCTCAGTGCAAGTATACAGGACGAGAAAGTGAATGCTACATATTTTACTGAAAGAAATTGAATGCCTACAGTGACAATAAACTATTATTACTAAAGGAAACTTATGGATAAAGAGTGTAGGTATATATAAGTGTTATATAGTAATAGAAATATAAAGTGTGAGTGTTTTTATGAATAATAAATGACTGAAAACCAGCGGCAAACTAGCGCAAGTGGGAAGGTCATACGCCCTCGTAATTTTCATTGCTTACGCAGTGTTTTTTTTTTTGGAGTATGGATTCCAAACTATTTGAGAATCATAGAATAGTGTTTCTGGTGATAATATCAGACTGTGGTAATCATATTACTGGTTGTCGGGAAGTGTAAAGTGGAGACTTTGTTACCCAACTTCAGAGGTCTCCACAAGTCCTATGGTACTTGACGAAGGCTCAACAAACACCCCAGGAGAAAGTTGAAGGTATGTGCCATAAGCATATATGATTTTAATATTCTAGGACTAATAACTGATTTTTGGCAAATATTTTTAGAGAGTCTATCGAAGCGCGAATATTCCCCCGGGAGCCGCAAGAAAAAGCAAAACAAGCCCGTGGTTAAAGGGTTAATACACATTTCCTCCCACTCGAACTTTATTGTTTGTATAACCCTTGAGAACTGGTGATATAGGGCTTACCTAGTAGTTGTTAATGTGAAAACTTAAAAGCATTTTGGGAAATTGTGAAGGTTGGACATGGGTTGGCCTAGTTGGAGACTGACCCCGTCATTTTGGCGTGCTACCATTCTTAACTTGACCACTTGAAATATAATAAACTCAACCGAAGAGGCCGCTAATGGGAGAGAGTCTCCATCAATCTGAGTTCCTGACTGTTCCAGCACACAGTGGTCATCAATAGTGACTTGATTTCTGTCCCTTTTGACCATGTAAAAGTCTTGATCGCAGAGGTGACAGTATAGTGAGGCTAGGGAACTGACAGGAGATCGAGCTGGCTGGATGAATTTTGTGAGAAGTGCATGATCAGGGATTTTTGGCACCCTTTTTTAACGTGGCAGCGTCTGGATTGACTCTGTCGGATACTATTATGCGAAGCTACAGAACGTGGTGAATGTTTTTGGCGTATCCGATAGAGCCAGGATTCCGGGGGCTTGAATGATGAGTGAATGGAAGCGTGGCCCATTGGATTGGGCAATTTTGGGCTGTCTGGACATTGCTACTCTTCACCCTGCCCTTGGGTGGGAAAGGAGGTCCGGATGATGATGATGATGATGATGATTTATCTGTCTATCTATCTATTGCCAGACGCCTCAATCCCGTTTGGGGTGGCCACAAACAAATCGCCTCCAAGTCGCCCTGTCCCCCGCCATTTCACTGCCCTGCTCCCAACTCACACCCCCCTCTCTCATATACCTCTCCACCCCATCCCTCCATCTCATCCTCGGCCTCCCCCTCCCTCTTCCCCCCTCCACCTCACTCACATACACTCTCTTCGTCAGTCTTTCACCCTCCATCCTCTCCACATGGCCAAGCCACCTCAGTGTGTTCCTCATAACGCTCCCTATCACATCCACGTCAACACCACATCGTTCCTTTATATCCTCATTCGTCAGCCTATCTCTCCATGTGACTCCACAGGCTCCTCTTAAATAACTCATTTCCACTGCTCTCACTCTTGACTTGTGTCCTTCCAACAACGTCCAAGCTTCACTTCCGTACGTCAGAGTTGGTATCACAATACTGTCATGTAGTAACTTTTTCACTTCCATGCTCACTTCCCTGTTTCTTATCACTGCTTTCAAGAAACCAGCAACCTTTCTTCCCTTGAGGTCACCTATAATACATGGTCGAAAGACTGGACCCAGCAGCCCAATTTTTGGCATGGAGACTCACATGACCTCCAGTTCAGACAGGCTATGTGAAGTTGACCTCCAAGGTCATGGGTAATAGTAAACAAGTGTGCACAAATACTGTACATTAGTCTACGAAAGCTGAAATAGAAAGATCCTGGACCTCTTACAATCCCTCTTCAGAAGCATAAGAGGTACAGTCAGGGAAAGTTCCACATTAACCACTGTTTGGAGCATTGATGGTCGACGAACAGTCACAAAACAGCAGCCAGACCCCACATGTCTGGTAACTGTGAGTGGGAGGTAGGGTTGTGGGGGGTGGGAGGGTTTGGAGAGTTTCTCACGTCACAGTATCAATACATGTTTGTTGAAAGTATGCTTCTTTGGCTTTGTTTTGTAATATTCAATAGGAATGCTAGTTACAGACTGATCTTATAATTAGGACTTCCCATGTCATTCTTTCTATAGGAAAATGAAGAACCTGTTCATTGTTCATATAAATATTTTTATATTATTATTATTATTACACACTACTCTTGACTTGAAGTTTGAGATGAATAATTACCAGAATAACACTAAAAATGTTTGCAGGCAGATGTTTACAGTGGGACGACAGGATAAATAAACAAACATTTATATGAATTTACGTATATACGTAGATACAGAGAGAGAGAGAGAGAATATAATGGTTTTGTTTTCAGCACAAAAGTATACATATATCATTATGAATATCCTGTGGGGAAACGTCTCATGTTAAACTCGGGAAGGAATGAAAGCATTCAAACTTCTGTCCGAACTCTGCAAACTTCCATAACTTTCATGACAGCACTACAGACATTTACGTAATTTTTTTCCATAAAATGCTAGCATCATATTATCATTTATCCATGCTAAATTAACGCCAACACACCGTCCAAGTCATACATTTTACACCTACACGTAATTCTCAGTCTATCACTAAACTCTCCTCTGTTCCCAATCCCCTGCCTTCCCCTCCTTCACACTCACAGTTACCAGACATATGAGGTCTGGCTGCTGCTTCACATTCACCTGTCTCACACCAGTGCTTCGGGAGGTGGGTAATACGGAACTTTCCGTGACTGTATATGGTCTTTCTGGAGTAGAAAGAAAGATTGAACTAAAATAAGTAGGATTAGTGTGATTGCCTTTTTCACCCAGGCAGTGCCTGGTACCCCTGCTAGTGTGTGTGTGTGTGTGTGTGTGTGTATTATATATATACATATATATATATATATATATATATATATATATATATATATATATATATATATACACACATATACTATATATATATATATATATATATATATATATATACTGTATAGATATTTACAGTATATATATATATTTATATATATATATATATAATACAGTGCTCGTCAGAAGTATCGAGCGCCCTGCGTCCCTCCTACAAAACAAACCTTTCAACATTAAAAAAACATGTAAATAATGCATTTTATTTACCTTTAATGCTTGGTAGGGTATCCTTTACGCTTCTTCACGGACCTGAGACATCGTGGAAGTGAAAGGGCGAGGTTCCTGAGGTGCTGGAGTGGTATTTTGTCCCAGGAGTCACGAATGACTGCTTCCAGCTTAGGCAGAGAGCTCATGTCCTTCCCTTGGAGATTCAGCCTTACGAGGTACAAGAGGTTTTCTGTCGGGTTGAGGTCTGGGCTATTGCCTGGCCAGTCTTTCATGAATGATACCTCGCAGTCACGAAGCCAATTGGTGACCGATTTGTCTATGAGCAGGTGCACAGTCCTGCTGAAACACTCATGCACCTGTGAGCTTGAAGGACTCGGGTAAATGATCACAAAGAAGCTCCAAATAAACGTCCTGATTCACTCTGCAGTTCTTGGGAAGCACAACAAGCTTCCCCAAACCTTTCCCAGGGAAACAACCCCATACCATAAGTGAATCGGTGTTTAACTGTGCTCTCCATGTAACGAGGGTCAAGCAGGTCACTACCTTTGCGCCGGTACACTCGCGCTTCTCGATTACAGGTAACACTAAACGTTGCCTCATCAAACCACAACACTGACAACCATTGGTCCTCACCCCAGTTAAGGTACTTGTTAGCAAAGGCAAGCCTATGAAGTCACTGGTAACATGTAACAAGAGGCTTTCTCACAGGCCTGTGACTTGTGTAACCAAGTTCATGGACTCTGAGACACCGTGCACACAGAAACTTCACCAAACACTTCCGGGTTGCTCTCCTTAATTTTCCTTGCACTCACACGAGGATTAGACTCACTGCATGTTTTAACACATTAACAGACCTTGGGGAAGTTTTCCTGGGCCTACCAGGCTGCGATTTCTTTGTGGGAACATCACCACTATTTTCCAATCGACGACGGGCGCACCACCTACGCACTGTCGATCGAGCCACATCAACCAATTCACTAATTTCCTTTGTGGGGTGGCCTGCCTCCTTTAGAGCAATGATCTGGGATATTATTTCACTCAAAAGTTCACGGGTAGGGGCCATAACAAAGTGGCGAAAGCCAAAACACTGCGGGACACTAGATAAAAAATGGCACAAGAAGAGAGGGAGAAGCAGCAGAGTTCCTCTCTCATGCAGCCCGTAGGCAACTGAGGCGGCAGCCAACCAGCGCACAGTAAGGCCTCAAGCTGCTGTGACATCATGTTTGCGGCCCAAACATCTGGCTCAATTTTTAGTACCAAAAAAAGGTGATTCTTTTTTTACCAGAAGTATTGCGCGCCCTGCCATAGGCGCTCGATACTTCTGATGAGCGCTATATACAGTAATCACTCCAATATCCGGATCAATAGAGCCATCGGTAGGTTCGGATATTGGTTTTGTCCGGATATTGGGCCCCAGCTTATGGACTTGTACTTACGGACCCTAACACAGAGAAACACCTATACAACTCCCTCCGGACATGCATAGCACCTATTTAACACCCAAATCACACCAATAAGGCACATAAATGACTGAAATAAATGCAATAGACACATAAAATGTGGGTTTAGAAGTATGTTCATACATTAATAAACATTCTGGTACTTATGGACTCTAACCGAACCTAACCTAACCGAACCTAACCGAACTCTGAAAAACACATTCCTACTGCACATGCATGAGGTAAGTTTAGTATGGAAAGAAGTACAGTATGACACTTTCTGGTAAGTATAGTATGGGAAAAAATACAATATGAAACATTCTGGTAAATATAGTATGGAAAATAGTACAACATGAAACATTTTGGCTACTTACAGCAAGTCCCTGGCCACCTCGATGAATAACCGCTCCTCTCGGACTCTGACAGTAAGAACGATTTCCTGAAGCACTTGCACTACACTCTTCCTGAAGTCTTGCACTGAACTTAGTCACTAACACACAGAAGTCCGTTCTTTTCACAGTGTTCACTTTAGTCCAAATAATGTTCCATTAAATTTAAGTGTTGCACATTAACTTTTCCCAAGTTTTTTTAAGTTTCCAAAGCCAAAACAAAGAAGGTTAGTTACGTTAAATTTCTTTTCTACTTAGTCTTTTCTCCCAACTTGAAAACCTTAACACAACACACCGTTTTTTTCACTGCACAACACTCAAAATTCCCGTGTGGTCTAGTGGAGAAGTTCTTGCTGTTTATTCACTGTCAGAGCCCGAGAGTATCAGTGGCAGGCGTCCAAGGGGTGCATCGGTGGGTAGTGGTGATGGCGTACCGACTACAGAAGACTCTGAAGACAGCCGCAAACTCACGTCGAGCGGTGACTCCACTGTAGCTGATGTGCTGGGCTGTGGCTCGGAGCATGAGGGCCTGTCTTGGGAGGCAACGGAGTGGAACCAGGGCTTGGCACAGCGGGGGTCACGGGCCTGAAAAAACTGTCAATCGTTGACTGACGCAAGGACCGACGATTCTGGCGATTGATGATGCGCTGCCGGAAAGCACGCACTTCCTCCACGAGTCCCAAGGGCCCCATCTCCCTGTCGCAGTCCGGGTGTTCCAGGTAGTCTAGGACGAACTCTAGATGTTCCCGGAGTGCGCTCAGCTTGGGGATGGCTGGAGTAGTGTCCTGCTGGGCGGAGTCTGCATCATCATCGCCTTCGTCGTCGGAATCTTCAAGTTCGGGACTGACACCAGCAACCGAAGACGCGATCTCGATATCAGACAACGTCTGATACCCAGGATCGCCCCTCGCGTCGTCCAACCACTCACGAACATCGTCCACATCAACATCGTCGCCGCAGCGTACGTAGCCGTGCATGGAAGTCATCCACGTCAAACCCTAGGAAATCGTACTCCACATCTGTTCCGAGAAGCAGACGAGACCAACCATTTTCAAGAGTTTTCACAGGGACTTCCTTCCATGCACTAGCCCAGTTGTACAGCGCAGACTTGATGTTGTAGCGGCGAAGGTTTTCCAAAGTCCGCTTGCCTCGAGTGTCACGCGTCCTTCCCTGCGCCGTCCTCGTCCTCGAGAACCACCATCACCTCGTCCAGGAACTTCCGACGGTACAGGCGCTTTGTTGCCACGATCACTCCTTGGTCCATTGGTTGAATGAGAGCAGTCGTATTAGGGTGGCAGAAACATGCACCTAATACGGCCATTCTCAGCAACCAAGTCCTTGTCGCACGGGTGGGCAGGTGCATTGTCGAGGAGAAGGAGAGCCTTTACCTGGTCGCGAGGAATTCCCAGTGTCTTCGTCTGGTAATGTATGACCTCCTTGGACGAAGTGATGGTGAAACCAGTCTTTGAAAATCACAGCTGTGAACCATGCTTTCAAAGAATGGTACCATACGACAGGAAGGACATCCATCACCCCACGAAGGCACCGAGGCTGCTTTGCACGGCCAACAATAACGGGCTTAAGCCGGTGCATGCCGTTAGCATTGGCACAACACAAAGCAGATATCCGTTCCTTAGAAAGCTTGCGGCCAGGTACACGCTTCTCCGTCTCATCGGCGAGAGTGTTCGTTGGCACCGAGCGATAGAATAGGCCAGTTTCGTCAGCGTTATAGACTTGACCGAGAGTGAGGCCCTCCCTGTCGATCAAGCCTTTCACCTTGTGCCGAAACTCGTCCACTCCATCTCGTTAGCGTCCAATGCTTCGCCATGTGCTTTACGGTTAGTAAGGCCATGTCGCAACTTTGAACGCGAAGAGCCAACCCTCGGATGCCTTGAAGTCTAGGGCGTCGTGAAGCCTTGCAAACTTCTCAGCAGCAGCCTTCAGCTCCGTTCCACGCACCATCACACCAGCTGCACGTTGCTGTCGATACCAAATCAACGTGGAGCGGTCGATCTCTGCATACTTGGGAGTAAACATAACCTTCCTCTCCACGTTGCGTTTGCTTCTCGACGAGAAGTCAGCCGTGTACTGCATGAGCTTGTCTCGGGAACGCTTGATATCAAACAAAGTCGACCGGCCAGGTTGAACTCGCGGAGAATGCGAGAGGAAGACCAACCCGCATCAACCTTCTCCAATATCTCCCCGTTTCTTCTCCAGAGTCAACACCACTCTCTTCCTTTTCTCAGGAGGCGGGGCCATCATCACACACACTAAGAGTAGGGCAGAGAGCAGCAGGAGGCCTTGCAGCAAGTACAGCACCACCACAAAAGCGAGCACGTGGGCAGCCATTACGAAGAGCGCAGGTCCAGTCGCGGTGAGAGACAGGCGGGAAGTGGGGAGGATGCAGCGGCGCTCTATCGGACGTCGGAGGAATGACGAACCAAAACAATGCTCTCACGCGGCGCGCGCGGCAAGTTCAAATTACGGACGGCAAAAAATAGTTTTTTTTTTCCAATTTTTTTGGATTTTCGGACCATTTTGGGAATGTTTGATCCCAGGACGATAAGGTTCGGTTAGTGGGGATGTTCGGTTATTGGGCGTCCGGATATTAGAGTGATTACTGTATATATATATATATATATATATATATATATATGTATCATCATCATCATCATCATCATCCAATCCTACATTGCCCCATGAGGAGCATAGGAGCCTGGGGCTAGGCAGTTGGTCCTGACATTTAAGATGAGAGTGACCAGCCTCACTCATCCCTGAGTGGCGTTACGTGAGCAATCAACCCCAACCACCCCTTGGATATAAACCTTCACCGGCTCAGTCCAATTGGAGCGCAATAATTACCCATTAGACCACCAGGCGCCAAAATTTGGTTATATGGTTACCACCCAGCGTAGTAAATGGTTTCCTGGTGTACAGGGAACCATTGGGCTTGTCACTCAGTGTAGAGTCACCCACAGGCAGAAGGAGGAGGATAGAATGAAGGAAAGAAAGACAGAAGAGGGAGTGTAAAGTTACCCATAGGCAGTAGGACAAGGAAAGAATGAAGGAAAGGAAGACAGACGAGGATGGAAGGAAAGAAGGATGGAGGGAGAGGAAATGACAGACACCCATCAGCAGCACTACATCGAGTGAGTGAATGGTGTATGTATATATATATATATATATATATATAGTAATCCCTCTAATATCCGAACATCCCCACTAACCGGACATGATCGTCCCGGGATCCAATATTCCCAAAATGGTCTGAAAACCGCAAAAATTTTGAAAAAAAAAAAAAAAAATCCCGCCCGTAATTTCAACTTGGCGTGCGCGGCGCAGGACAGCTTTGTTATGGCACGTCATTCCTCCAACGTCCGATAGAGCGCCCCTGCATCCTCCCCAATTTCCGCCTGTCTCTCACCGCGAGTGCACGCTCATCGTCATGGCTGCCTACCTGCTCGCTTTTGTGGTGGTTCCTTACCTGCTGCAGGCACTCCTACTGCTCTCGTGCCTCTTACTAGTGTGTTTGATGATGGCCCCGCCGCCTGAGAGGAGGAAGAGAGTGGTGTTGACTCTGGAGAAGAAACGGGAGATATTGGAGAAAGTAGATGCGGGGTGGTCTTCTTCCCGCATCCTTCACGAGTTCAACCTGGCCCGATCTACTTTGTTCGATATCAAGAGATCCTGAGACAAACTCATGCAGTACACGGCTGACTTCTCGTCGAGAAGCAAACGCAACATGGAGAGGAAGGTGATGTTTGCTGAAGTTGAATGCTCCACGTTGATTTGGTATTGACAGCAACGTGCTGATAGTGTGATGGTACGTGGTACGGACCTGAAGGCTGCTGCTGAGAAGTTCGCCAGGCTTCACGACGCCCTAGACTTCAAGGCATCCGAGGGTTGGCTCTTCACGTTCAAGTTACAGCATGGCCTTACCAACCGTAAAGCTCATGGCAAAGCTTTGGATGCTAACGAGGATGGAGTTGACGAGTTTCGGCACAAGGTGAAGGACTTGATCGACAGGGAGGGCCTCACTCTTGGTTAAGTCTACAATGCTGACAAAACTGGTTTATTCTATTGCTCTTTGCCAACGAACACTGTAGCCGAGGAGACGGAAAAGTGTGTACAGGTAACTCGCACGGAACACGATCTCACGGAACGCGCTCGCAATTATACACGGTAAGAGCTGGGATACATATAAGACAACGTAAGATTAAAAAACCATTATGAAAACTACAAATTAACGCAGGAGAGGCCTTTGAAAGATCAAATCCTCAAACGTCACCGCAGCGCGCGGTTTGTTTTGATTACGTGACAATCTAGGCGGGAAATTATTCAGTGAGTGAGACATTCCTGAGTACAGTAGCACAGTATTTGTAAGTTAAATATTTACAGTGCTGTACTGTTCTGGTAAGTTTATGTGCAACTTAAAGTACTATTAAATAGCGTTAAAGCAAGAAATAGTCTTAAAACCAGTTTACGTGATAGGCGTCAAAATATTGCCTTTTTTATTTGTTCGTTTTTTCCACAGTACTGTACAGTATTTGTAAGTTAAATATTTACTGTTCTCGTATGTACTGTACTGTACTTGTAAGCACTTAAATAAAGTTAAATCATTAAATAAAGCCTTGTAACCAGTTAACCCGAATTATATGATTACCCATGATCGGCGTCGGAATATTGCCTCTTTTGTTTGTTCGTTAAACTCTTACTGTACTGCTTTTCTACAGTACTGTATTTGTAAGTTAAATATTTACTGTTCTGCTATGTACTTGTAAGCAATTAAAGCATTAAATAAAGCCTTGTAACCAGTTAACCTGATTTATATGATTACCCATGATCGGCATCGGAATATTGCCTATTTTGTTTGTTCGTTAAAGACTTATAATAAGAGAAAAATACATTTTTGTCTTGGTATCTTTACCTATTTGCTCAGGTTTGCTGTAATGGTTTGGATCATTTGATGCAATGCAACTTGTAGAAAACTGTGAAAACTTTCGGGAAGTGAACGAAAATCTGGGACATGAGACTGACCTTGACTTCACCCTCTCATGTATCATCTGTCAGTTCACCACCTGCTAGCGTGATGAGTGGATGTACGGTTTTTTTCGCTCGTGGCCATGCCTAACCACACATAGTTACACCCATTATCTCGACCCAGACAGAAAATACAACCTTTTTCCTCCCTTGCAAAATACAAACAACCACCCTGTTTACGAGACAGCAATATATATTGCAAAAATAACAAGGTAAAATGATAAAGATGAACGTAAAATGACAGAGAAAGATGAACATGTTATGACGGAAGTACGTTTTCCCCATCTGTAAACGTATTTATTTCTGCTCTGTATCTGTATTCGTAATAATTAGACTTATTGTTAGTTCTGAAACTGCATTACAATTCTATTTTTAGCCATTCTTGTGGTGTGGGAGCTGGAAGTTGTGACACAACTTCCTTATTGCTAATCGGACTGACCCTCCACTTTATTCTCCCGTGGCAGTCTAGCCTTGGAGGACGTGCAGTTTTCTCATTTAGGAATGAAAATTCAACTCTTTCGCTCCCTTTTCCAAGCATGGGCACAATGATAACGAAAAAAATAACTCGAAACTACCATAAACATATATCAAAAAGGTGAAAATGTATTCATGACATTTTTTTTTTCCTGCCATTCCTAACAGATTATGTACTGAAATCCTTCGATATCACAGTACTGCATTTCTAAGTTAAATATGTACTGTTCTGGTATGTACTTGTAAGTTAAAGCACTGGTACCAGTTAACCTGATTTATAAGATTACCTATGATCGGCGTCGGAATGTTTCCTTGTGTTTACGTATAGTATTTGTGTGTTGAAGTTTTGCTCTGGAGTACTGTATTTGTGAGTTATAACATTAAATAAACCTTCTAACCACTTAAAGTGCTTTCTAGTGATTACCAGTGACAGATAACAGCAAAACAACACATTTGGGGGGTCTAGGGAGCAAAATACGGAGTAGTTTAAATATACGCGATTTCGCACCTAACACGGCACTGTAGGAACGAAACCCACGTGTTCCGTGCGAGTTACCTGTACTTGGCCGCAAGCTCTCCAAGCAACGGATATCTGCTTTGTGTTGTTCCAATGCTAACGGCATGCACCAGCTTAAGCCAGTTATTGTTGGCTGTGCAAAGCAGCCTCGGTGTCTTCATGGGGTGATTGATATCCTTCCTGTCGTCTGGTACCATTCTTTGAAGGCATGGTTTACAGCCCAGATCTTCAAAGACTGATTCCACCGTCACTTTGTCAAGGAGGTCATACATTACCAGACGAAGACACTGGGAATCCCGCGCAACCAGGTAAAGGCCCTCCTCCTCGACAATGCACCTGCCCACCTGTGCGACAAGGAGTTGGTGGCTGAGAATGGCCGGATTAGGTGCATGTTTCTGCCACCTAATACAACTGCTCTCATCCAACCAATGGACCAAGGAGTGATCGTGGCAACAAAGTGCCTATATTGCCGGAAGTTCCTGGACGAGGTGATGGTTGTTCTCGAGGACGAGGACGAGCGCCGGGACGGACGGGACACGCGAGGCCAGCGGTCTTTGGAATATTTTCGCTGCTACAACATCAAGACTGCAATCTACATGGAAGGAAGTCCCTGTCAAGACTAGAAAATGGTTGGTCTCGTCTGCTTCTCGGAACGGATGTGGAGTACAATTTCCTAGGTTTTGACGTGGATGACTTCCATGCACATCTACGTATGCATGGCGACAATGTTGATGTGGACGACGTGCGTGAGTGGTTGGCTGACGACGAGGGGGATCCTGGGTATCAGACCTTGTCTGATATCGAGATCGCATCTTCAGTTGCAGGTGTCAGTACCCAGCTTGAAGATTCCGATGAGGACGGCGACGATGATGCAGACTCTTCTCAGCATGACACTTGTTGAGGAAGTGCGTGCTTTCAGGCAGCGCATCATCAATCGTCAGACTCGTCATTACTTGCGTCAGTCAACCATTGACAGTTTTTTCAGGCCCATGATCCCTGCTGTGCCCAGCCCTGGCTCCACTCCGTTGCCTCCCTAAGACAGGCCCTCATGCTCCGAGCCACAGCCCAGCACATCAGCCATGGTGGAGTCACCACTCGATGCGAGTTTGCGTCTATCTTCAGAGTCGTCTGCAGTGGGTAAGCCATCACCACGACCCAGCAACGCACCCCTAGGTCACCTGCCAGTGATACTCTCGGACTCTGACAGTGATTAAACAGCAAGAACTTCTCCACTAGACTACACCGGAATTTACAGTTTTGTTCAGTGAAAAAAAACAGTGCATTATGTTAAGGATTTACAGTTGTGAGTGAAAAGAAAATTTTTAAACTAAATTTAATGTAATTAGACTTGTTTGTTTTTGCTTTAGAAAATGGTTAGAAGTGTGGGAAAAGTTAAAGTGCGAGTGCAACACTAAGTAAGTTACAATGGAGCATAAATTAGACAAGAGTGCGCACTGTGAAGAGAATGGACTTCAGTGCGCGATTGACTAAGTTCAGTGCAAGACTTCATGAACAGTGTACTGCAAGTGCTTCTGGAAATCCTTCTAACTGTCAGAGTCCGAGAGGAGGCGGTTATTCATCGAGATGGCCATGGACTTGCTGTAAGTAGGCAGAATGTTTCATACTGTACTTTTTTCCATACTGTTCATACCTAAAACACCTCATTTCACTCTTTAATGTCCTTTATTGGTGTGAATAGGGTGTTAGGAGCTATGCATGTGCAGTAGGAAGGTGTTTTTCTGAGTTAGGCTAGGTTAGGGTCCATAAGTACCAGTCCAGGAGCCAGGGACTTGTAAGTAACCAGAATGTTGAATATTGTATGAACCTACCTCAAAAACCTCATTTTATGCTTCTTTTGCATTTATTTCAGTCTTTTATGTCCTATATTGGTGTGATTTGGGTCTTAAATAGGTGCTATGCATGTCGAGAGGGAGTTGTATAGGTGTTTCTCTGAGTTAGGGTCCATAAGTACAAGTCCATAAGCTGGGGCCCAGTATCTGGACAGGACCACTATCTGGACCTGCCTATGGCTCTATTATGTCGGATATTGGAGGGATTGCTTATATATATATATATATATATATATATATATATGTGTATATACTGTATACAGTGCTCGTCAGAAATATCGAGCGCATATGTCAGGGCGTGCAATACTTTTTGGGAAAAAATAATCACCATTTTTTGGTACTAAAAATTGAGCCAGATGTTTGGGCTTCTAACATGACGTCATGGCAGCTTGAGGCCTTACTGCTCGCTGGTTGGCTGTCGCCTCAGTTGCCTACGGGCTGCGTGAGAGAGAGGAACTCCGCTGCTCCTCCCTCTCTTCTTGTGCCATTTTTTACCTAGTGTCCCGCAGTGTTTTGGCTTTCACCACTTTGTTATGGCCCCTACCGGTGAACTTTTGAGTGAAATAATATCTAAAGGAGGCAGGCCACCTCACGAAGGAAATTAGTGATTTGGTTGGTGTGGCTCGATCAACAGTGCTGAGCTGATGTGCCCGTTTTTGAGTGGAAAATAGTGGTGATGTTCCCACAAAGAAACCGCCGTCTGGTAGGCCCAGGAAAACTTCCCCGAGGTCTGTTAATGTGTTAAAACATGTAGTGGAGTCTAATCCTCGTGTGAGTGCAAGGAAAATTAAGGAGAGCAACCCGGAAGTGTTTGTTGAGGTTTCAGTGTGCATGGTGTCTCGAAGAGTCCATGAACTTGGTTACACAAGTCACAGGCCTGTGAGAAAGCCTCTTCTTACACGTTACCAGCGACTTCGTAGGCTTGCCTTTGCTAACAAGTACCTTAACTGGGGTGAGGACCAATGGTTGTATGTGTTGTGGTCTGATGAGGCAACGTTTAGTGTTACCTGTAATCGAGGACCGCGCATGTACCGGCACAAAGGTAGTGACCCACTTGACCCCCATTACATGGGGAGCACAGTTAAACACACTGATTCACTTATGGTATGGGGATGTTTCTCTGGGAAGGATTTGGGGAAGCTTGTTGTGCTTCCCAAGAACTCCAGAGTGAATCAGGACGTTTACCTTGAGCTTCTTTGTGATCATTTACCTGAGTCCTTCGAGCTCACAGGTGCATAAGTGTTTCAGCAGGACGGTGCACCTGCTCATAAAGCCAAATCGGTCACCAACTGGCTTCGTGACTGCGAGGTCTCCTTCGTGAAAGACTGGCTAGGCAATAGCCCAGACCTCAACCCGATAGAAAACCTCTGGTACTTCATAAAGAAGAATCTCCAAGGGAAGGACGTGAGCTCTCTACCTAAGCTGGAAGCAGCCATTCGTGACTCCTGGGCAAAAATACCACCCCAGCACCTGAGGAACCTCGCCCTTTCACTTCCACGACATCTCAGGTCTGTGATGAAGCGTAAAGGATACCCTACCTAGCATTAAACGTAAATATAATGCATTATTTACATGTTTTTTCATTGTTGAAATGTTTGTTTCGTAGGAGGGACACAGGGCTCTCGATACTTCTGACGAGCACTGTATACCGTTAGGTGGGGTAAGTGGGTACTTAGCGGGGGAACTGGGTACCCACTAAGTTATTTGCAAACTTTTCTATATAAAACCTATAAATCATTATTTTTCAAAACTTTCCCAGTGCTAATTGTATAGCTAAGTCCCCCAGCAATAACATACCTCAAAATCAACAGTTAGAAATAGGCAAAAGTAGTCCACTGATCCTGCAGGCATAAGAGTGACGTTTTTGAGAATTCACAAAAGCCCCAACATCGGAAGTGCTAAGGGTAAGTTACCTATGTTACAAGTTAGCTAGAGAACTCTACTTATGCTCATTTATTGGACATTATCAAAGGTCAGATGGAAACTAGTTAACGAGTTTCTACTGTTAAACATTACCGGGTAATGGCACGGGTAACTCAGGTGGGGTACTTTGGGGAGGGCAACCAGTCACATTAACTAATTATCATTATTTGGGTTCTAAATATGTGTCAAAGACTCCTTGTCATTTACTGCTATATTGCAAAGTTTCAGGGATGCACCAGGAACTGAATCTGTTACCTAGTTTGCCCACAGAACCACAGTGATGATGTGGAACTGCAAAATCCTGAGTAGCAGGAGTACACCTGTTTTTCCTGCTTAAGTTTATGTTGTATATAAGTTTATGTTACATATTATGTTTGCCTGCCTAAGTTTATGTAATTTAGTAGCAGTCAACAGTAATGAGCACCTTCATACAGTATTAAAAATGTCTGGTGCTTGGTTGCCCCATCGCATGGGGTAAACTAGCACCCACCTTGTTTTACTTCTAAACAAGCTTATTATTATTATTATTTTTTTTTTGTACCCTTAAGTATGTGTCTGGTTCCAAAAGGCATCCCTAAATGGTTATTTAAAAACATTTTTCACTTTTTCCAAATTCCTGCACATCTCTATAAAATTGACAAAAAAGAGGTAAAAATGGTGCCCAGTTACCACATCTTCTATCTATCTGTCTATAGCCTGACGCCCTAATCCCGCAAAGGGTGGCCGCAGACAAGTCGCTCTGTCACCCACCATTTGACTACCCTCCCCCCAACTCACCCCCCCCTCCCTCATATACCTCTCAACTCCATCCCTCCACCTCATCCTCGGTCTACCCCTCCCTCTCCCTCCCTCCACCTCACCTACATACACCCTCATAGTCAGTCTTTCATTCTCCATTCTCTTCACATGTCCAAACCACCTCAGTGTATTTCTCCTAATCTTCTCAACCCCATCCACATCCACCCCACAACGTTCCTTCACTTCTTCATTTGTCAACCTGTCCCTGCACGTCATTCCACATGCTCCTCTCAAGTAACTCATTTCCACTGCTCTCACTCTTGACTTGTTCCTCTCTTGCAAGGTCCATGTCTCGCTTCCACATGTCAGGATATGGATCACAGTACTGTCATGCAGTGACTTTTTAACTTCCATACTCACCTCCCTATTTCTCATCACTGCTTTCAGTGTACTAGCATCCTTCCTTCCCTGCTGTACCCTTTCATGCACTTCATCCCCCAAAGTTCCATCCTTACTCATCACACTACCCAAGTACTTGAATGCACTCACATTCTCCATATCCTCACCATCCAACCTCACTGCACACTCTGTGACTTCATTCCTCTCAAACACCATAACTTTACTTTTGTTTACATTAACTTTCAGCTTCCTCCTACACACTGTCTGAAATTCATTCACCAAACCTTGCAACTCCCATTCATCTTCACTCAACAATACTGTATCATCAGCAAACAGCAACATCGGAATCTTCCACATCTCACCCTCATTCATTAGAGCCACCCCCACATCCACTGCCCTACCTTGCACCTCCTTTACAACCCCATCCATGTATATATTAAACAGCCATGGAGACATCACAAAACCCTGTTTCAGTTCCACATTGAGATCAAAGAACTCATTCAGCTCACCATCCAGTCGCACATTAGCCCTAGCTCCCTTGTACATACTCTTCACAGCACTCAGCAATTTCCCCTCCACTCCATATATTCTTAATACCTTCCACATACCTTGCCTATCTATTCTGTCATAAGCTTTCTCCAAGTCCATGAAGGTAGCATACACTTTCCTTCCCTTCTCTAGATACTTCTCCACTAAACATCTTAGAACAAATATCTGATCTACACACCCTTTTCCCTTCCTAAATCCCCCTTGTTCTTCTCCAACTAGCTCCTCTGTCAAATGCCTAACCGTATCAATGAGTATTCTATCATATATTTTACCAGTCACACTAAGAAGGCAAATACCCCTATAGTTACCACATACTTCTCTCTTCCCCTTTTCATTTGTATAAGGGAACAATTATACTTGATTTCCAGCTCTCTGGAACCCTTCCCTCTTCCCAAGCCAATCTACACAACTTCCATATCCACTCCACAATAATCTCACCCCCATACCTAATCATTTCACCACACACTCCATCAATTCCTGGGGCCTTTCCCAACTTAGTCTTCTTCATTGCTTCCACTACTTCTGCCCTACTGATCTCTTCCTCCCTCCTTTCATCTCTTCTTCTCCCAGCCATTCCCCAACCACTTATACTCGCACTGCTTTCACTCTCTACATTCAACAAATCCTCAAAGTGCTCCTTCCATCTCCTCAATTTCTCTCTCTACTCCACCAACAATCTATTATTCCTATCTTTCACTCCCCTACTATTTCCCCTTTCACACTGTCTTACTTTCTTTACCTCCTTCCAAAACAATTTCTTACTCTCCATTTCACACTCAGATTCCTCCCAAACTCTTCATCCACTTTCTTCTTAATCTCCTGCTTACACCACAATCTTACCACATCTTACAGTGTATATATATATATATACAGTAATCCCGCATATTTCGCGGTAGTTACGTTCTTGTAACCCCCGCGAAAAGTCAATTCCGCGAATACTCTATTAACAATTGAAAACTTGCACTTGTGTCCACCATGCTGCCCATCACACAGTCCATGTCCATACTGATTGCGAGACAATTCGCCGTCAGACAATTCCCCGTCAAAACATGGACGATTCCCCTTCAGAACAATTCGCACCCTGGACGATTGCCCGCCATTCTATAAATATACTAATCAATACTTTCATCAATATACTTATTATTAATTAATCAATACTTTAATAACTATATTTCAGGGGGATCCAGCAAAGTCTATGTTCAGTAGCGTAGGTTCTGGATATTATTTATTAGTTGCACCTTTAGTCAATAATTAACTTGTTTCTTCCTTGCTGTAGTCGCCTTTGAATTATATTCTAGCGTCACCCATAGCTATCTTCATTAATGAAGGCGAATTGTTTTGTGTTTGTTGTGACTGCGAATTGTCCCGAAACCTCCATACTCATCCCGAAATACCTTCTTACAAGATTGAAAGCACATACTCCATTATGAAGGAAAAACGTAAACACCGTACTGTAATACACAATTATCTACACATTTATTAACAAAACAGTACAAAATAAAAAGATGCATTAACTGGTGATAGCAAACACTCTCACGGTCGTTTCTTAGCTTGTCCAGTAACACAATTTTCTCTGCTAAGGTCATAACTTGATCGTTTTGTCACTCTGGAGTTCTTACTAATTGTATTATTAGCCTTTGGTGAGGCTGGCTTACGTCCTGGGGCCATGTGGAAAGCAAGTGGGAGGCAAGAGGCTCATATCATAGTGTGGTTACAACCACAACAGCCACTTAAGGCAGTCAGGCGTGGACTGCAGAATGCGGGGCAGAGAGCAGTGTTGCCATATCCAAACAACGAAATTATAGGCGTTTTTTGTAGCACCTCGGAAAGTCAAAAGGGTTTGGATTTCCGCTGTTGGAGTTTACAGAACGCTAAGCAATAGCACAGCCAGACGAACGAGCACTGTGAGCCCTGGAAGAACTGTCGTACATAGCCAGTCTGCAAGGAAATGAGATGACAACTTTTTCATAATGACATTTTATGCTCCTAAGATAAATGTAGGAGCATTACTTACAATTTTCGTTCCATTCCGAAGCAGAAATTAAGGCCAGTAGAAACCATTTACTCTCCTACTCTTTTCAAGTAAGCCCAACCTCGCGGTGGATTTGTAAACTTGTTTCAATGGCTGCAGTTCCTGCGGTAAGACGTATGATAAACTGGAAAATTTTGGGATCCAAGCACATTTCACGGTTTGGAAATGCATCTATATCCCTCAAAAAACACATAACATGAAAATACTTATGACTGACTGAGACGTTACGTAAGAATTTTGTAATTTTGTACTTTGGTTGGAACGAAGCCAAAACCACAGTCAATTCATTGGACGCGTCGGCCATTTTGAGGCTGGAGGTGCGAGCTGGTGCGAGACGGAACATTTAAATTGATTGATTTTCGTAATAAAGTACATTGTTAGAATTCTTTATTGTCATATAGTCATTAACATGATTATTTGTTATGCATTATAATATAAAAAATGAATAGTTAGCTTCTGGCATTGCGAATTAAACACCATGCTAAACTCCCTAACTGGCTACACTCCGCTACACAACACGCTGATTGGTAGTTTGGGTATGCATCACTGCAGAGGCAAACTCCTCGGTGAGGAGTTTGACTTTCCAAAGTGGAATCTCAAACCCCTTTGACTTTCCGAGGTGCTACAAAAAACGCCTTATGCTAGGGCAATGAAAAAATTATGCTAGATTGAGCATATTTGTTCCAAGTAAAAAATGAATTATGCTAACTTGAAGCTAAATGATAAAATTCTATACATATTCGTGCAACATATTAATTATGTATTGTTTACTATGAAAATATTAAAATGAACCTACATACAGTAAGAGGATAAATATCGGTATCTACCCATACTGCTTTTTCCCACGAAACTTACGTTTTTCTGATGGATTTTGATGTGATTCGTTCGATTTTGAGCATCGTTTTCGTCGGAAATAACCAGATTTTGAGATATGACCCCCCCCCCATCCCCCTGAAATAATGAGGGATCTTTGGGGAATCGGGGGTTATAGGGAGGGGGGGAAACGCAGAAAATGGTCATTTCTGACTGAAATGAAGCTGAAAATCGAATGGATCATACCAAAATCCATCGGAAAAACCTAGGTTTCATGGGTAAAATACAAAGCTCAAACTTATCCTAACCAAACCGAACCTAACCTAAAACCTAACCTAACCTAACCGAACCTAATCCAACCTAACCTAATCCACCCCAACCAAGCCCAAACTGAAAGTAACCAACTATTCAAACATCTTCTTACCTTATTCCTCTCTCTCTCTCTCTCTCTCTCTCTCTCTCTCTCTGATTTGTAGCTTTTATAAAATTATTCTAAAAATATTCCATTCCATTCTAAATTATGCTAGAATGATTCTAAAACTTCTAATATGCTAAAAAATATTCCAGACTCGAAAATTTGATCAAAATTATGCTAAAAGAATAAAATTATGCTAGTTATGGTAACACTGGCAGAGGGGCCACGGGAAAGGGACAGAGGGTGGTGTGAGTTTACCGCGCTACAATTGGAAGCTGCGGGAATTTCAATTTTTTTTTTTTTCTGTATATTCAAGGATATTTTTGTCAAACTTATTAATGCTAAGAAAATCCGCGAGAGGGCAAAACCGTAAACAAAAAATCCGCAAAAAATGCGGGATTACTGTATATATATATATATATATATATATATATATATATATATAAAACTATTCAGACTGAAATATACCCTTTAATCCATAACTATTGCGAATGTCACATTCTATGTTGATAGGAACATTTACAAGTATATCTTAGAATTTTCGGTACCTCAGGACTCACCTGAAATTAGTGCATCAAGTCCAGGCACACTCTACATATGTGCATGTGTGTGTGTGTGTGTGTGTGTGTGTGTGTGTGTGTGTGTTCTTACCTAATTGTATCTTTACAGGAATGAGTCAAGCTCATACTGTCCCATGTATTAAGCCAGTTTTATTGTACATATCCTTGAATTTATGAATAGTTTTGGCACACACTACTTCATTTGGTAGTGCATTCCACTGATCAACTGCCCTATTTTGGAAACTGAATTTCCTTACGTCTTTATCACCTCTCTTTTTATGCAGTTGTTTTTACAATGTCCCAATGCTGATGCTTCACCATATGATATAGTAATCCCTTTAATATCCGAATGCCCAATATCCGAACATTCCCACTAACCGGACATAATCGTCCCGGGATCCAATATTTCCAAAATGGTCCGAAAACCACACACACACACACACACACACACACACACACACACACACACACACCAAAAAAAAAAAAAAAAAATTCCCGCCCGTCATTTGAGCTTGGCGCGCGGGGCGCGGGACAGCTTTGTTGTGGCGCGTCATTCCTCCGATGTCTGATATAGCGCCCCTGCATCCTCCTTACTTTCTGCCTGTCTCATCGCGAGTGAACGCTCGTTGTCATGGCTGCCCACGTGCTCGCTTTTGTGGTGGTTCCTTACCTGCTGCTGGCACTCCTGCTGCTCTCATGCCTCTCCTTCGTGGGTGTGATGATGGCCCCGCCACCTGAGAAGAGGAAGAGAGTGGTGTTGACTTTGGAGAAGAAATGGGAGATATTGGAGAAAGTAGATGCGGGGTGGTCTTCTTCCAGCATCCTCCGTGAGTTCAACCTGGCCCAATCTACTTTGTTTGATATTAAGAGATCCTGAGACAAACTCATGCAGTACACGGCTGACATCTCATTGAGAAGCAAATGCAATGTGGAGAGGAAGGTGATGTTTACTCCCAAGTTTGCAGAAGTCGACCGCTCCACGTTGATTTGGTATCGACAGCAACGTGCTTCTGGTGTAATGGTACGTGGTACGGAGCTGAAGGCTGCTGCTGAGAAGTTCGCCAGGCTTCACGACGCCCTAGACTTCAAGGCATCTGAGGGTTGGCTCTTCGCGTTCAAGTTGCAGCATGGCCTTACCAACCGTAAAGCTCATGGCGAAGCTTTGGACGCTAACGAGGATGGAGTTGACGAGTTTCGGCACAAGGTGAAGAGCTTGATCGAAAGGGAGGACCTCACTCTTGGTCAGGTCTACAACGCTGACGAAACTGGTTTATTCTATCGCTCTTTGCCAACGAACACTGTAGCCGAGGAGACGGAGAAGCGTGTACCTGGCCGCAAGCTCTTCAAGCAACGGATATCTGCTTTGTGTTGTTCCAATGCTAATGGCATGCACCGGCTTAAGCCCGTTATTGTTGGCCGTGCAAAGCAGCCTCGGTGTCTTCGTGGGGTGATGGATGTCCTTCCCGTCGTCTGGTACCATTCTTTGAAGGCATGGTTTACAGCCCAGATCTTCAAAGACTGGTTCCACCGCCACTTCGTCAAGGAGGTCATACATTACCAGACGAAGACACTGGGAATCCCACACGACCAGGTAAAGGCCCTCCTCCTCCTCGACAATGCACCTGCCCACCCGTGCGACAAGGAGTTGGTGGCTGAGAATGGCCGGATTAGGTGCATGTTTCTGCCACCTAATACGACTGCTTTCATCCAACCAATGGACCAAGGAGTGATCATGGCAACAAAGTGCCTATATCGCCGGAAGTTCCTGGACGAGGTGATGGTTGTTCTTGAGGACGAGGATGAGCGCAGGGAGGGACAGGACACGCGAGGCCAGCGGACTTTGGAAAACCTTCGCCGCTACAGCTTCAAGTCTTCAATCTACAACAGGGCCAGTGCATGGAAGGAAGTCCCTGTCAAGACTCTAGAATATGGTTGGTCTCGTCTGCTTCTCGGAATGGATGTGGAGTACGATTTCCTAGGTTTTGACGTGGATGACTTCCATGCACGTCTACGTACGCATGGCGATGATGTTGATGTGGACGATGTACGTGAGTGGTTGGCTGACGACGAGGGCGATCCTGGGTATCAGACCTTGTCTGATATCGAGATCGCATCTTCAGTTGCAGGTGTCAGTACCCAGCTTGAAGATTCTGACGAGGACGCCGACGATGATGCGACTCTTCTCAGCATGACACAACTCCAGCCATCCTCAAGCTGAGCGCACTCCGGGAACACCTAGAGTTCGTTCTCAACTACCTGAAACACCCGGACTGCGACAGGGAGATGGGGCCCTTGGGACTTGTGGAGGAAGTGCGTGCTTTCAGGCAGCGCATCATCAATCGTCAGACTCGTCGTTCCTTGCATCGATCAACCATTGACAGTTTTTTCAGGCCCGTGACCCCTGCTGTGCCCAGCCCTGGCTCCACTCCATTGCCTCCCCAAGACAGGCCCTCATGCTCCGAGCCACAGCCCAGCACATCAGCCACGGTGGAGTCACCGCTCGATGTGAGTTTGTGTCTGTCTTCAGAGTCGTCTGCAGTGGGTACGTCATCACCACGACCCAGCGACGCACCCCTAGGTCACCTGCCAGTGATACTCTCAGACTCTGACAGTGAATAGACGCCAAGAACTTCTCCACTAGACCACACGGTAATTTACAGTGTTGTGCAGTGAAAAAAACAGTGTATTGTGTTAAGGATTTACAGTTGTGAGTGAAAAGACAACTTTTGAACTAAATTTAACGTAAATAGACGTGTGTTTTTGCTTTTGAAAATGGTTATAAGAGTGGAAAAAGTTAAAGTGCAGAGTGCAACACTTATTAAGTTGCAATGGAGCATAAGTTAGACAAGAGTGCGCACTGTGAAGAGAATGGACTTCAGAGTGCGAATGGCTAAGTTCAGTGCAAGACTTCATGAACAGTGTACTGCAAGTGCTTCAGGAAGTCCTTCTTACTGTCAGAGTCTGAGAGGAGGCGGTTATTCATCGAGATTGCCATGGACTTGCTGTAAGTAGGTAGAATGTTTCATACTGTACTCTACTGTATTTTCCATACTATACTTACTGCAAACACCTCATTTCACTCTTTTATGTCCCTTATTGGTGTGAATATGCTGTGTCTTAGGTGCTATGCATGTGCAGTAGGAAGGTGTTTTTCTGAGTTAGGCTAGGTTAGGGTCCATAACTACCAGTCCAGGAGCCAGGGACTTGTAAATACCCAGAATGTTGAATATTGTATGAACCTACCTCAAAAACCTCATTTTATGCTTCTTTTGCTTTTATTTCAGTCTTTTATGTCCCTTATTGGTGTGATTTGGGTCTGAAATAGGTGCTATGCATGTCCAGAGGGAGTTGTGTAGGTGTTTCTCTGAGTTAGGGTCCGTTAGTACAAGTCCATAAGCTGGGGCCCAATATCCGGACAGGACCACTATCCGGACCTGCCTATGGCACTATTACGTCGGATATTGGAGGGATTACTGTATATTCATTTATGTCTACTTTTTCTTTCCCTGAGATGCACTTATATAGCATAATCATGTCTCCTCTTCTCCTTCTACCCTGTAGCATTGGTAGATTCAGTCTTTCTTGTCTTTCTCCATAGCTTAGATCCCTTAAGCTTGGTACCCATCTTGTAGCGGCCCTTTGTACTTTTTGAATCTTATCTATATGTTTTTTGAGATGAGGATGCCAGACTACTGATACATACTCCAGAGTTGGTCTAATGAATGATGTTATTATCTTTCTTAGCATGTCTTCATTTATTTATGTGAATGCTATTCTCATATTGGCAAGTAGTGTATACATGTTCCGTACCTTCTCACTGATGTGATCATCTGCAGATAGTCTGTTATTGATGATTACTCCTAGGTCCTTCTCCTTTTCTGATATATGTCAGTTTGATCTTCCTAACTTATAATCCCAACTTGGTCTGTTCTCACTTTTCCCAAATTTAATTACATGACACTTATCCACATTAAATTCCATTTGCCATTTATTGTTCCATTCATGAAGCTTGTTCAATTCCTCTTGCAGCTCTTTGCAAGAATCTGTGTTAGTAATTTTCCTTTGAATTTTTGCATCATCTGCAAACATATTTAGATAGCTTCCATTTCCAGTGTTACTGTCTGTGTCATTTATATATACTGAAAACATAATTGGTGCCAGCACTGAGCGCTGTGGCACTCTGTTAGTCACTTCACTCCATGATGAGTAATTTCTCCTTAATATTGTTCTCATTTCCTTTTTTCTGAGAAAATCCTGCATCCAACAATACAGATTGCCTTGGATACGTCCTTGATGGTACAATGTCCATAAAAGTCTTTGGTGCAGTACTCTGTCAAATGCTTTCTTAAAATCTAAATAGATACTGTCCACTCATCCCTCTCTTTTCTGTGATGTTTCTGTACCTCTATTGTAACAGCTTAAAAGATTTGTACATCATTTTCCCTTCCTAAAACCAAACTGCCTTTCTGTTATCACACCATGTTCTTCTAGATGTTTTACCTAATTTCTTTTATCAACTTTTCTAGTATCTTACAACAATAGTCAGTGATACTGGTCGATAGTTCAGTGAATCGTGTCTGTTCCCTTTCTTAAACATGAGAACAATGTTTGCTTTCTTCCAAATATCAGGTAGTTTACCTTGACCTAAGGATTCCTAAAATATTAAATACAGTGGTCTGCTTAGCTCTTCTGCACATTTATGCAATGCCCAACCTGAAATTCCCTCAGGACCGTTTGCTTTTCCTCTGTCCAATTTACGGAACTCCTCCTGTACTTCTTGTTCTGATATTTGCATATCTGGTAATACATGTGGGCATGCATATTCCATATCATCTCAAAATTTCTTTCTTTTGTAAAAACTGTTTGAAAGTTTTTGTTTAGTACTTCACAAATATCTTTTTCTTGTGTATAGATGATCCCCTCATCTGTAATGGACTGTATTTTATCTCTAACTTTGGTTTTACTTTGGATGTAGCTGTAAAAAAGCTTAGGTTGATCACTACTTTTATTTACAATGTCCTCAAACTGTCTCTGAACCTCCCTCCTTATCTTTTTACAGTAAAAGTCCAATTATTCGGCAGCTGATTATTCAGTAGATCCGACATTTCGGCAATTTTGAGAAATAGTCCCATTTATGAAAATCTTTGATTGTTTGGCAGATGTCTGGAATCATCTCGGCAGTCCAGGAAGTGTTATCTGTGACTTGTAGGCCTAATGTTTCATTACACTTCTGTATGTTCATTAATTTCTGTATTTTTCAGATTCAGGTATAGTACTGTATTGATTACAATATTGCACAGTATCATACAGTACAGTAACCACCCCTACCAAATTAGCGAGGGTTACGTTCCAAGCCTCCTCACTACTTCTTGAAATTTGTTCATTCTTGACGCCTTCCTGAAAATGACATTTACCGGTAACTGCGTAGCCCATGAACCACTAATACTGTAACCCATAAATAAATGTTGCCTGTTACTTCAGTTTCCCATTGTTTTTAGCTGTACGGCTGTGACAGCTCTAGTATTTTTATTCCTCAGCGTGATGGCGAAAGGGACTGTCCTGTTTAAACCTAAGCTAACCGAGTTTAACTGTACCTAATAATTTAACCAAACCTAACCTAACCTAAAGTCAGAAAAATACTTAAAAAAAAACTGGAGGAATATGAATTGCTAAGGTCATTTCTGATGAAAGTTAAACGTACATTTAGCACTCATTCTTTTGTTCGTTTTTGTGTTTAATGTGAAAGAGAGAGTATTGATGCAAACAGTAATATATCCCATTAACCCCTTAACCCTTATCCGCTGGTTGATGTGTATGCACGACAGGAATCAGGGTACGCAGGGCCGCCGGTTGCCTTGCTATACTGCACTCATCTTCCCGCCATTGTTTGAGAGCGGGACCGTTTTGTGATACCTACGGGGTAGGTAGAACCCACAGGTGCCCCGCAGTTGCTCTGTTCAGTCTGTACTCGGCAGTGGTAGCGAGAGGTGCTATGTCATCTTCCTCGACGTCGTCCGATTCCATTCCACCGCATGAAGGGCTGATCGCCTCATCGACCCCCGCTAAAGTCATGCCCTTTGTGCCAGGGAAAGGACTTGGTGATAGTGCCATAGGACGTGCCCTAAACGAAACTGTCATCTCAAACACTGAGTAAGGGTAAGTCGTCAGAGGGCAAACAAAGCTACCATGTGAAGAGTGAGCTTTCTCACCCTCCATCCCCTACTCGCTTTATTTTGCTGATGAGGAGGCGGTAGATGACCCAGGATATCAGGAAAGTGGCCGTGGACCTGGCGGACATCTGCGGAAAAAACACCGCAGAGCCATTTCCCCCACACTCTCCCCGCCTGCTTGCCGACGTATTCTCTCCACCACTCCCACATATATACACACAAGTGTGTGTATATATATATATATATATATATATATATACAGGTAACTCGCACGGAACACGATCTCACGGAACGCGCTCGCAGTTATACACAGTAAGGGCTGGGATACATATAAGACAACGTAAGATTAAAAAACCATTATGAAAACTACAAATTAACGCAGGAGAGGCCTTTGAAAGATCAAATCCTCGAACGTCACCGCAGCGCGCGGTTTGTTTTGATTACGTGACGATCTAGGTGGGAAATTATTCAGTGAGTGAGACATTCCCGAGTACAGTAGCACAGTATTTGTAAGTTAAATATTTACAGTACTGTACTGTTCTGGTAAGTTTATGTGCAACTTAAAGTACTATTAAATAACGTTAAAGCAAGAAATAAAGTCTTATAACCAGTTTACCTGATAGGCGTCAGAATATTGCCTTTTTTATTTGTTCGTTTTTTCCACAATACTGTACAGTATTTGTAAGTTAAATATTTACTGTTCTCGTATGTACTGTACTTGTAAGCACTTAAATAAAGTTAAGTCATTAAATAAAGCCTTGTAACCAGTTAACCCGAATTATATGATTACCCATGATCGGCGTCGGAATATTGCCTTTTTTGTTTGTTCATTAAACTCTTACTGTACTGCTTTTCTACAGTACTGTATTTGTAAGTTAAATATTTACTGTTCTGGTATGTACTTGTAAGCAATTAAAGCATTAAATAAAGCCTTGTAACCAGTTAACCTGATTTATATGATTACCCATGATCGGCGTCAGAATATTGCCTTTTTTGTTTGTTCGTTAAAGACTTATAATAAAAGAAAAATACATTTTTGTCTTGGTATCTTTACCTATTTGCTCAGGTTTGCTGTAATGGTTTGGATCATTTGATGCAGTGCAACTTGTAGAAAACTGTGAATAAACTTCCGGGAAGTGAACGAAAATCTGGGACGAGACTGACCTTGACTTCACCCTCTCATGTATCATCTGTCAGTTCACCACTTGCTATCGTGATGAGTGGGTGTACGATTTTTTCGCTCGTGGCCATGCCTAACCACGCATAGGTACACCCATTATCTCGACCCAGACAGAAAATACAATCTTTTTCCTCCCTTGCAAAACACAAACAACCACCCTGTTTATGAGACAGCAATATATATTGCAAAAATAACAAGGTAAAATGATAAAGATGAACGTAAAATGATAGAGAAAGATGAACATGTTATGACGGAAGAAGTACGTTTTCCCCGTCTGTAAACGTATTTATTTCTGCTTTGTATCTGTATTCGTAATAATTAGACTTATTGTTAGTTCTGAAACTGCATTACGATTCTATTTTTAGCCATTCTCGTGGTGTGGGAGCTGGAAGTTGTGACACAACTTCCTTATTGCTAATCGGACTGACCCTCCACTTTATTCTCCCGTGGCAGAGTCTAGCCTTGGAGGACGTGCAGTTTTCTCATTTAGGACTGAAAATTCAACTCTTTCGCTCCCTTTTCCAAGCATGGGCACAACGATAACGTAAAAAATAACTCGAAACTACCATAAATATATATCAAAAAGGTGAAAATGTATTCATAACATTTTTTTTTTTTCAGCCATTCTTAACAGATTATGTACTGAAATCATTCGATATCACAGTACTGCACTTCTAAGTTAAATATGTACTGTTCTGGTATGTACTTGTAAGTTAAAGCACTGGTACCAGTTAACCTGATTTATATGATTACCTATGATCGGCGTCAGAATGTTTCCTTGTGTTTACGTACAGTATTTGTGTGTTGAAGTTTTGCTCTGGAGTACTGTATTTGTGAGTTATAACATTAAATAAACCTTCTAACCACTTAAAGTGCTTTCTAGTGATTACCAGTGACAGATAACAGCAAAACAACACATTTGGGGGGTCTAGGGAACAAAATACGGAGTAGTTTAAATATACGCGATTTCGCACCTAACACAGCACGGTAGGAACGAAACCCACGTGTTCCGTGCGAGTTACCTGTGTATATGTATATATATATTTGTATATATATATAATATATACACACACAGACGTTGGAATAAGTTCATTTCCTTTTCCGTGGACTAACTGCTCGATGGAGAGGTATGCCCTCCTCCTCCCTTCCTCATAGTTCCACACTCCCACCCAACCCCCTCACTTTTCTCTCTGACCCCATGACCCCACCTGGTACCCTCCATACCCTCACTCACAGCCAGCTAGGAATTTCTGTACTTCAAGCACCTCTCTAATTATGTGTAGTCCTAACAGCTAATAAAAGAATAGTACAGTATATATCATAAACCATGTTAGGAATAGGTTTACTACACTGAGAGAGAGAGAGAGAGTTAAAAGACAGGGAGCGACAGGAGAGGGAGAGCGAGTGGAAAAACGAGAAATGAGAGGGCAATTACGGAGAAAATAAGGGAAGAGGCAAGGAGAGAACAACAGGAGCTAAGAAAAGAGGCAGAGAGTGAGAAGAAGAGACTGAGAGGTGAAATGAGATACAAGCAATGTGAAAGGGAAAGAGAAAAGGGGGATGTGAATAGAAAGGCTGGGAGACAGGGAAGTAGAGACAAAAGGTGAGACAGCTGAGAGAAAATGGGAATGGAGCAAACATAGAACTATGGATAACAAAAGGAAAAAGTGGGAAAGACAGCTACGGAACAGAATACTGAGAACGATAATGAGAAAAATTAGAAAAGGAGGCAAGGTAACAGGGAGGAGGAAGAAAGTGTGTTATTCTGGCAAAGACGCAGGGAAAGAACTAAGCAGGATGAGACGAAAGCATTGAGGCTGAGTAGAACGAATATAACATTCAAGTAAAAGGGAGGGAGGGAAACAGAGAAATTGGAGAAATTTGCAGAAAGTAGAGATTAAGGGTGGGAAGAAAATGGGTTGATTTGTAGGGCAAGAAAGAGGAGGGGGATGTCAAGAAGGGAAGACAAGGGGAGGGAGGGAAAGACAGTGGGAAGAGCAGAATGAAAAGAAGAGATTTCGGGTGACAGGGAGAGACGGAGAGAGGAGAAAAAGAGCATGCAGTTATTACTGGGGGAAGAAAGCAGTGAAGGAAATGGATTTAGTACAAATAAGGAAATATGGAGAGAGTAATGGACAAAAAGAGGTAAGACATGTGACAGATGAAAAAAGTCAAAGTTGTGACACAGGGAGGGAGAAAGAAAAGATGAGTGAGGTAAGGAGGGAGTGACAGAGGGGGAGAGAGATGAAGGAAAGGAAAGAGAGGAGGAGGAAGGTAGGGACTGAGCAGATAGCCATAAAGAAAGGGGAAAGAGGGAAAAGGAAACTGGGGATGCGACAAAGGATCCAGAGAGAGAGAGAGGGAGGAGGGGGGGGCAGTACACAGACAGGCATAGACAGAAAGGTTGACAAAGATTCAGAAAGTTTGCATTTGTGAATGTGGGTGTGGGTGTGTTCTTACCTAATTATATCTTTACAGGAATGAGTCAAGCTCGTACTGTCCCGTGTCTTAAACCATATTTATCGTACATATCCTTAAATTTGTGAATTGTTATGGCACACACTATTTCATTCGGTAGTGCATTCCATTGATCAATTGCTCTGTTTGGGAAACTGAATTTCCTTACGTCTTTATCATCTCTCTTCTTATGCAGTTTTTTGCAGTGTCCTCTTGCTGATGCTTCTCCATATGTTAAGTAATCATTTATGTCTATTTTCTCCTTCCCTGAGATATACTTATATAGCATTATCTTGTCACCTCTTTTCCTTCTCTCCTGTAGTGTTGGTAGATTCAGTTTATTTAGTCTTTCTTCGTAGCTTAGGTCCCTTAAGCTTGGTATCCATCTTGTAGCGGCCCTTTGAACTTTTTCAATCTTGTCTATGTGCTTTTTGAGATGAGGACTCCAGACTACTGATGCTTATTCCAGGGTTGGTCTAATGAATGATGTTATTATCCTTCTTAGCATGTCTTCATTTATGTATGTGAATGCTATTCTCATATTTGCAAGCAGTGTATACATGTTCCGTACCTTCTCGCTGATGTGGTCAGCTGGAGATAGTCTGTTATTGATAATCACACGTAGGTCTTTCTCTCTTTCTGATGTGTATGGGGTTTTATTTCCTAACTTATAATCCCAATCAGGTCTTTTTCCACTTTTACCAAACTTGATTACATGACACTTGTCCACATTGAATTCCATTTGCCATGTACTACTCCATCCATGAAGTTTAATTAATTCTTCTTGTAGCTCTTTACAAGAGTCTGTGTTAGTAATTCTCCTTTGTATTTTGGCATCATCTGCAAACATATTCAGATAGCTCTCATTTCCAGTGTTACTGTTTATATTTATATACACTAAAAACATGATTGGTGCCAGCACTGAACCCTGTGGTACTCCACTAGTCACTTCTTTCCATGATTAGTAGTTTCCTCTTAGTACTGTTCTCATTTCTCTTTTTATGAGAAAGTCTTGCATCCAACAAAACAGTTTGCCTTGAATTCCTCCTTGATGGTACAGTTTCCATAAAAGTCTTTGGTGTGGTACTGTGTCAAAAGCTTTCTTGAAATCTAAATAGATACTGTCCACCCATCCTTCCCTTTCCTGTATTGTGTTTGTTACTCTGTCATAGTAGCTCAACAGATTAGTAACACATGATTTTCCTTTTCTGAAACCAAACTGTCTTTCTGTTATCATACTGTGTTCTTCTAGATGATTTACCCAAGCTTTTCTTATAAGCTTTTCTAATACCTTGCTTACAACACTGGTCAGTGATACTGGTCGGTAGTTGTCTATTTCTTTTCTTGAATAAGGGGACAATATTTGATTTTTTCCAAATATCAGGTAGTTTACCTTGACTGAAGGATTTCTTGAAAATTAAAAATAATTGTTTACTTAACTCCTTTGCACATTCTCGTAGTACCCAACATGAAATTTCATCAGGACCACTTGCTTTTCCTCTGTCTAATCTACTTAACTCCTCCTGTATTACTTTTTCTGCTATTTGTATATCTGGTAGTATGTGTGGACATGCATGTTCCACATAGTCCCTCTCAAAATTTTTTTCTTCTGTAAAAACTAATTGGCAATTCTTATTTAGTGCTTCACAAATATCTTTCTCTTGTGTATAAGTGATTCCCTCATCCATAATTGATTGCATTATATCTTTTACTTTGGTTTTGCTTCTTATATAGCTGTAAAACAGCTTTGGTTGATCACTACTTTTATTTATTATATCCTCCTCAAACTGTTTTTGGGCTTCGCTCCTTATTCTTGTATAATTGTTTCTTACCTGTTTGTAATTATTATACGCCCTTTCACTATTGTGTCTTCTGTATCTGTTCCACAACAAATCTCTTCTTTCTTTTGATTTTTTACATTCTGTATTGAACCATTTCTGTATTTTCTTATCTGCTTCTTTGTGCTGTGGGATGTACCTCTGGACTCCTATTTCATAAAATTCACAGAATTTTTTATATACAGCATTTAAATCTTGTCCTCTAAGCTCATTTTCCCAATCAACTTCTAAGAAATACTTTTTTAGGTCTTGATAATTTCCCTATTTATAGTTTAGACTCTTTTTGTAACTTTCATTGCTGATTACTATGTCATATGCTATCCTGAAGTTATAATTTAGTACTGCATGATCGCTTTTGCCGAGTGGAGGGTAATATATTAAACTGTCAATATCATTTTCTTGCCTAGTAAATATTAGAGCTAGCACTGAAAGTACATCAAGTCCTCTTTTTCTGGTGGTTTCCCTCACATGTTGCGTTAGGAAAAACTCTTGTACGAGATCCAGGAGCTTTTGGTCCCAACAGCTTTCATGGCTAATTATATCTAGAGTATTCCAATTTATATTTGTATTAAAATCCCCAGTTAGTATAATTCTTTCCGATTTCTCTTCCATTTTATGTAGTAATGATCTTAAACTCTGAATTGTACTCTCTGCCAGGTCCTCATATTCATCTCTTTCCCATGTGTTTGATCTGGGTGGCATGTACAAATTGGCTACAATTACTTTACCTTCAGATGTGTTGATCTCTACTGCAATCAGTTCTACTTGTGATGGTATATCTAGTTTTATTTCATTGACTTTTAGATTTTTCTTAGTTAATATTATAATTCCTCCTCCTTTTTTAAATTTCTGTCTCTTCTCCATATATTGTATTCCTCTAAGTTTAGTATGTCATTGGATATCCTTGGTGTTAATTTTGTTTCAGTTAGGCATATTATTTGTGGTTCATTTTCTCTGACATAATCATTCATCTCTAGTAATTTAGTTACTATTCCATCCACATTTGAGTACATCAACTTTATCATCTTGTTTATATACTTGTCATGACATGGTTTTACTACCTTCCTCCTTTTTATTCCATCCTGTTTGTGTACCACTTTCGTACCTGCAATCCTATTACTTTGTAAAAAAATTTCTTCTTCTCCTCTTCTGATTTTCCCTCATTTTTTGTTTTTGGTTCCTCCCTTTTCTCTTTCAGTAATTCCAGTTCCTCTTGTGTTAGGCATCTTTTTATCCATACATTTTTGAACTCCTCTTTTTCCATAAGATTCTTTGCATTTTTTAGTATCTTTTCCACAGTGTTTACACTCTGGAAAGTCACCTTCTTGCTTTTCTCATATGTCCCTAACCTTTTGTGTTCCTCTATGTCTTTACTACAGATTTCCTCTGATACTTCTTTCAGTAAGCTCATTACATTTGCCATCTCCATTTTATCTCTTGTGATCTTGTTTTTTACTTCTTTCTCTTCTATACCCATGATTACTGTAGATTTGTTGATATCTACTGAATCTCTGACTAACTTTGGATTGTTTTGGATTATTCTTTTCACTTCCTGTTTAATGCTTTTTTTCCTCCACCCTTGTTTCCAAGTCTTTCTTTACTTTCACCATTTCAGCATACGTGGTTTCCACATCATTTTTGTAGCTTTGCACAGCTTCATTCACCTGTGTTATCATCTCCTCAGTATCGCTGCTCTGGTCTATAAGACTGCTTACATGCCTAATTGTCTCTGTGTCATTTTTGAACTCTTCCATAACACTCTCGTGATTGACTACTGTACTTGCCATTTCACTCATTTTCTTCCTAAGTGTACTCAATTTCACTGTTAGTTCACTGATGGTTGTGTCTTTTTTGTTGGCCTCCCTTCCTAGTTTTTCTGTTTCTTCATTTTGCAAGTGCATCTGCTTCTTTATTTCATCAATTTCATTTTTGAAAGCCATTTCTAGTTTGTGTACACGTTCAACCAGTCTGTTGTGAGTCTCCACTTCAACCAGTTCTTGGTAGAAATCATCATTTTGCTTTTTACCTTTATCCCTTTTCTTTTCCAAATTTGCTTTACTAAAGTATGTATCCATTTTGCAATACTAAAAGTACAGAGTATGTACTTACAATCCCCGTGTTGGTGTAGTCTAAACAAACCTCAGCTGACTCAGCGCATTCTTTCGTCTTGGTTCTCTTTCCTGTTTGAACAAGTCCTGTTTAAACTTATTATTTTTTTCCTTTTAATAATGAAAAATCATTCAGTCAAACCTGGTACAGAGCTTGACTCATACAAAGATACTAATTTAGGTAATGCCACTGGCCCTGTTGGTTCGGTACGGAGCGCCGATGTCGCACATCTGCCTCGATTGACTCCCTGTGTGTGTGCTTCCATCCCAGTGTCACTCCTATATCATTGTTCCATTTTTTCACCTGTGTGTTTTCTTCCTCTCTGCTTTAGTTTCTTCTCTCACTCACTTTTTTTATCAGTATTTCTCCTTATTGTTCTTACCATTCCAAATCTCTCTCTCTCTCTGTAGGAATAAAGAGATTGTCCTCACAGTCTATATCTCCTTAATACGGCCACTTCCTCAGTTACTCTGGAATTTTGGTCAACATACATCGACTTAAAAAGAGTTCAGGAGACTAAGGTATCAGGTTTGCCTGACGGCTGTGGGACTTTTTTTTAGTACAAACTCGTAGACTATGAGATCAGCTCATTAAAGTGTTTAAAATATGAATGGGTTTCACAATCATTACATAGAAAGATGCTTACTCTTAATACGGACTTGGCACACAACCATGGTTGGAAGCTGTAAATGAAAAAATTTACCAGCAGAATTATGTTGACGAATGAAGAAGTGAAGGAACGTTGTGGGGTAGATGTGGATGTGGTTGAGAAGATTAGGAGAAATACACTGAGGTGGTTTGGACATGTGGAGAGAATGGAGAATGAAAAACTGACTAAAAGGGTGTATGTAGGTGAGGTGGAGGGAGGGAGAGGGAGGGGTAGACCGAGGATGAGGTGGAGGGATGGAGTTGAGAGGTATAAGAGGGAGGGGGGGGTGAGTTGGGGGGAGGGTAGTCAAATGGTGGGTGACAGAGTGACTTGGAGGCGTTTTGTCTGCGGCCACCCTTTGCGGGATTAGGGCGTCGGGCTATAGATAGATAGATAGAATTATGTGGAAACTTTTTCACGTGCAAGATCTGCTCCACATGGAACTGACTCAACATGGACGTTGTTAACACTACGGTAGAGAAGTTTAAGGGATTCATTGGCAGGATCTCACACTAGAGTAAATGTGAATTGGATATGCATTCCCAGGCAAACAAGAAGTATCTGCACGGTATGGGCAGCATAGTCATTAAGATCCTAACTTTTCCTTGTAACTCCTCTCTCTCTCTCTCTCTCTCTCTCTCTCTCTGTAAAAGAGTGAGGTGTCTACTACCGTAACATTTAATCACAGCAGATTTATTCTCTCTCTCTCTCTCTCTCTCTCTCAGTGTAGTAAACCTTTTCCTAACTTGGTTTATTATATATACTGTACTATTCCTTTATTAGTTGTTCGGACTACACGTAATTAGAGAGGTGCTTGAAATACAGAAACCCTTAGCTGGCTGTGAGCGAGAGTATGGAGGATACCGGGTGGGGTTATGGGGATGGAGAGAAGAGTGTGGGGTTTGGGTGGGAGTGTGGGACTATGAGGAAGCGAGGAGGAGGGGATATCTCTCCATCGAGCAGTGTTACAAACACCTTAGTCCTGGGAAAAGGAAACTGTAATGCTAGGTGTTTTAGGTTTGGCTTCCCGTCCCGTAAACGCCTAGCGTATAGCGGGGCTCTCTTTTGAGACCGGGGCTTAGATGAATAAGAGAGAGGCAGGATACAAAAACTCCAGGCAACAACCTTACACATGTATTACTTAGTTAGACAGGGGAATAAGTAGATGTTACAGACACAAGTATACTGGGCGATTATAAACTCTTATATCTAGATATGGTTAGTAGTATCTCGCAGGATACTGTTTTGAGTCACAGTGAATAGCACTTAAGGCAGAGCGTTCTCAATTAGGAAAGTCCAGGGTTTCTATAGGTGTGGAGTTGTTAAGGTTATTTCACACTGGGGAGGGTTGTGTAAGGCACTGGGGTCTGATTGTGATTATAGTAGTACGAGATAATTTCTGATGGCAGTGTATTTACTTTGTTACCCTCCACTCATATTTTGCTTTTGACCAATTATTATCATTTGCTCTATCACTTTAATCTTACTACTGTATTATGCTGGACACTGTTCACTGTATCTGTTATGCTCTCCAACACTAAGTATTGTCACTGACTTCTGCAACAGGATCAGTTCACTGTTCTGCCTATGCACTGTTTGATCACTGACATCGCACAGTTAGGGTCATTCCAGTCATATCTGGCGCCATGGGCGCGGGCGGAGGGGTGGCACAGCTCTGCTACTGACGGGGCTGGGCACCACCAGGGACCTTCGTACTCAGAGGGCATGGGATCACACGCAGGGGCAACCGTTCTCATCGAGGGCTGTGGGTGGCTGTGGTTTGCCAATAGATAGATAGTTAGGTAATGAAATGCTGGTGAAGAGAAGGTAAACTAATGTACTTTGTGCTGATGTTGATGAGATGGAGGAGGATGAAATGAAAAGTAATATATTTTGTATTGGTGTTACAGATGAGGTGCTGGAGGAGGGCGGTTGTGCTCTCAGTGTGCGTGATGTCAGCGAGCTTCTGCACGCACAGTATGCCATCATCACAGGTACCATGGCATTCATTTTCATATCCATTCCCATGCGCTAGGATGGCTAGATTTTTGTGTATGCTTACTTCATTTTTTATCTTTTTCTTTGTAGAGAAAACCCCCTTATCTAATCATCCAGTGGCAACTTCAGACAGTCACAATTGGCACATGCTTATAGTGATTGAAACCTGTGGACCTAGCTTGTTACTTGCAGACTAACTTGTAAAATTTAGTCATGTTATGTTTTTGTCTTGTAATCATCTCACTTTCAGCCATAGGATGTGAAGATGATATTTTTCAAAGATGGCACAATGAATTTTACAGACTTTTCATAAACATATAAAGTCTGCACAATTTTTGTTTCTAGATCCTAATCCACACATCTCAGTGCACAGTGAATCCACACCATGTCTTGAAATTTTGCAAGATCAGAGGCCCGACAATCTACTTTATGTTGTCTAATATCCTGATCGTGCCTATGGAGATTGATCAGGTTACTTACGCCACTGGTATCCTCATTCCACTCTCCTGTAATGAGTATGAATTGATGTTATTGGACATAATATGACAAAGGACCTGATTGAGGTCACTAGACCTAACTTTATTCTTTAATCGACCTGGAATGACCTGACAATTTGAAGTGACAGCAGTGGATGTAACTTGCTATAACTTCATCAGAGAAATTACCAATATGCCGGGAATCGAACCCGGGACTCTCAGGTGAGAGCCAGGCAGCATACCACTACACCACGACCAGGTAAAAGTTAACTCACGTTGTCACAATCTTGTAACCAACGTCCCTCCGCCCCCACTGTGGGCATCAAGAGGATGAGTTAACCCCCTGGCACTCGGGCAAGTAGATGCTTTTAATCTATCCCAAACACTTACGGCAAGTCAGAATGAAGAAAGAACCTGTACTTTTTACACAGGAAAAATCATCAGAGAAATTACCAATATGCCGGGAATCAAACCCGGGACTCTCAGATTGTGACAACGTGAGTTAACTTTTACCTGGTCGTGGTGTAGTGGTATGCTGCCTGGCTCTCACCTGAGAGTCCCGGGTTCGATTCCCGGCATATTGGTAATTTCTCTGATGATTTTTCCTGTGTAAAAAGTACAGGTTCTTTCTTCTTCCTATAACTTGATTTGAAGATGGCTGATCTGAAGGGACTGGAGTTGATTTGGAGTGGTTTTAATGAACCCATTTGTATATGTTTAGACATGGAGAGTTGACCTACTTTGGCCAAGTAAGTAATAAAAATGAGTAGTCAGTGAAAAAGAAGTGGAGAATAGATTGGCTTAAGGATAGTTGGCCTGTAGATTGGCTCAGGTAGGATAGGTGGCTGGTGCTATGGTCTTGATATTAAAAAGAGGACTGATTAAGGAGGCTGCAAGAGGAGTACATGAAGGTATAATAGGTCCATTGTACCGTATGGGAGTGTGACATTGATTTGGCGTGAGTGTAGCAAGTCATGTGTGAGAGCATTGGGAATGTGAGTATTAGAGAATGTGTTGGATTTTGGAAAGTGTATAGGATAATAAACAGAGATATGTGAAAGGTGTGGAGGCTAAGGAAATCATTTGGTGATAGGGCAGAAGAGAGTTTTTCTTAGATGATATAGTTGTATAGGGCAGAAGAGAGTTTTTCTTAGATGATATATTTGTATGAAGAGAATGGATGGATGTAATGTAGATGGGGTATTGAAAATTATGTTAGTATGTGAATGAGTTTGAAAGTAGAAGGAGGCTTTGTTGACCAATATGAATGGTAAATGATTATGTAAGAGAGTGAAATGTGGAAAATGAAAATAAGGAACTGAAAAGGAATCCATACGGATGAATGAGGTATGGTGCCGTTGTACATAGAAAACCACATGACAAGGGTTTGGTACTCCCCCCCTCCCCCTTCTTTTTCTACTCGGTAGTCGGCAGTGATTGTGTCCTACAGGTATTTGTGAAGTGCATCTGTAAGGAAATATGCAAAAGAATATGCACAAATATGTTTGATTGTGAGGTAGAACCAGAATGTACACGCTTTACGTCTCCCGAAATCTTTATCTTTTGCGCATTAGGTTGTATGTTTCAGAGTTCAAAGTATTTCTTCAGCATTTTTCCCTGGCTAAATAAAAGTGTGACTCCTGACACAATGGGGAAATACACAGTTACGAAGTCTAGTTACATCGAGGATGAAGAACTAAGTAAAGAAATAAAGATGTGATAGGAAAAATGATGTAACTAGGCTCCTAATCATAGGCAAGCACAACAAGGGATATTACAGAATTAAAAGATATAATGATGCAGTGTAAGTAGCTTATTCAAGCAAGATAAAGAAACAACATTTACAATACAATTGCTTTGTCCACAAACTCCCAAAAGTTGCAAATTCACACCTGATAATTGAATACATTAAAAGTCAGTCATCTAAACTGTTTTCTTGTATGTGCTTCACGTATCACTGTCGTCACAAGTAAAATATTATTAATGCATGTACTCACTACAGTGAGGAAAAGATGCTCCATTATAATATCATCAGATCAAATCAAAGTATGTTAGCATACCGCCTCATTTCCTGGACCAACCTTGTTCTTAACTCAGTCTATCGATGTTCATGCTCTCATTATTCAAATGAAATGAAAAATTCATATCCGTATGTCTGCAGTATATGTGAAACTAATATAAAGTATTTTGATTGCAAGATGTTAGTGGACCTCATGTGAAGCCCGTTTGCAATGAAACATTTGTCCCATGATTGAGGGACCTTCAAAGTGTCGTCTGCTACCCAAGGTGTGTATAAAGAGAGGTGTCTTCACTCCCATTGAGCTCTTTAGTAACACATTCTGAAAATGACTTTTTTCCTAGGGACATAAGCGCTCTTGCTAACTGCCGCTGGTTGTGAGCCATTTGGCTCCTAAGGTTTCAGATTTACTAGCCAAATAAATTTTTAGTAGCCTAACTTAGTACGAGCTAAAATATTTTACGAGCAATAAATATATTAATTACACACTGTGTTGCTTAGAATCATATAATGAGTTTTTAAACATTCACAGTGGCGACAAGGAAAGACTTTACCCATTAACTGCGCATGGCGGTTTTTTGGAGGTGTCCATGGTGCACAGACATAGGGGTAAAAAGAAATTTCCCAAAGGCCAAATTTTGTCTTAGGAATTGAGAGAACACATGCCAAAGTATATAGTAACGAAATATTAGCTCAATATTTACCTTGGTAAAACCATGGATGAACATCGAAGTGTCTGATTCCCTGTTGGAATGTATGGTTTTCTTTTTCGGTTTCGGTTTTGAAGGCTCAAACATGCTTGCATGGGTCGGCCTTGGTCACCATGGTACTATATTTGAAATTCACTTGTGCAGCCAGGGCTGTATTGAGCAGTTGCACTCGGAACAGCCCAGGCTGTATAGAGCAGTTAACGGGTTAATAATCGATCACAATGTGGAAGCCAAAGGAAGCAAAGGCAAAAAATGAACAGAGAACGGAGGAAGAGAAGACAGAGTTCTATTGGAGAGTTATGGATCAGAAATTGAGGAAGTGGTACCAACTGATAGAGGGAGAGAAGAGGGAATAAAGAACAGCGAAAAAAGTTGGAAAGTAGCATGTACTAATGTTGATGGTTTAATATCGGCAAGGATAGAAATCAACGATTACTTGAGGGTACAGTACTTGAACCGGATATTATGAGCTTTATAGAGACCAAGTTAAGAGAAGATATTGACATCCATATGGGAGATGACAAATACAAACTGTGGAGAAGAGACAGAAAAGAAAAAATGGGAGAAGGAGTGATGATAGCGGTGAAGAATAACATCATTGTGGAAAATGTGGAACTGGGAGAGGGTAAGGCTGAAGCGATAAATATGAAACTAGAAACCAGAGAGAATGGCAAGTGAGACACTGCAGTGGTATATGTTCCCCCTAAGACAAGAGCATGGAAGGACGATGAATATCAGATGTTAGCAGACATGGGTAGCTATCTCAAGAAAGTGACTGAGAAAAGCAATAACATAGTCATGATGGGGGATTTAAACTGTAAAGAGGTGAACTGGGAGGAATTGAATTCAGGAAGCAATGAAGATTCCTGGGGCGCTATATTGTTAAATATTGCAATGAATAACGTTATTACCCAATGGGTCAGAGAAGAGACTAGATTCAGAGGAGATGACATGTCAGCAAGACTAGATTTAATACTAACTAAAGAACCTGATGTAGTTGAATACTTAAAATATCATTGTTCTATAGGAAAAAGTGATCATGTGGTCATTGAGTTCCAGTTGATAAAAGGGAACATGGTGCCAAGAGATGAGCTTTATAGGCAGGGAGGTTACAACAATGGGAAAGCAAACTTTACAGTATTGAGGAAATTTTTCAAAACTGCGGATTGGAGAAACTACAGAGAAACGAGAAACGCAGAGGAAGTGAGATGTCTTTCTATACCTCTATAGTTCGGGAGTTGAGAAACATGTTCCAAGAGTAAGTGGGAAAGAAAACAGGATGAAGGATTGGTTTAACAGAAGGTGCATGATTTAAAAAAAAAAGAGGGACATGGAGAAAGAGAGGTAATAATAAATCAAAGGAAGAATATAAAAGAACGAGAAATGAATATACAGTACAAGAATATGCAGGGAGGAAGAAAGGAACTTTGAAAAAGGTATAATTGACAAATGTAAGGAAGAACCCAAATTGTTTTATAGATTTGTTAATGGTAGATTGTAACAAAAGGCAGGAATCATCTAACCGAAAGTAGAAGGAGAGGTCTACAAAGATGCGGCAAAGCAAGCTGAAATAATGAAAATGTTTCCAGTCGGTTTTCACTAAAGAAAGGGATTTTGTGGAGGGGGAGGGTGTGACTAGAAATGTAGTGATAAAAGACATAAGAGTGGAAGTGCAGGAAGTGTATAAATAACTGGAAACTCAAGATGTAAGGAGCGCCCCAGAACCAGATGGAATCTCTACCTGGGTACTGAAAGAATGCAGAGAACAACTGGCAGATAAGATTCACGATTTAATTGTGTATTCTCTGGAAGAAGGGAAAGTGCCTCGGGAATGGAAGAGGGCCAATGTGGTACCAAGTTATAAGGCAAGAAACAAGGAAGAACCCCTGAATTATAAACCAGTGTCCCTGACCAGCGTACTGTAGCTGCAAAATTGTGCAAGAGAATTCTGAAAGACAGATGGGATAAAATATCTGGAGGAGATGAACATATTGGCAGAGAGCCAGTTTGGATTCAGAAGTGGAAGGTCATCTGTTTCCAACTTGTTGAGCTTTTACTCTAGAGTGATTGATGTGCCACAGGAGAGAGACATCTAGGTGGATTGTGTGTATCTAGATTTAGAGAAAGCATTTGATAAGATACCCTACAAGTGACTAATGTGGAAATTGGAACACATTGGAGGACTGAAGGGAAACGTCCTGGAGTGGATGAGAGAATTCTTGAGAGACAGATAAATGAGGACAGTAATAAAGGTCAAGATGTCTGGATGGAGGGAAGTAACAAGTGGGGTCCCACAGGGCTTGGTGTTAGTGCCAGTAATGTTCCTGATTTAAGTAAATGATATGGTATACGGTAGGATACTTATTGGCAAGAGTTAGGGAAATAACAGAGGAATTAGTTGGAGAAGAACAGGGAGGCTTTAGGAAGGGAAGAGGTTGTGTAGATCAGATATTCATTCTTAGATCTTTAGTGGAAAAGTGTCTAGAGAAGGGAAAGAAGTTGTATGCAGCCTTCATGGATTTGGAGAAAGCATATGACAGAGTGGATAAACAAGGATTGTGGAAAGTATTAAGAATATATGGAGTAGATGGGAAGTTGTTGAATGCTGTGAAGAGCATGTAAGAGGGTGCTAAGGATGCAGTGCGTGTGGATAGTGAACTGAGTGAGTTTTTCTATTTGCAGGTTGGGTTGAAAAAAGGATGTGTCATGTCTCCATGGTTGTTCAATATGTATATGGATGGGGTTATAAAAGAGATACAAGGTAGGACAGTGGATGTTGGAGTGGCCCTCATGAGAGAGGGCAGTGTTTGGAAATTCCCTGTACTGTTGTTTGCAGATGATACTGTGTTGTTAAGTGTAGACGAAGGAGAGCTGCAAGGCTTGGAGGATGAGCTTGGGAGAGTGTGTAAGAAACGGAATCTAAAGGTGAATTTAGGGAAGAGTAAAGTTATTGTCTTTGAGAGAGGTGAAGTCAGTGAATGTACAGCGAGGTTGGATGATGAGGAATGAGAAAATGTGAGTACATTAAAGTACTTGGGTAGTGTGATGTGTAAGGATGGAAGTTTGGAGGGTGAAGTGCTTGAAAGGGTACAGCAAGGAAGAAAGGTTGCTGGTTCCTTGAAGGCAGTGATAAGAAACAAGGTAGTGAGCATGGAAATGAAAAAGTTTTTACATGACATTATTGTGATACCAACTCTGACATATGGAAGTGAAGCTTGAACATTGTTGGAGGGACACAAGTCAAAAGTGTGAGCAGTGGAAATGAGTTACTTGGGAGGAGCCTGTGGAGTCACATGGAGAGACAGACTGACAAATGAGGAGGTGAAGGAGCGTTGTGGTGTGGATGTGGATGGATAGGAAGCATTAGGAGAAACACACTGAGGTGGTTTGGTCATGTGGAGAGGATGGAGAGTGAGAGATTGACGAGGAGAGTGTATGTGAGTGAGGTGGAGGGGGAGAGAGGGAGAGGAAGGCCAAGGATGAGATGGCGGGATGGAGTGGAGAGGTATATGAGAGAGGGGGATGTGAGTTGGGAGCAGACAGTGAAATGGCGGGGGACAGGGTGACATGGAGGCGATTTGTTTGTGGCCACCCCGTATAAGGGATTAAGGCATTTGGCAATAGATAGATACATAGATCTGGTAGATCTACCAGAAGACCTGCCGACATGTCATAAAAATACCCCCGCTAATACCAATACACCAGTCCTGTATGAGACAGCCCTAGCATGTATTCAATATGGACGGTGGGTGTTAGCACCGAAGTGGTGACATGTAGAGGTGTGCGGTAAGTAGGAGGACTACTGGGCCTTGAAAGCAGGCTGTGAAGCCTATGCCCAGAGTCGGTCAAAAAAAAAAAAAAGGATGGAATGAACAGTTATGTAAGTCTGTTTGTTGATGATGCAAAGATCTTGAGGAGAGTAGAAGTGGAGGAAGACTGTAAAATGCTGCAGGAAAACTTGAATAGGATCCAAAATTGGAGCCAGATGTGGGAAATGAAATTTAATGCAAAAAAATTTAAAATATTGGAAATGGGTAAGAGTGCCAAGAGGCCATCACTGAATTACATGACAGGTAATGAACCAATAAAAAAAGTGAGAGAAGAGATAAATTTGGGAGTGCTGGTCCAGGATAGTTTGTCATCGGAAAAACACGTTAACAAGATAGAGAGGCATACAATCTCTAGACTGACATACGAGTGGCATTTCATCACATGGATAAGGAAATGAAAAAATTGATAGTGGCCATGATCCACCCCAGGTTTGAATATAAGGCAGTAGTGTGGTCCCCACACAAGATGAAAGATATAAATAAGATTGAAAGAATACAAAGAACAACAACCAAGATGGTCCCCAGCCTGGCAGATCTGTTTTACGGAGAGAGGCTGGAAAAGCTGGACCTGCCTTCCCTAGAAGACAGGAGAGAGAGGGGCGACATGTTTGCTGTGTTCAGGGCCATGATGGGACTAGATAAAAATTGATAAAAATTATCTGTTTGTATAGGATTGGAGAGTGACAAGAGGACATGGAATGAAACTGAAAAAGCCAAGTTGTTTGAAGGATATCAAGAAATATAGCTTTCCATATAGATGCATAGACCTGTGGAACAGCCTGGATGAGGAGATTGTCCAGTCTGAAAACTTAAATGAGCTCAAAACAAAATCTGACAATGAGAAAAAGAGACGCGACCCCATGAGCGTAGCTCATTTCCTGTATATCACAACTAGGTAAATACAACTAGGTAATACCATCCATCCATCCATCATCCAATCCTACATTGCCCCATGAGGAGCGTAGGAGCCTGGGGCTAGGCAGTTGGTCCCGACATTTAAGATGAGAGTGACCAGCCTCACTCATCCCTGAGTGGCATTACATGAACGATCAGTCCCAACCATCCCTTGGATGTAAACCTTCACTGGCTTAATCCTATTGCAATGTGCTTTTTTGTTCATTTAAGTGAGATTTACTTATTTTGTGGTTTACTGGGTTTTGAAGTGGATGTATTTTCTCCTCGCCAAAAGGCAACTTGCACGTAAAATTTGTTCGCCGAACGGTAAAAATGCTCGCATTTGCGAACTGTGGCTCGCCAAACAAGAGCCCTGGACATCTTAAGGCTTATTAAAAGAATAAATACGTCTTTAAAATAAATAAGAGGAACGTTTGTTTTATTCCTGATACATGTATTAACACCAAATAAATAATAAGAGTGATTCTCTACATAGCAGTATGTGGCATTTCCATCTGTGTCCTGATTTGCTAGTTATTGGCATCACTTGCTTCGTCCCCTTATTACACGCCACTTGGCGGGAAGGCAGTTTGTTTGTGTTTACATTCTGTGTTTGTGGCAATGATGTGTTATGCTGTTCTTTTAATGTATTTCAGTGAAACCAACACAAGGCATTATGAAAGTGGCTAGATGCATGCAAAAGAAAAGAGCTATCGCATGTCAAGCAAATAAAACTGGCATATTTGCTCTGTGCAGTTTTCACCCAAGTGTCTTAATTTTCACCTGTCATATGACAGTGTCAGGCTATCCTCAAAGCAAAGTTCGTGCCCTGCTTTAAATCTACCAAGGCTAGGAAACAACATTCCTATGTTTCGTATGAAGATCATATAGAGTAAGTTTTTTTTTTTTTTTTTTTTTTTTTTTTTTTTTTTTTTAAATGCGAAGAAGAAGGAACCAAAGGCCATGAGCCCGCAGTAACAGTTCCCTCCAAGAGAAAAACAAAATATAATAGAGAGCCAAATTCAAGATCCGATCATTTTGAGATGCCTGGACACACTTCGTTTGAAAGACTGGAGATCATAGGCAGGAGGAAATACAGACAGAGGGAGACAGTTCCAGAGCTGACCTGTTGCATAAATGAAAGACTGGGAGTAACGGTTAACTCTTGCATTAGAGAGTTGGACAGAAAAGGGATGAGAGTTTGCTGCCAGACGGGTGCTACACGCCCGTCGTAGAGGTGGAGGAATGCAAGCAGACAGTTCAGAGGAGCAGTGACCATTAAAGTAGTGATAGAAAAGAGATAAAGATGCAACAGTGCGGCGAAGAGACAGAGGTTGAAGGGAGTCAGTAAGAGGAGGAGAGTTAATGAGACGAAAAGCCTTTGACTCCACCCTATTGAGAAGAGCTGTATGTGGGGAGCCTTCCCACACATGAGAGTTGTACTCCACACAGGGGCGGATAAAACCCCTGTATAAAGTCAACAATTGTGCAGGGGTAAAGAAAGAGCGGAGTCGGCTTAGCACACCCAATCTCTTGGAAGCAGATTTTACAAGAGATGTAATATGATCTTTCCAAGATAAGTCCCGAGTAAATGAAACCCCAAGCATGTTCAAGGATGATGCAGGATTAATCTGAATATTATTAAACATTAGTGGGTATACCTGTGGAAGATTTTGTCGGGTTGATAGGTGTAAGAACTGAGTCTTAGATGCATTAAAGACAACCATATTATTTTTACCCCAGTCAGAGATATGAGCCAAGTCAGACATTAGGTGTGCCATAGCCTCATCCCTTGTTTCTTGAAGTAAATGTTGAGATGGGCGTTGCGGGAACCGAATGGAAAGGTGAAGGGTGGAGTCATCAGCGTATGAGTGGATAGGGTTAGATGTACAGCTTAGAAGATCATTGATGAATAAAAGGAAGAGAGTTGGTGATAGGACAGAGCCCTGAGGAACACCACTGTTGATAGATCTAGGAGAAGAACGATGGCCGTCTACGACAGCGGCTATAGAACGACCAGAAAGGAAGCTAGCGATGAAGGCACAGATAGAAGGATAGAAACCGTAGGAGGGCAGTTTGGAAATTAAAGATTTATGCCAGACTCGATCGAAAGCCTTTGAGATGTCAAGTGCAATGGCAAAGCTTTCGCCGAAGTCCCGAAAGGAGGATGACCAGGAGTCTGAAAGGTAGGTGAGAAGATCGCCAGTGGAGCGTCCCTGACGGAACCCATACTGACGATCGGAAAGAAGGTTGTGATAGGAAAGATGCCTTAAAATTATACTATTGAGAATTGACTCGAAAACTTTTGAAATACAGGATGTTAAAGCAATTGGACGATAGTTGGAGGGTTGGGAGTGGTCACCCTTCTTTGGGACTGGCTGAATGAGAGCAAACTTCCAGCAAGAAGGAAAGGTACAAGTTGACAGACAAAGGCGAAATAGTTTGCCTAGGCAGGGTGTAAGCACAGAAGCACAGTTTTTGAGAACAACAGGAGGGACCCCATCAGGCCCATATGCCTTGTTAGTACTGAGGCCAGTAATGGCAGAAATACATCAACTGAAGAAATTTTAATGTCAGCCATGAGGAAGTCAGAGGGGGGAAGTGATGGAGGAACAGCACCGGAATCGTCTAAGGTGGAATTGGAGGAGAAAGTCTGTGCGAAGAGATCTGCTTTATCAGAAGAAGAAATAGCTACAGAACCATCAGAGTAGAAAAGAGGAGGGAAGGATGATGAGGTAAAGTTGTTAGAAAGATTTTTGGCAAGGTGCCAGAAGGAGCGGGAGAATTCGAGTTGGAGAGTTGAGAGCATTTAGTATGGATGAAATTATTTTTAGTAGAGCGAAGAACAGACTTAGCACGATTCCGGGCAGAAACGTAAAGATTATGTGATTCAGGGGTGGGTTGGCTCCGGTACCTTTTGTAGGCCTTCTCCTTGTTGCGGACAGCATTAGAACAAGCATGATTAAACCAAGGCTTTCTTGCGTTAGTCAAAGGATATGAGAAAGGAATGTATGCTTCCATGCCCGAGAGAATAACCTCCGTAATGCGCAAGGCACACTCAGATGGCTCACGGCCATGGAAGCAATAATCATTCCAGGGAAAATCAAAGAAGTACTGCCTGAGGGCCTCCCAGTCCGCGGCTCCAAAATGCCAGAGACGACGTTTCCCTGGAGGGTCAACAGGCCGTACCGGAGTGATAGGACAGGTTAAGGTAATAAGGTTGTGATCAGAGGAGCCCAACGGAGAGAAAAGATTAACAGAGTAAGCAGAAGGATTAGTTGTGAGGAAGAGGTCAAGTATGTTGGAGCTCTCTCCAAGGCGGTCAGGGATACGGGTAGGGTGCTGTACAAGCTGCTCTAGGTCATTAAGGATAGAAAAGATGTAGGCTTGTTCACCAGGTGGATCCGTGAAAGGAGAGGAGAGCCAAAGGTGGTGGTGAACATTGAAATCTCCAAGAATGGAGATTTCAGAGAAAGGAGAAATGGACAGAATGTGTTCCATCGTAGAAGTAAGATAGTCGAAGAATTTATGATAGTCAGTAGAATTAGGGGATAAGTAAACAGCACAGATATATTTAGTCAGAGAATGACAGGAAAGCCGAAGCCAGAGAGTGGAGAATTCAGAAGAATCAAGTTCAGGAACACGAGAGCAAGATAAGTCGTTGCGTATGTATACACAACAGCCACCTTTGGCTTTGAAATGAGTATAGAGAAAGTAGGAGGATACAGAAAAGGGTTTGCTGTCAGTTGCCAATGGCGACTTTTTGCTTTCAGAACATTAGATTTTTTGTGGAAATAAAAGATTTAAGCTTTCAGTACCCTACCTTTTCAGTTATCCATTAAGTGACACTATGATAATACTTTTGTCAATTTCAGCATTACTTGATAGTTTTCTAGATTTTGTTGTCATAATTGTGGACTTGCAGTACTTTCATCAGACTAGACTATTGTTTTCGGTGCACAGAATGGGCTACTGAATTTACAGGTTGTCTTGCGAGTTTTTTCATTAACCTTTAAACCGCGGGCTTGTTTTGCTTTGACTTGCGGCTCCCGCGGGCATATTTGCGCTCCGACAGACTCTCTAAAAATATTTGCCAAAAATCAGTTATTAGTCCTAGATTATTAAAGTCACATATGCTTATGGCACATACCTTCAGCTTTCTCCTGGGGTGTATGTTGAGCCTTCTTCGAGTACCGTAGGACTTGTGGAGACCTCTGAAGTTGGGTAACGAAGTCTCCACTTTACACTTCCCGACAACTCGTAATATGATTACCACAGCCTGATATTATCACTAGAAACACTGTTCTATGATTCTCAAATAGTTTGGAATCCATACTCCAAAAAAAAAAAAAAAAAAAAACTGTGAAAGCAATGAAAATTACGAGGGCGTATGACCATCCCACCTCCGATCGTTAGCCGCTGGTGTTGTCATTTATTATTCATAAAAACACTCACAGTTTATATTTCTATTACTATATAACACTTATATATATCTACAGTCTTTATCCATAAGTTTCCTTCAGTAATAGTAGTTTATTGTCACTGCAGGGATTCAATTTCTTTCAGTAAAATACGTAGCATTCACTGTCTCGTCCTGTATACTAGCATTGAGTTAATGTCACTTTCACCTTCACTCTTATAACTCATAGTATTCATACATGCTAGAGTGAAACTTTCACTTTCATTATACAGTATACACCTAGTATATGTACTCGTATTCTTGTATTACTACTTATTTACATTTCTGTTTACGTTCTCTATTTTATTTACATTATTTACATTTCTATTTTATTTACACTGTGTTATGTGAAGTAACTTATAAAACTATTTTCCACTGTTCACTTATATTTACATTTATTGCTTTCACTTGCTGTTTACACATTATTTACAATTCCACTTGCACTGTTTTACTCAACAGAAGTATCGTAGTCACTCTCTTTCAATTGTCAGGCCTTTACCTCTTTCCACAAGAGGTTTAGTAGGGGGTATAGGTCACAGAGCCCTTTGCGTGGGGCTAAAAAACGGCGGAAGTTAGCAGAAGCGAATCCGACATACTCTCACCTTGAAAAACGACAGTGAACTGATAGCGGTGGCCTCCTGCTGCCTGGCTAGGGTGAGTGCAATACTGCCAACTTCAGCCTTGTGAGACCTGCTAATATATAGCAATGAAATGATTGGCAGGAATCCAAGACAATTCATAATAAATTAGGTAGTTCCAGGTGAATGTAAATGTCACTTAGGCTTCTCCCTTCCTTTCTTGTATATATTTTTGTTACGAAAATAGATTATACGGCATATTTCAAGGGGAAATAAACAGCGAAAATTAGCAAACGAGTGCACGTGAGGTGTTGTCAGGTGATAATTAGCCAATTCTAGGTGTATGGCACTCTCACTTACCTTATTTCTTTCTTGTATATATTATTTGGTATAAGAATAGGGCATAGGGCTTATTTCAATGGATGAAATCAGTGAAAAATTCCAGTTAAGATTTACTTAGTGTAGCACGGCCGGGCAGGCGAGAGGATAGGGTAATGGAGGGGAGGTAGGGAGGGGAGCCAAGAACGGGGAGAAATGGGTAAATTGTCAAAAATGGATGGGAGTACAGATGAGATTAGGAGTGCTGACTAGTGTTGGACATTGGCAGTACTGTTAGATGATACAAGCCACCACTTGAAAGCCCGGGTGAATTCAAAATAACACAGAATCACAAAAGTGACGCCCCGCGGTATGATCCCTTGCTCCCAAGCGTCACGAAAGTGAAGTCCCGCGGTTAAGGGGTTAATGTCATGTATGATAGAAATTATGTATATATGGAATATTGATTAGTTTGCCAATATATTTAAGTTTTCTTTATGCGGTAGACTATTTTCTATGAATAATAATGTTAAACAGTTTTGTATTACTGTTGCATTTTTTTTTTTTTTTTTTTTTTTTAAGAATGTCTTGAATAATCATCATCAGTTGCTAGTGACAAAACTTGCTGGACACCCTGTATAGTAACAAGGCTTTGCTACAGTGTAATTAACAGCATTTGGGTCTGTCGTTTGAATTCTTATATAATCATGGTTCTTATCAGTCATGTGTTGTCGGTGTTGTAGTACAGGTATTTTATTGTTACACTATATACATACGGTAACCTCTCAACTAATGCGAGTTAAAAAAACGCATTTTTGTTTTTACACGAGCAAATATTTAAGGAGATATGTTTAACTAACAAGGGTTTCTCAATTTAACGCGACTTTACACGTACATGATGGTTCCAAATTAGCCGTGCGTGCCTTGGACAGTCCCGAGCTGATAGACCATGTGTGGCAGTTTATGCATAAATACAATTTTTTATTTGCCTGTTGCTTAAACTGGTTTTATTCGAACTATAATATTCGAAAATGAAGTTTGGCCCCATTGTGAGCAATTTGGCTCATTTTCTGACAAAATTTGGCCAGGAAAGTGATGGCAGATCTAAATTGTTACAACTTGATGCTGCAGAACAGAAAGAAGCAAACCACTCAGACCAAGATAGAGCAGTCTTTATGAAGAAGACAGAAAACTTAAGGGAGTTACCTTCATCACCAGTAGCACGGGAGTCAGAGGAAGAGGAAGGACAGCAGAGCTAGGAGGGACAACAAATTTAGGGTGGGGAGCGACGGGAGGTGAGGGAGCGGGGCGAGGAGGGACAGCAGCAGATGATGAGTGATGCATAGATGAAGTGAGGCTGTGTGTTGTTATTGTTTGTGACCTACTTACTGTAATGAAAATGTTGCTTGTACTGTAGTGTTTTTATGACCTACTAATGCATTAATAATGTTGAGGAACTTTCACAATGCCATGAATGAAGCAGAATTGAAAGAAAATCCGCGTAAAAAACGAAAACAGTACTATATGTATTTGGGGAGAAATAAACAATGCTACGGCCCAACTAGGGCTCAAATGTTGTTGATTTCTCCCCAAATATACTGTTTTTGTTTTTTAAGTGGATTTTTTTTCAAATTAATATTGTTGCTTTTAAGTTTAGAGTAGCATAACTCCCCAAATGGGTAGACTTTCCCAGAGTTCAGGAACGTAACCCCCAATATTACCATTGTTTCTCATGGGAAAATTATGTTTAACCCGCTGCGTGCTGGCTATTTTTCGCCTTATGGGTCATCCCAGTGCCGGGCATTTTTCGACCTTTTTTTTTTTTTCTTTTTTTTTTTTTTTTTTTTTTTTTCTTTTTTTTTTTTTTTTTTTTTTTTTACCCCCCAAAATGACAGATTCTGATGTGGAAACATCGAATTTTGCCATTAAAATGCTCACCGAGGCTCGGAAATGAGTTTTATTGAGTCTTGCATACTCTTATACAGGTATAGCCACTCTCTCATGCTCACCACTTACTTGAGGGAAAGCCATTTTCTATGTAAGGTATACTCAGGTATTTATGCTGGGAAGGTATAGCAATGTTCAGTATACTTTTCTGATTACTTATTACTTCAGCATCTATCACAATTTGCATGTCTTTCTCACTGTGAATGCATTATCTTACACTTACTTGAAGATAGTTACAACCTGACTTCATTATGTACAGTCCTGACTTACAAGAAGGTATTTACAACTTGACTTCACTATATAGTCTTTACACTTACAAGAAAATATTTACAACTTACATGAAAATATTTACAAAATGCCTTCACTACGTACAGCACTGGGTGAGGCACACAGGCAGAGTGAGCATGAGGGGGGGGAGCGAGTGAGTGTATGGCCTTGACAACCTGAGGAATGGTAGAGGAACAGTTACCTTACATGCCTGCCAATTTTTTCCAACGTATCTTGAAAAATGCGGTCACAGAGAAGTTTTTTATTTTAAGCAGTTTTAAAACGGCACTGGCACTGGCTTCGGAATTATGTCAGACCGTTTTAAAATGGCACTGGCACGCGGTGGGTTAAATAACGCGTTTTTAACTAACGCGACCTCTCCAGGAACCTAACCCTCACATTATTTGAGAGGTTACTGTATGTCCTTTAAAGGAAGGATCCCTTTTGTTTTGAATAAAGGCGGATGCGCGCTGAGCCCTGGCCTCGTGCTCGGTTGTATACTTCACCCTCCTCCTTAGAACCTTAGAATATTACATTAGCGACGAGGATGGGATCTCTGTGTGCATCCCCCACATCCCTGAAAGTATAGGGTGTGTTAATCTGTACTGGGCTTGTTGGCAGAGTGTGTGGATGAGTGGTTAAAAGAGAATCACTTAGGAGTCAGAACCAGCCATGGCGGGGCAAGGCAGCTACATAGGACGCCTGGGCACTTTTGATGAGACGAAAGAAGATTTCGCCTCTTAATGTGACCGGATGGAGTTGTTTTTCGTAGCAAACGGACTCACGTCCGACAAGGAGGCAGAGAGTAAACAAAGGAGTGCAATATTTCTAACAGAGGTGGGCCCTTCAGTATATGGTACTTTGTCAAATTTACATGCACCAAAGAAACCTAAGGACACTCCACTGAAAGAGATAATGGAGACTTTGAAGAAACACTATGATCCAGCCCCTCTAGAGATTGCTGCAAGCTATAAATTTGGCTCTAGGAATGGAGAGAAGGATGAGAGTGTGACTGATTACATAGTGGCTTTAAAGAAGTTGTCTGTTAATTGTAATTTTGGTTCATTTCTAGACAGGGCACTGAGAGATAGGTTTGTGGTAGGATTAAAGTATGGAAAGATCCAGAATAAGCTGATGAATACAGCGAACTTAACATTTGATAAGGCATGTCAGTTGTCCTTAACAATGGAAGCTGCAGAAAGAAACACAAATGAATTCTTGAGTGATGAAGTGCCTCATAATGATGGACATATTTGTAATGTAACCAAGGGTTCAGATATGACAGAGGAAATGCATAAAATTGAAAGAGGAAAGGTGAGAGAGCATGAAGGTCAGTTGAAGTACCAGAGCAGAAGTACATGTGCTATTAACCTGTTAACTGCTCCATACAGCTTGGGCAGTTCCGAGTGCAAGTGCTCAATACAGCCCTGGCTGCGCTGGTGTATTTTGAATATAGTGCCATGGTGACCAAGGCCGACCCATGCAAGCATGTTTGAGCCTTCAAAACCGAAACCGAAAAAGAAAAAGAAGACGAAAACCATACATTCCAATAGGGAATCAGACACGTCAATGTTCATCCATGGCTTTACCAAGGTAAATATTGAGCTAATATTTCGTTACTCTATACTTTGGCATGTGTTCTCTCAATTCCTAAGACAAAATTTGGCCTTTGGGAAGTTTCATTTTTACCCCTATGTCTGCGCACCTCGGACATCTCCAAAAAGCCGCCATGCGCAGTTAACGGGTTAAATGTAACAGATGTTCAGGGGCACATTATGCAACAAACTGTAGGATAAAGAATGTAAAATGTTTCAAGTGTAACAGAATAGGTCATATTGCAGCAGCTTGTCGCAATGCTAAAAAACATAACAGAGGCAAAGTCCAGAATGTTGGCTGTGACAGTGAGGACGACAGTGACGTGGGCAATATTAATTCATTATATGCAACAAAGGTCAAGAACTCTAAGTTTCAGTATTCAGTAGATGTGATGATTAATGGGAAAAATGTGAATATGGAAGTCGATACTGCTGCGGATCTCTGAATTATGAGTAAGGATGTTTATGAGAAATTGTTCAAGTCAGTCCAACTTCAGAAAACCAGTGTTAAACTAAGGACCTATACAGGTGAAGCATTAGAACTTGAAGGACAATTCACTTGTGATGTCAAATACAGTGATCAAAAAGAAAATTTAATATTGATCGTAGTTAAAGGCAATGGTAAACCGACACTGTTAGGCAAGAACTGGTTAAGTACACTGAAGTTGGGCTGGCATAAAATATTTGATGTTCACAAGGTAACAATGGATGTTGAAGGCGAGGTACAGTCACTTTTAAAAATGCATTCCAAGTTGTTTGAGGACTCTTATGACGGAATCAAGGATTATGAAGCTCACATAATGGTTTCAGAAAATGTAAAGCCAGTGTTCTGCAAGGCGAGATCTGTACCACATGCCCTTAAAGGTGAAGTAGAGAGAGAGTTGGAAAAGTTAGAGAGAAATAAGGTAATAGTAAAAACAGACAAAAGTGACTGGGCCTCTCCACTGGTGATTGTTCCTAAGCCAGACAAGTCTGTGAGGTTGTGTGGGGATAATAAAATTACACTAAATCAAGCAGTTGTTGATGAACAATATCCCTTCCCAACTTCACAAGACTTGTTTGCTGCATTGTCTGGAGGAAAAGCTTCACAAAACTGGATATGTCTCATGCTTACGCACGAGTCAGCGTTGATGAAGAGTCAAAAGTACTTAACAGTTAACACACACAAAGGGTTGTACAAATGCTTAAAATTGCCCTGTGGTATTAAGTCTTCTCCAAAGATCTTTAAGAAAATTATGGACTCTATTCTAGATGGCATTGAGGGTGTTTTGTGCCAACAAGATGATTTGCTGATTGCAAGTAGAACCATTTCTGAGCACCTAGAAACTCTTGAGAGGGTGTTTAGTCGACCGAGTCAACATAATGTAAGTCTGAATCAAAAGAAGTGTCAATTCTTAGTCAAGGAAGTCACATACTTAGGTTTCAAAGTGAATGAAGAAGGCCTTCAGCCAGTAAAAGATAAAGTAAAGAACATTGTAGACATGCCACCACCAAACAATGTAAGTGAGCTAAGGGCCTTCCTTGGCATGGTGCAGTACTATGCAATGTTTGTGAATGATCTTTCAACCTCACTAGCCCCTCTACTTGAGTTGCTAAAGAAGAACCAACTTTGGAAATGGACAAAAAGTGCTCAGACATCGTTTGAAGAGTGTAAAAGGAAACTCACAAGTGCGAAGCTTTTAGTTCATTATGATAATGAGAGGAAATTGAAACTTGCATATGATGCATCTAGTAAAGGAGTGGGTGCTGTGATCAGTCATGTCATGGATGATGGGTCTGAGTGTCCGGAGGATCTGGATAGGATACATGATTGGAGCCGGATGTGGGAAATGATATTTAATGTAAAAAAATGTAAAATATTGGAAATGGATAAAAGTACCAGGAGGCCATCACTGAATTATTTGTTGGGTAATGAATTAATCGCAAAAATGAGAGAAGAGAAAAATTTGGGAGTGCTGGTCCAAGATAGTTTGTCGCCTGAAAAACACATTAACCCCTTAACCGCGGGGCGTCACTTTCGTGACGCTTGGGAGCAAGGGATCATACCGCGGGGCATCGCTTTTGTGATTCTGTGTTATTTTGAATTCACCCGGGCTTCCAAGTGGGGGCTTGTATCATCTATCAGTACTGCCATTGTCCAACACTAGTCAGCACTCCTAATCTCATCTGTACTCCCATCCATTGTTGACAATTTAGCCATTTCTCCCCGTTCTTGACTCCCCTCTCTACCCCCCCTCCATTACCCTATCCTCTCACCTGCCCGGCTGTGCTACGCTAAGTAAATCTTAACTGGAATTTTTCACTGATTTCATCCATTGAAATAAGCCCTATGCCCTATTCTTATCATCATCATCATCATCATTGCCAGACGCCATGTATCCCAAACGGGGTGGCCAACGGCTTAGAGTTACTTGTTTTACAGGGAGGGGCACTAATCCTCCACCAACTCCACTTGACACGTAGGGATGAAGTTAACCAAATAATATATACAAGAAAGAAATAAGGTAAGTGAGAGTGCCATACACCTGGAATTGGCTAATTATCACCTGACAGCACCTCACATGCACTCGTTCGCTAATTTTCACTGTTTTTTTCCCCTTGAAATATGCCGTATAATCTATTTTCGTAATAAATATACATGTAAGGAGGGAAGGGAGAAGCCTAAGTGATATTTACATTCACCTGGAACTACCTAATTTATAATGTATTGTCTAGATTTCCTGCCAATCATTTCAGTGCTATACATAGCTGTTTCAAGAGCGAACATTGGTAGCACTGAATATCCCCTAAGTAGGCCTCTACCCCGGCCCTCCGTTATCAGTTTACTCTCATCTTCCGAAGTAGAGGTACGTCTGTTTCTTCTTGCTGACTTCAGGGACTTTTTCACCCCCATGCAAAGGGCCCTGTGACCTTTACCCCCTACTAAACCTCGTGTGGAAAGAGGTAAAGGGCTGACAATTGATAAAAGAGTGACTGCGATCTTTCTATTGAGTAAAACAGTGCAAGTGGAATTGTAAATAATGTGTAAACAGCAAGTGAAAGTAATGAATGTAAATATACATGAACAATGGAAAATAGTTTTATAAGTTACTTCAAGTGACAGTGCATAACACAGTGTAAATAAAATAGAAATGTAAATAACGTAAATAAAATAGAGAACGTAAATAGAAATGTAAATGAGTAGTATTATAAGAATACGAGTATATACCCTAGGAGTAATGAAAGTGAAAGTTTCACTCTAGCATGTCTGAATACTATGAGTTATGAGAGTGAAGATGAAAGTGACATTCACTCTCAATGCTAGTATACAGGACGAGAAAGTGAATGCTACGTATTTTACTGAAAGAAATTGAATCCCTACAGTGACAATAAACTAATACTACTAAAGGAAACTTATGGATAAAGACTGTAGATATATATAAGTGTTATATAGTAATAGAAATATAAAGTGTGAGGGGTTTTATGAATAATAAATGACAGAGTACCAAGAGCAAACTAGCGTAAGTGCGACGGTCAGACGCGCTCGTAATTTTCATTGCTTTCACAGTGGGTTTTTTTTTGGAGTATGGATCCCAAACTACTTGAAAATCATAGAGTAGTGTTTATAGTGTTAATATCTGGCTGTGGTAATCATATTACGGGTTGTCGGGAAGTGTAAAGTGGAGACTTTGTTACCCAACTTCAGAGGTCTCCACAAGTCCTACGGTAACTGACGAAGGCTCAACAAACATTCCAGGAGAAAGCTGAAGGTATGTGCCATAAGCATATATAATTTTAATATTCAAGGACTAATAACTGATTTTTGGCAAATATTTTTTGAGAGTCTGTCGGAGCCCGAATAACCCCGCGGCACACGCAAAACATCGGTAAACATGCCCGCAGTGTAGGGGTTAACAAGATAGTTAGAGATACATATAAACTCTTGACCAACAGAAGAGTAGCATTTCATTATATGGATGAGGAGATGATGAAAAAATTGATAGTGGCCATGATCCGCCTCAGGTTAGAATATGCAGCGGTAGTGTGGTCCCCACACAAAAAGAAAGATATAAACAAGATTGAGAGAATACAAAGAACAGCAGCCGAGATAGTCCTCAGTCTGGCAGATCTGTCATACAGAGAGAGGCTGGAAAAGCTGGATTTGCCTTCCTTAGAGGAAAGGAGAAAGAAGGGAGACATGATTGCATTGTTCAGGACCATGGTGGGAGTACATAAAATTGACCGAGAAGATATGATTTTATAGGATAAGAGATCAACAAGAGGACATGGAATGAAATTGAAAAGTCAAGCTGCTTGAAGGATATCAAGAAATATAGCTTTCCTTACAGAAGTATAGACTTATGGAATAGCCTGGACAAAGAGATCGTCCAGTCTAAAAACTTAAACGAGTTTAACCCCTTAACCGCGGGGCGTCACTTTTGTGACGCTTGGGAGCAAGGGATCATACCGCAGGGCGTCGCTTTTGTGATTCTGTGTTATTTTGAATTCACCCGGGCTTTCAAGTAGGGGCTTGTCTCATCTATCAGTACTGCCAATGTCCAACACTAGTCAGCACTCCTAATCTCATCTGTACTCCCATCCATTGTTGACAATTTACCCATTTCTCCCCTTTCTTGACTCCCCTCCCTACCCCCCCTCCATTACCCTATCCTCTCGCCTGCCTGGCCATGCGACGCTAAGTAAATCTTTCCTGGAATATTTCACTGATTTCATCCATTGAAATAAGCCCTATGCCCTATTCTTATACCAAATAATATATACAAGAAAGAAATAAGGTAAGTGAGAGTGCCATACACCTGGAATTGGCTAATTATCATCTGACAACACCTCACGTGCACTCGTTCGCTAATTTTCGCTGTTTATTTCCCCTTGAAATATGCCATATAATCTATTTTCGTAATAAATATACATATAAGGAGGGAAGGGAGAAGCAGTGACTGTTGCTATTTCCGGGAATGCTTGTCGGCGAAGAGGTGACGGTGCGGCCTTATTCTTTACCAACGTCCGCAGCCTTACCACAGATTTAAACTCAGTTCATTTTTTCCTTCAGTCCATATCCCCTTTTGCCCTTTTCCTCACAGAACCACAAATCTCACCCTCTACTGATATATCTCCATTTTGTTTTCCCGGTTACCATCTCCTTACAAACTTTCGAAACAAGGGCGGCACCTGTTGTTATATCAAATTCCAATATGCAGTTAATACTATTTTAAACTTCACTTCATCCAGTTTTGATTACTCATTATATAAATTAAATTGCCAAAACATTACCAAATATATCTGTGTAGTTTATCGTTCCCCCAATGCTTCTTCGGAACCCAGTGTATTTGATTCCATATCCACTCAGTTGAGTAACCTTGACCTTGCCCTTGGCAATGAAATTACCATTTTGGGTGATTTTAACATACACAATGTTGAATGGTTATTGCATTCTGCCCGGACTGACGATGCTGGTCTAGAATGCGAGCTGTTTGCAGAATTGTTTAATCTCACCCAGTTGGTAAAGCAACCAACCAGAATACCTGATAATCCTGACCATAATGCCCATCTCTTGGATTTATTCTTGACAAATAATCCAGATCAATACAGGATAGAGGTACTGTCACCACTTGGATCCTCTGACCACAATCTCATCAAAGCCTCATTAGTTAACCCTCCTACACCTCCCCATTCCGAACCTGTCAGGGTGACCCGATGGCATTTTGACAGGGCAGACTGGGATGGATTTAGAAATTATCTTGCTGATGTTCCATGGCAGTCTTTCTTCTCTAGTGAGCCCAATACTACCCAGTCCCACATTTGCGACTTAATACTAGCTGGTATGGATTTATTCATACCAAGTCAACAGTTCACTAAAAGATCAAACTCTCCAAAATGGTTTGATGGCAATTGTGCCAGAGCAACAACCCAAAAGTCATCAGCATATAACTCTTACTTAAAATCAAAAACATCTGAATCACTCTCCCAATTTAAAATTGCTAGAAATCATGCAAAAGCTGTATTAAATCTATCTAAATCAAACTTTCTTCAAAAGCAAGCATCAAAACTACTTAACAACCCTAATGACAATAGAATATTCTGGTCAACTCTTAATTCTTTCAATAATAACTTTAACAAGTCATCTTCCATTCTCCCACTAAAATCTTCAGATGGCAATATTACAAATGACCCATGTGGGAAAGCAGATATCTTTGCTAGTACCTTTGCAAGAAACTCTACCATAGATGATACCAGCCAGAATGTCTCAGTACTGGAACTTGATTCTCCCAAAATTGCTCCACTTAAAATACAGACAAGATTCGTAAAATCCATCCTAGACAATTTACCTACCAACAAAGCTCCAGGCCCAGATGGAATTCCTCCAATTGTTTTGAAAAAGTGTTCCGCTGAACTTGCCTCTGTCCTAGCCAAATTATTCAGACTATGCATACGTACTTCTTTATTCCCAAATTCATGGAAAGAAGCCAATATCCACCCAGTTCCGAAGAAAGGAAGTTCGTCTGACCCCTCCAATTACAGACCAATAGCTGTCACATCTTCTCTTGGTAAGGTATTTGAAACTTTAATTAATAAGCATATTGTTAAACATCTTGAATCAAACAACTTAATTAGTGATAGACAATATGGTTTTTGCCACGAAAGATCCACCATTGACATACTCAGTCTCTTAACTCATACCATCCATCAATCAATTGATCTTTTTGGAGAAACTCATGCAGTAGCTCTTGATATCTCTAAAGCTTTCGACAGAGTATGGCACCGTTCCCTGCTGTCCAAACTCCCTTGCTATGGACTGACGTCTTTTGTTCCTTTGATTTCTTCTTATCTTAGTGACAGGAAAATAAGAGTAAAAGTAGATGATGTAGATTTGAATTTCGACTCAATTAACGCCGGCGTGCCGCAGGGATCAGTTCTGGCGCCAACCCTATTTCTGGTTCATATTAATGATCTCTTATCTGTCACTCACAATCCCATTCACTCATGTGCAGATGACTCAACACTACATAGTTCATTCACATCCATTTACAAAGTCTAATATCTCTACCTCTCAACTCAGTACAGCCATCTCCATAAATCAAGATCTAGCTACAATCAGTGAATGGGGACAAAACAACCTTGTCTCTTTTAATGCTAGTAAAACTAAATATATACAGTTTACTAGTAGACAGATATTGCCAGATTCGTACATAACCTTCAGTGCTACTAATATTCCCATCTCCAAAAGTATTGAAATTCTTGGTGTCTCACTTAACAGTGCCCTCAGCTGGACCTCTCATGTCAGATCACTTGCTAAGGCCGCCTCAAAGAAACTTGGATTATTGTACAGAGTCCGTAACTTCTTCGCCGATGAGCAGTTAGCTATAATTTATAAGAGTCATGTGCGCTCTCAGCTTGAATATTGCTCACCCTTGTGGAATGGTTGTGGACAGGTTGCATTGAGACAACTGGACAAAATTCAGAATAAAGCTGTTAGAATCATTAACAACCCTGCCATTACATATAAACTACCTCCCCTGCAAGTAAGAAGGAATGTTGCCTGCTTTGCATTATTTTTCAGATATTTTTTTGGCAAGTGCTCAGACAAGGTTGCGTCCATGGTGCCGCCTCTCCATGCCTTCCCTCGTGCTACACGGGCATCTGGTAGCGCTCATGACTGGAATGTCACTCAACCATATTGCAGAACTTCTGCCTATCAGAATTCTTTCATTTCCCGAACTGCATCTCTGGAACTCGCTTCCCCAGAGTTGTTTTCCTCCAAATTTCAACCCACAACTGTTCAAGTCTAACTGTTACAGATATTTTATGAATGGAGGACACCAGTAGTCTGGTGTATGGATTATTTTTGTTTTTTCCCCCATTTGTTTTTCCTTCCTCCGTTCTGTTTAAAAAAAAAAAAAAAACTGGAACTACCTAATTTATAATATATTGTCTAGATTTACTGCCAATCATTTGACTGCTATAAAGTAGCTGTGTCAAGAGACTAAACGTTGGCAGTACTGATTTCCCTAGGTAGGCCACCACCCCGGCCCACCCTTATCAGTTCACTCTCATCTTCCAGTGTGGGGGGTACGTCTGTTCGCTCTTGCTAGCTTCAGGGCCTTTTCACCCCCATGCAAAGGGCCCTGTGACCTTTACCCCCTACTAAACCTCGTGTGGAAAGAGGTAAAGGGCTGACAATTGATAAAAGGGTGACTTCGATCTTTCTATTGAGTAAAACAGTGCAAGTGGAATTGTAAATAATGTGTAAACAGCAAGGGAAAGTAATGAATGTAAATATACGTGAACAATAGAAAATAGTTTTATAAGTTACTTCAAGTGACAGTGCATAACACAGTGTAAATAAAATAGAAATGTAAATAACGTAAATAAAATAGAGAATGTAAATAGAAATGTAAATGAGTAGTATTATAAGAATACGAGTATATACCCTAGGAGTAACGAAAGTGAAAGTTTCACTGTCGCATGTCTGAATACTATGAGTTATGAGAGTGAAATTGAAAGTGACATTCACACTCAATGCTAGTATACAGGACGAGAAAGTGAATGCTACGTATTTTACTGAAAGAAATTGATCCCTACGGTGACAATAAACTAATACTACTGAAGGAAACTTATGGATAAAGACTGTAGATATATATAAGTGTTATATAGTAATAGAAATATAAAGTGTGAGGGGTTTTATGAATAATAAATGACAGAGTACCAAGAGCGAACTAGAGCAAGTGCGACGGTCAGACGCGCTCGTAATTTTCATTGCTTTCACAGTGTTTTTTTTGGGGGGGTATGGATCCCAAACTACTTGAAAATCATAGAGTAGTGTTTATAGTGTTAATATCTGGCTGTGGTAATCATATTACGGGTTGTCGGGAAATGTAAAGTGGAGACTTCGTTACCCAACTTCAGAGGTCTCCACAAGTCCTACGGTAACCGACGAAGGCTCAACAAACATTCCAGGAGAAAGCTGAAGGTATGTGCCATAAGCATATATAATTTTAATATTCTAGGACTAATAACTGATTTTTGGCAAATATTTTTTGAGAGTGTGTCGGAGCCCAAATAACCCCGCTGGAGACGCAAAACATTGGTAAACATGCCCGCGGTGTAGGGGTTAAAGCTAAATTTGACTTACTGAGAAACAGCGACGGGAACCCATGAGCATAGGACATTTCGTGGATATCACAATTAGGTTTATTAGGTTGGTGATAGCCAATACCCTCCTCAGGCACAAAATGATCCACAGGTATACATGGCGAGTGATGAGAAGGGTGGGTGGTGAACTGAATGAAAGGAAGGCAATGATTGGTTATGTGTGTGTGGATGAAAGGGTGCGAAAATGTGTAATGGATGCATGAGCTTATAGAGGCTGAGGGAGTGGGCTTTCTGACCACTACTTGGTGGTGGCCAGAATCAAGATCCAATTTAGATGGAGAAATAGAAGAAGGGAGGGACGGGAAGAAGGAGTATTTGTAAGTAGAGTGGAAAGATTACAAGAGGATGAGAAAAAGGCAGAGTATAAGAGAGAAGTGGAGGAACGATTGGGCAAATATGAATTGGAGCAGATGGGGGACGTGGAAGATGCGTGCAGGATATTCACAGAAGAAATATGTGCAGCATGTGATGTGGTGTGTGGGATGAAGAGAAGACGGAGGGATGTGCAAGGAACAGCGTGGTGGAATGAAGAGGTGAGACAGGCTGTGGCACAAAAAGAAGAAAGCATACAATGAATGGATGAGAAATAGGGGCGTGGAAGAAGTTGAGAGGCGGAAGAGAGAGTTATATGTAGAGAGAAAGAGAGAGGTGAAAAGATTAGTAAGAGAGAGTAAGAAGAGAGAGGTGAAAAGATTAGTAAGAGAGAGTAAGAAGAGAGTGGATGAGGAATTTGGAAGGAACTTGAGTGTAAAGTGGAGGGACTGTAAGAAAATGTTCTGGAAAGGGGTGAAAAGAGTAAGACAGGGTGGAAGTGAAGTTAGCAGGGGAGTGAAAGATAAAAATGGTAGATTACTAGTGGAGAAGGGAGAAAAAGTGAGCAGATGGAGAGAACACTTTAAGGAATTGTTGAACATACAGGATGGAAGTAATGCGAGTATAAGAGGCTGGGGAATGGCTGGGAGAAGGAGAGAGGTGAGAAGACAGGAAGATATCAGTAGGATAGAAGTTGTGGAAGCAATGAAGAAAGTTAAATTGGGGAAAGCCCCAGGAATTGATGGAGTGTTTGGTGAAATGTTGAAGCATGGGGAAGAGATAGTAGTAGAATGGATGTGGAAAATGTGCAGATTGGCCTGGGAGGAAGATAGAGTTCCGGAGGATTGGAAGTCAGGTATAATTATTCCCTTGTACAAAGGAAAAGGGGAATAAGAAGTGTGTGGTAATCATAGGGGCATTTGTCTTCTTAGTATAATAGGAGAAGTGTGTGGTAGGATACTTACTGACAGAGTTAGAGAAAGAACAGAGGAATTAGTTGGAGAAGAACAGGGAGGCTTTAGGAAGGGAAGAGGTTGTGTAGATCAGATATTCATTCTTAGATCTTTAGTGGAAAAGTTTCTAGAGAAGGGAAGGAAGTTGTATGCGGCTTTCATGGATTTAGAGAAAGTATATGACAGGGTGGATAGACAAGGATTGTGGAAAGCATTAAGATTATATGGAGTAGACAGGAAGTTGTTGAATGCTGTGAAGAGTATGTATGATGGTGCTAAGGCTGCATTGCATGTGGATGGTGAACTGAGTGAATTTTTCTCTTTGAAGGTTGGGTTGAAACAGGGATGTGTCATGTTTCCATGGTTATTCAATCTGTACATGGATAGGATAATAAAAGAGGTACAAGGTAGGGTAGTGGATGTTGGAGTGGCCCTGGTGAGAGAGGATAGTGTTTGGAAACTCCCTGTACTGTTGTCTGCAGATGATACTGGGTTGTTGAGTGAAGACGAAGGAGAGCTGCAAGGCTGCTGGATGAGTTTGGGAGAGTGTGTAAGAAACGGAATCTAAAGGTGAACGTAGGGAAAAGTAAAGTGATGGTCTTTGAGAGAGGTGAAGTCAGTGAATGTACAGCGAGGTTGGATGGTGAGGAATTGGAAAATGTGAGTATGTTTAAGTACTTGGGTAGTGTGATGAGTAAGGATGGAGGTTTGGAGGGTGAAATGCTTGAAAGGGTACAGCAGGGAAGAAAGGTTGCTGGTTCCTTGAAAGCTGTGATAAGAAACAGGGAAGTGAGCATGGAAGTGAAAAAGTTACTACATGACAGTATTGTGATACCAACTCTAACGTATGGAAGTGGAGCTTGGACGTTGCTGGAGGGACACGAGTCAAGAGTGGGAGCATTGGAAATGGGGTTTTTGGGAAGAGCCTGTGGAGTCACATGGAGAGACAGGCTGACAGGTGAGGATATAAAGGAGCATTGTGGTGTGGATGTGGATGTGATAGGAAGCGTTAGGAGGAATACACTGAGGTGGTTTGGCCATGTGGAGAGGATGGAGGGTGAAAGACTGACGAGGAGAGTGTATGTGAGTGAGGTGGAGGGGGGAAGAGGGAGGGGGAGGCCGAGGATGAGATGGAGGGATGGGATGGAGAGGTATATGAGAGAGGGGGATGTGAGTTGGGAGCCGGGCAGTGAAGTGGCAGGGGACAGGGCTACGTGGAGGCAATTTGTTTGTGGCCACCCTGAACGGGACTGAGGCGTCTGGCAATAGATAGATAGATAGATAGATAGGTAAATACATAAGTATTTTGAACGACTTAGACAAAATGGTGGTGCTGGAACAAAACATTCATGTGCATTTACCTATTTGTAGTATACAGGAATTGAGCAATGCTCGTGTTGTCCTGTCTCCATATCCACATTTATCAAGTCTACCTTTACTCACATGAATGTTTTTCTCATGCACCACCTCTTTGTCTAAGTCGTTCCAAATATTTAAGTATTTACCTAATATACCTAATTGTGATATACACGGAATTTACTATGCTCGTGGGTTTCCGTCGCTGTTTCTCAATAAGTCGAATTTAACTTTAAACTCGTTTAAGTTTCTAGACTGGACGATCTCTTTGTCCAGGCTATTCCATAAGTCTATAGTTCTTTAAGGAAAGCTATATTTCTTGATATCCTTCAAGCAGCTTGACTTTTTCAATTTCATTCCATGTCCTCTTGTTGCTCCCTTATCCCATACAAACAGATCTTCTTTGTCAATTTTATCTACTCCCACCATGGTCCTGAACACCGCAATCATGTCTCCCCTCTTTCTCCTTTCCTCTAACGAAGGCAAATCCAGTTTTTCCAGCCTCTCTCTATATGACAGGTCTGTCAGACTGGGGACCATCTTGGTTGCTGTTCTTTGTATTCTCTCAATCTTGTTTATATCTTTCTTTTTGTGTGGGGACCACACTACCGCTGCATATTCTAACCCGGGGCGGATCATGGCCACTATCAATTTTTTCATCATTTCCTCATCCATATAATGAAATGCTACTCTTATGTTAGTCAAGAGTTTATAAGTCTCTCCAACTATCTTGTTAATGTGCTTTTCTGGTGACAAACTATCTTGGACCTGCACTCCCAAATCTTTCTCTTCTCTCCTTTTTGTGATTAATTCATTACCCAAAAAATAATTCAGTGATGGTCTCCTGGTACTTTTACCCATTTCCAATATTTTGCATTTCTTTACATTAAATTTCATTTCCCACGTCTGGCTCCAATTGTGTATCCTATCCAAATCCTCCTGCAGTATTTTAAATCCTCCTCAACCTCTATCTTCCTCAAGATCTTTACATCATCAGCAAACAGACTTGCATAACTGTTCACTCCATCTACCATATCATTTACGTAAATCAGGAACATTACTGGCGCCAACACTGAGCCTTGAGGGACGCCACTTGTTACTTCCCTCCATCCAGACATCTTTTCCTTTATTGCTGTCCTCATTTGTCTGTCTCTCAAAAAGTCTCTCATCCATTCCAGAAGTTTCCCCTTTAGTCCTCCTATATATTCTAGTTTCCACATTAGTCTCTTATGAGGTACCTTGTCAAAGGCCTTCTCTAAGTCTAAGTACACACAATCCACCTAACCATCTCTCTCCTGTACCACATCAATCGCTCTTGAGTAAAAGCTCAACAAGTTAGAAACACATGACCTTCCACTTCTGAATCCAAACTGACATTCAGCCAAAATATTCATCTCTTCCAGATATTTTATCCATCTGTCTTTCAGGATTCTCTCACACAATTTTGTGACCATGCTGGTTAGAGACACTGGTCTATAATTCAGGGGTTCTTCCCTGTTTCCTCCCTTGTAAATTGGTACCAGATTTGCCTTCTTCCATTCTTTTGGCACTTTCCCCTCTTCCAGTGAGCATACAATTAAGCTGTGAATTTTATCCGCCAGTTGTTCTCTGCATTCCTTCAGTACCCAATTAGGAATTCCATCAGGTCCTGGGGCTTTCCTTACATCTTGAGTTTCCAGAAATTTATACACTTCCTGTACCTCCACTTTTATATCTTTCATGACCGGAACATTTCTAATCACTCCCTCCCCTTCCACAAGCTCCTTTTCTTTAGTGAAAACTGACTGGAAACGTTTGTTCACTATTTCTGCTTGCATTGCCGCATCCTTAAAGACCTCTCCTTCTAATTTCAGCTTGGTGATTCCTTCCTTTTGTTTCAGTTTGCCATTAACAAATCTATAAAACAGTTTGGGTTCATCCTTTCATTTGTCAATTATACCTTTTTCAAATTTCCTTTCTTCTTGTGTGTGTAAAGGTAGACTTGATAAATGTGAGACAGGAGAACACGAGCATTGCTCATATCCTGTATACTACAAATAAGTAAATACAAGTAGGTAATTCCTGTTTACTACAAATAGGTAAATATAAATAGGTAATTCCTGTTTACTACAAATAGGTAAATACAAGTAGGTTAATACACACACACACACACACACACACACACACACACACACACACACACACACACACAAAGGGCCGCTACAAGATGGACACCAAGCTTAAGGGACCTAAGCTACGAAGAAAGACTAAATAAACTGAATCTACCAACACTACAGGAGAGGTGACATGATAATGCTATATAAGTGCATATCAGGGAAGGAGAAAATAGACATAAATGATTGCTTAACATATGGAGAAGCATCAGCAAGAGGACACTGCAAAAAACTGCATAAGAAGAGAGGTGATAAAGACGTAAGGAAATTCAGTTTCCCAAACAGAGCAATTGATCAATGGAATGCACTACCGAATGAAATAGTGTGTGCCAAAACAATTCACAAATTTAAGGATAAGTACGATAAATATGGTTTAAGACATGGGACAGTACGAGCTTGACTCATTCCTGTAAAGATACAATTAGGTAAGAACACACACACACAGAAATTTAAGAAAGGGAGGAGAAATTATAATCTTAACAAAGAGAAATATACCGGTCAAAGAAATAAAACTAGATAAACCCTCATAAGTAGAACTGATTGTATTGGAAATTAACACATCTGAACGGAAATTAATTGTGGCAAATTTATACATGCCACCCAAAAGAAACTCTTGGGAAAGAGGCAGATATGAAAACCTGTTAGAAAGTACAATTCAGAATATAAGAACACTATTACATAGAATGGAAGAGAAATCTGAAAGAATTATATTAACTGGAGACTTCAGTTCAAAAATGAATTGGAATACTTTAAATGTAAAAAGCCATGAAAGCTGTTGGAATCAAAGGTTCCTAGATCTTGTGCAGGAGTTTTTCCTAACACAGCATTTAAAGGAAAACACCGGAAAAAGAGGACTTGATGATCCCTCAATACTAGATATTATATTTACCAGGCAAGAAAATGAAATTGACAATATAATGTATTCCCCCATTCGGCAAAAGTGACCATGCAGTATTAAATTGTAACTTCAGGACTGCTTATAACGTTACCAGCAATGAGAGTTACAAAAAGGGCAGCTATCATGACCTGAAGAAATATTTCTTTGACATTGATTGGGAAAAAGAACTTAGAGGACAAGATTTAAATATTATATATAGAAAATTCTGTTATCTCTATGTAAAAGAAGTCCAAAATTACATCCCACAGCACAAAGCAGCAGAAATGAAAATAAAGAAATGGTTTAATACAATGTAAGAAAACAAAGAGAGAGAGAGAGAGAGACTTGCAGTGGAATAGATACAGAAGACACAATAGTGAGAGGGATATAAGAACTATAAACAGGCAAGAAACGATTATACAAAGATAAGGAGGGAGGCTCAGAGACAGTTTGAGGAAGACATTATAAATATAAGTAGTGATCAACCTAAACTTTTTTATAGCTACATCCGAAGCAAAACCAAAGTTAAAGGTAAAATACAATTCATTATGGATGAGGGGATCATCAGTACACAAGAGAAAGATATTTGTGAAGCACTAAATAAAAAGAAAGAAGTTTTGAGAGATGATATGGAACATGGATGCCCACATGTATTACCAGATATAATAATATCAGAAAAAGAAGTACAGTACAAGAAGAGTTACGTAAAGTAGACTGTGGAAAAGCAAATGGTCCTGATGGAAAGGTTGGGTGCTACATGAATGTGCAGAAGAGTTAAGCAGACCATTGTATTTAATATTCAAGGAATCCTTAGGTGAAGGTAAACTATCTGATATTTGGAAGAAAGCAAACAATGTTCCCCTATTCAAGAAAGTGAATAGACAAAATCCACTCAACTGCTGACCATTATCACTGACCAGTGTTGTAAGATACTAGGAAAGCTGATATGGAAAGTTTGGGTAAAACATCTTGAAGAACACTATGATAACAGAGAAGCAGTTCGGTTTTAGAAAGGGAAGATCATGTGTTACTAATCTATGAAGCTACTATGATAAAAGTTGCAGAAACATTACAGAAAAGAGAGGGATGGGTGGACAGTATCTGTTTGGATTTTAAGAAAGCATTTGACAGAGTACCGTACCAAAGACTTTTATGGAAACTACCATCAAAGTGGATGCAGGATTTTCTTAGGAAAAGGGAAATGAGAACAATATTAAGGGGAAATTACTCATCATGGAGGGAAGTGACCGGCAGAATGCCACAGGGCTCAGTGCTGGCACCAATTATGTTTTTAGTATATATAAATGACAGAGATAGTAACATTGGAAATGGAAGCTATCTAAATATCTTTGCGGATGATGCGGAAATTCAAAGGAAAATAACCAACACAGATTCTTGCAGAGAGCTGCACGAGGAATTAGAGAAGCTTCATGAATGGAGCAATAAATTGCAATTGGAATTCAATGTGGACATGTGTCATGTAATTAAATTTGGTAAAAGTGAGAAAAGACCAGATTGGGACTATAAGTTAGGCAGATCAACCTTACACATATCAGAGAGAGAGAAGGACCTAGTATCAGTAACAGACTATCTCCAGATAACTGTATCAGTGAGAAGGTATATAACATGTATACATTGGTTGCTAATATGAGAATAGCAATAACATCATTCATTAGACCAGCCCTGGAATATGCATCAGTAGTATGGAATCCTCATCTCAAGAACACATAGATAAGATTGAAAAAGTACAAAGGGTAGCTCCAAGATGGATACCAAGCAAAAGGGATCTTAGCTACAAAGAAGGATTAAAAAAACAGAAGCAACCAACACTACAGAAGAGAAGGAAAAGAGGAGACATGATAATGCTATTTAAATGCATCTCAGGGGAAGAGAAGACAGACATAAATGAATATACTTGACCTCTTCCTTCCAACTAATCCTTCTGCTTATAATGTTAACCCTATCCCGTGAAGGGAGGAGCGTAAATTCTGGCTGTGCGCGTAACTCTCGCTCAAGAGCTTTCAGACCAGTTGCATAGAGATATTTTACTTCTGACGCTCGTAAAATAGTTACTATTCATCATAGAAAGGCCACTTTGGTCTCATTTTGAAGATAAAGAGTTTTGCTTTGTCATACATTGTCCAAAAAGACAATACTGTATATACAAAATAAAATGCAAAAAAAGTGAGCAGAAGTTAGCTAACATGTTAAGTTTTACACTGTCCTTTAAAAAAATATTTGCCAAAAAAAGACTATTCAAGAAGTAATAATATTTTTTGCTTCAATATGTAGCAGAATAAATTTCCTTTCCAGTAGTATATTATTTGTTTTATTTTCTTAAATATTAATGCCGCATATATACTCTAATGCTGTCCGCAACAAGGAGAGGGCCTATAAAAGGTACCAGAGCCAACCCACCCCTGAATCACATCTTGTTTATGTTTCTGCCCTAAATCATGCTAAGGTTGTTATTCGCTCTGCTAAAAATAATTTCATTCGTGCTAAATGCTTTCATCTCTCCTACTCGAATTCTTCCCGCTCCTTCTGGCATCTTGCCAAAAACCTTTCTAATAACTTTACCTCATCATCCTTCCCTCCTCTTTTCTGCTCTGATGGCTCTGTAGCTATTTCTTCTACTGATAAAGCAGATCTCTTCGCTCAGACTTTCTCCACCAATTCCACCTTAGACGATTCTGGTTCTGTTCCTCTATCACTTCCCCCCTCTGACTTCCTCATGGCTGACATTAAAATTTCTTCAGCTGATGTATTTTCTGCCATCACAGGCCTCAGTACTAATAAGGCATGTGGGCCTGATGAAGTCGCTCCTGTTGTTCTGAAGAACTGTGCTTCTGTGCTTACACCCAGCCTAGGCAAACTTTTTTACCTTTGTCTACCAACTTGTACCTTTCCTTCTTGCTGGAAGTTTGCTCTCATTCAGCCAGTCCCAAAGAAGGGTGACCATTCCCAACCCTCTAACTATTGTCCAATTGCTTTAACATCCTGTATCTCAAAAGTTTTAAAGTCAATTCTTAATAGAAAAATTTTAACCCGCCCCATCCCGACCACTTTTCCACCACTGACTCTCCCCAATCCTGACCATTTTTGGAAAAAATTTTTTTTGGCTCAAACCTCCGCTTTTGGTGAGAAACATCGAAAATTCTTAGAGAAATCGCTCACCTGAGGTTTAAAATATTCGATACAGGTAGGAGTACCTCCATACCTTATTGGGTTTTCTAACAGGCTGGCACCAAAGAAAACGAGTTCTATGGGAGGATAACTATTTCACACCACTCATAAACGGTATTTATTTATTTACTTTTTACGAATTTATATGTAGTACGAGAGTATATTGGTTTTCAAGCAGTAATATAGGCATTATAAGCATTGTTTCACTCACTAACTCATCACCATACCTGACCTTTTTTTGCCACATTACCTGATCATCATTTCTGACTGTTTCTTCCTCTAATGCTATGTAAAGTTTGTCCTCCACATTGTCATTGATTGGGGAATCACTCTGGCCCTGAATTTTGTACCGTGGCATGACATGGCTTTACTGGCCAGGTCACTGATAACAGGTGAATTGCCGAGACAATGGTGTGCAGGGGGGGGGGGTCATGCTGGGTAAGGCATTGTCCCAGCCTGGCATCTTGTAGAGGAAGGTGTCACGTGTATAATCCAAAAATCATTCTCGAAAATTGAAAATTGTGCAAATTAGGGACCTTGCAATTGATTCGCTTTTATGTACGTCGACGGGATTGGCAGTGACAAAACGTGTGGACGTTAAAGAACGTTGACGGGACGCCGCGGGTTAAAGTATCTTTCCTATCACAACATTCTTTCTGATCGTCAGTATGGGTTCTGTCAGGGATGCTTCACTGGCGATCTTCTCACCTGCCTTTCAGACTCCTTGTCATCCTCCTTTTGGGACATTGGCGGAAGCTTTGCTATTGCACTTGACATCTCAAAGGCTTTTGATCAAGTCTGGCATATATCTTTAATTTCCAAACTCCCCTCTCACAGTTTCTATCCTTCTATCTGTGCCTTCATCTCTAGCTTCCTTTCTGGTCATTCTATAGTCGCTCTTGTAGACGGCCATCATTCTTCTCCTAGATCTATCAATAGTGGTGTTCCTCAGGGCTCTGTCCCATCACCAACTCTTCATTTTATTCATCAATGACCTTCTAAGCTGTACATCTAACCCTATCCATTCATACGCTGATGACTCCACCTTTCACCCTTCCATTCAGTTCCTGCAACGTCCATCTCAGCAATTACTTTAACAAACAAGGGATGAGGCTATGGCACACCTAATGTCTGACTTGGCTCGTATCTCGGACTGGGGTAATAATAATCTGGTTGTTTTTAATGCATCAAAGACTCAGTTTTTACACCTGTCAACCCGACAGAATCTTCCACAGGTATACCCACTAATGTGTTAAAAATATTCAGCTTAATCCTGCACCATCCGTGAACATGCTTGGGATTTACTTTACTCGGGACTTATCTTGGAGAGATCATATTGCATCTCTTGTAAAATCTTCTTCCAAGTGATTAGGTGTCCTAAGCCGACTCCATTCCTTCTTTACTCCTGCACAATTGTTGACTCTATACATGGGTTTTATCCTCCCCTGTGTGGAGTACAACTCTCGTGTGTGGGGAGGCTCCCCACATACAGCTCTTCACAATCAAAGGCTTTTCGTCTCATTAACTTTCCTCCTCTTACTGACTCCCTTCAACCTCTGTCTCTTTGTCACACTGTTGCATCTTTATCTCTTTCCTATCACTACTTCAATGGTCGCTGGTCCTCTGAACTGTCTGCATGCATTCCTCCACCTCTACGACAGGCGCGTAGCACCCGTCTAGCAGCAAACTCTCATCCCTTTTCTGTCCAACTCTCTAATGCAAGAGTTAACCGTCTCCCAGTCCTTCATTAATGCAACAGGTCAGCTCTGGAACTGTCTCCCTCAGTCTGTATTTCCTGCTTTGACCTCCAGCATTTCAAACGTAGTGTGTCCAGGCATCTCGAAATGATCTGATCATGAATTTGGCTCTCTCTTGTATTTTGTTTTTCTCTTGGAAGGAACAGTAATTGCTGGCTCATCGCCTTTGGCTCCTTTTTCCTTGCATTAAAAAAAAAAAAAAAAAAAAAAAAAAAAAAAAAACTATGGGGAAGCATCAGCAAGAGGACACTGCAAAAAACTACATAAAAAGAGAGACAGTAAAGACGTAAGGAAATTCAGTTTCCCAAATAGCACAATTGATCAGTGGAATGCACTACCGAATGAAGTAGTGTGTGGCAAAACTATTCACAAATTTAAGGATATGTATGATAAAAATGGTTTAATGCTTGGGACAGTAAGAGCTTGACTCCTTCCTGTAAAGACACAATTAGGTAAAAACACACACACACACACACACACACACACACACACACACACACACACACACACACACACACACACACACACACACACTGGAAACTCAAGATGTAAGGAAAGCCCCAGGACCTGATGGAATTCCTAATTGGGTACTGAAGGAATGCAGAGAACAACTGGCGGATAAAATTCACAGCTTAATTGTATGCTCACTGGAAGAGGGGAAAGTGCGAAAAGAATGGAAGAGGGCAAGTGTGGTACCAATTTACAAGGGAGGAAACAAGGAAGAGCCCCTGAATTATAGACCAGTGTCTCTAACCATGGTCGCAAAATTGTGTGAGAGAATCCTGAAAGACAGATGGATAAAATATCTGGAAGAGATGAATATTTTGGCTGAATGTCAGTTTGGATTCAGAAGTGGAAGGTCATGTGTTTCTAACTTGTTGAGCTTTTACTCAAGAGCAATTGATGTGGTACAGGAGAGAGATGGTTGGGTGGATTGTGTGTACTTAGACTTAGAGAAGGCCTTTGACAAGGTACCTCATAAGAGACTAATGTGGAAACTAGAATATATAGGAGGACTAAAGGGGAAACTTCTGGAATGGATGAGAGACTTTTTGAGAGACAGACAAATGAGGACAGTAATAAAGGAAAAGATGTCTGGATGGAGGGAAGTAACAAGTGGAGTCCCTCAAGGCTCAGTGTTGGCGCCAGTAATGTTCCTGATTTACGTAAATGATATGGTAGATGGAGTGAACAGTTATGCAAGTCTGTTTGCTGATGATGTAAAGATCTTGAGGAAGATAGAGGTTGAGGAGGATTGTAAAATACTGCAGGAGGATTTGGATAGGATACACAATTGGAGCCGGACGTGGGAAATGAAATTTAATGTAAAGAAATGTAAAATATTGGAAGTGGGTAAAAGTACCAGGAGACCATCACTGAATTATTTTTTGGGTAATGAATTAATCACAAAAAGGAGAGAAGAGAAAGATTTGGGAGTGCTGGTCCAAGATAGTTTGTCACCAGAAAAGCACATTAACAAGATAGTTGGAGTGACTTATAAACTCTTGACTAACATAAGAGTAGCATTTCATTATATGGATGAGGAAATGATGAAAAAATTGATAGTGGCCATGATCCGCCCCAGGTTAGAATATGCAGCGGTAGTGTGGTCCCCACGCAAAAAGAAAGATATAAACAAGATTGAGAGAGGTTAGTGCCCCTCCCCGGAAAACAACTAACTAAAAAAACAAACAAGAAGCCTCGGACAAGAACTGACCAAACGATGACGACCCAGGACCGGACAAAGGACTTGGTAATGAGTACATGGAATGTAAGAGGAGCGAATGATGAGGTGAAAGAGAGAGAGATTGTCCAGGTGCTTGAGGGTGCGAAAGTGGATGTATGTGGAATAACTGAAACAAAATGGAGAGGAGAAAGTGTGAGAGAATGGGAGTATGGATGGGGTATATGTGCAGGAGTAGGTGAAAATGAGAGGGCAAAGGAAGGAGTATGTATAGTTGTGAGTAAAAGATGGAAGAGGAACATAAGACAGCATGGATCAGTTGGGTCAAGGATTGTGTGGGTAAAGTTGAAAGTTGGAATACAAATGTGGGTGATTGTGTGTGTGTATGCACCAACGCAAGATCGTGCTAGAAGAGTGAGAGAAGAGTTCTGGACAAATGTAGAAGTGTGCATGGAAAAGTTTGGAAGGAATGAGAGAGTGTTTTTGATTGGTGATATGAATGGTAAAGTTGGGAATGTGAAGGTGGATGGAATAGTTGGTGAGTGGGGTGTGCCTGCTGAGATAGATGAGAATGGGAGTGCGTTAGTGGACATTTGTGCTGGGAGGGGGTTGGTGATAGCCAATACCCTCTTCAGGGATAAAATGATCCACAGGTATACATGGCGAGTGATGAGAAGGGTGGGTGGTGAACTGAATGAAAGAAAGGTAGTGATTGATTATGTGTGTGTGGATGAAAGGATGCGAAGATGTGTAAAGGATGCAAGAGTGTATAGAGGTTGGGGGAGTGGACTTTCTGACCACTACTTGGTGGTGGCCAGAATTAGAATGCAAGTAAGATGGAGGAATAGAAGAAGGGAAAGACGAGAGGAAGGAGTAGTTGCAAGGAGAGTGGAAAGGTTACAAGAGGATGAGAAAAAGGCACAGTATAAGAGAGAAGTGGAGGAACGATTGGGCAAATATGAATTGGAGCAGATGGGAGACGTGGAAGGTGTGTGTAAGATATTTACAGAAGAAATATGTGCAGCATGTGATGTGGTGTGTGGAAGGAAGAGAAGACGGAGGGGGGTGCAAGGAACAGCGTGGTGGACTGAAGAGGTGAAACAGGCTGTGGCACAAAAGAAGAAAGCATACAATGAATGGATGAGAAATAGGAGCGTGGAAGAAGTTGAGAGGCGGAAGAGAGAGTTATATGTGGAAAGAAAGAGAGAGGTGAAAAGATTAGTAAGAGAGAGTAAGAAGAGAGTGGATGAGGAATTTGGAAGGAATTTGAGTGTAAAGTGGAGGGACTGTAAGAAAATGTTCTGGAGAGAAGTGAAAAGAGTAAGACAGGGTGGAAGTGAAGTTAGCAGGGGAGTGAAAGATAAAAATGGTAGATTACTAGTGGAGAAGGGAGAAAAAGTGAGCAGATGGAGAGAACACTTTAAGGAATTGTTGAACATAGAGGATGGAAGTAATGCGAGTATAAGTGGCTGGGGAATGGCTGGGAGAAGGAGGGAGGTGAGAAGACAGGAAGAAATCAGTAGGATAGAAGTTGTGGAAGCAATGAAGAAAGTTAAATCGGGGAAAGCCCCAGGAATTGATGGAGTGTGTGGTGAAATGCTGAAGCATGGGGGAGAGATAGTAGTAGAATGGATGTGGAAGATGTGCAGATTGGCCTGGGAGGAAGGTAGAGTCCCGGAGGATTGGAAGTCAGGTATAATTATTCCCTTGTACAAAGGAAAAGGGGAAAAAGAAGTGTGTGGTAACCATAGGGGCATTTGTCTTCTTAGTATAATAGGAAAAGTGTATGGTAGGATACTTATAGACAGAGTTAGAGAAAGAACAGAGAAATTAGTTGGAGAAGAACAGGGAGGCTTTAGGAAGGGAAGAGGTTGTGTAGATCAGATATTCATTCTTAGATCTTTAGTGGAAAAGTTTCTAGAGAAGGGAAAGAAGTTGTATGCGGCTTTCATGGATTTGGAGAAAGCATATGACAGGGTGGATAGACAAGGATTGTGGAAAGTGTTATGAATATATGGAGTAGATGGGAAGTTGTTGAATGCTGTGAAGAGTATGTACGATGGTGCGAAGGCTGCAGTGCGTGTGGATGGTGAACTAAGTGAATTTTTCTCTTTGAAAGTTGGTTTGAAACAGGGATGTGTCATGTCTCCATGGTTGTTCAATTTGTACATGGATGGGGTAATAAAAGAGGTACAAGGTAGGGTAGTGGATGTTGGAGTGGCCCTGGTGAGAGAGGATAGTGTTTGGAAACTCCCTGTACTGTTGTTTGCAGATGATACTGTGTTGTTGAGTGAAGACGAAGGGGAGCTGCAAGGGTTGGTGGATGAGTTTGAGAGAATGTGTAAGAAACGGAATCTAAAGGTGAATGTAGGGAAGAGTAAAGTGATGGTCTGTGAGAGAGGTGAAGTTAATGAATGTACAGTGAGGTTGGATGGTGAGGAATTGGAAAATGTGAGTACGTTTAAGTACAAACTTGGGTAGTGTGATGAGTAAGGATGGAGGTTTGGAGGGTGAAGTGCTTGAAAGGGTACAGCAAGGAAGAAAGGTTGCTGGTTCTTTGAAAGCAGTGATAAGAAACAGGGAAGTGAGCATGGAAGTGAAAAAGTTACTACATGACAGTATTGTGATACCAACTCTAACGTACGGAAGTGAAGCTTGGACGTTGTTGGAAGGACACAAGTCAAGAGTGAGAGCAGTGGAAATGAGTTATTTAAGAGGAGCCTGTGGAGTCACATGGAGAGACAGGCTGACGAATGAGGATATAAAAGAGCGTTGTGGTATTGATGTGGATGTGATAGGAAGCCTTATGAGGAACACACTGAGGTGGTTTGGCCATGTGGAGAGGATGGAGGGTGAAAGACTGACGAAGAGAGTGTATGTGAGTGAGGTGGAAGGGGGAAGAGGGAGGGGGAGGCCGAGGATGAGATGGAGGGATGGGGTGGAGAGGTATATGAGAGAGGGGGGTGTGAGTTGGGAGCAGGGCAGTGAAATGGCGGGGGACAGGGCGACTTGGAGGCGATTTGTTTGTGGCCACCCCAAACGGGATTGAGGCGTCTGGTAATAGATAGATAGATAGATAGAGAGAATACAAAGAACAGCAACCAAGATGGTCCCCAGTCTGACAGACCTGTCTTACAGAGAGAGGCTGGAAAAACTGGAATTGCCTTCATTAGAGGAAAGGAGAAAGAGGGGAGACATGATTGCGGTGTTCAGGACCATGGTGGGAGTAGATAAAATTGACAAAGAAGATCTGTTTGTATGGGATAAGAGAGCAACAAGAGGACACGGAATGGAATTGAAAAAGTCAGGCTGCTTGAAGGATATCAAGAAATATAGCATTCCTTACAGAAGTATAGACTTATGGAATAGGCTGGACAAAGAGATCGTCCAGTCTAAAAACTTAAACGAGTTTAAAGCTAAATTCGACTTATTGAGAAACAGCGACGGAAACCCACGAGTATAGTACATTCCGTGTATATCACAATTAGGTATATTAGGTAAATACTTAAATATTTGGAACGACTTCACAGTGGGGATCAGTTCTTGAGAAAAGCATTTATGTGTGTAAAGGTAGACTTGATAAATGTGGATATGGAGACAGGACAACACGAGCATTGCTCAATTCCTGTATACTACAAATAGGTAAATACAAATAGGTAAATACACACACACACGTACAAAGAAGTGTGGATATAAAGGCACCTAACCCAAGAGGAATGGGGATTACTAAAGGAAAAGAGGGTAGAAGCAAAAAGAAAGAATGATGCAAGATCAGATGAGGAGAGAAGTAAATTTTTTTACAAAGTATTAGGGTTACAAATAAAAATATGGCACATATGCAGGAGAGACAATAAAAACAAGATAGTAGTGTCAGCCAATGTCAGATATGTGAACAGTATGGTGAAGTTGATGTCCTCAAATATAGATGGACTGGTATCCAAATTATCAGAGATAAAAGAGTATATCACAGAAAATGAGCCTCATATTATTTGTCTGTCATAAAGAAAATAAACCCCAAGTATATCAAACGACTCTTTAAATTTGCATGAGTACAATATTTGGCGAAGAGACAGAAATTTAAAAAAAGGAGGGGAGTTATAATACTAACAGAGAAAAAGACTCCAAGTAAAAGAGAGAGAAGTAGACATACCCTCACAAGTAGAATTAGTTGCAGTAGATATTAGTACATCAGAAGGGATATTAATTGTGGCAAATCTGTATATGCCACCCAAGACAAACACATGGGATAGAGGTGAATATGAAGACCAGGCAGAAAGGACAATTCAGAGTTTAAGAACCCTACTATACAGAATGGAAGAAAAATCTGAAAGAATTATACTAACAGGAGATTTTAACACAAGTATAAACTGGAATACTCTAGATGTAAAAAGCCATGAAAGTTGTTGGGATTAAAAGCTCTTCAGTCATATACAGGAATTTTTTCTAACGCAACATGTAAAGGAGAACGCCAGAAAAAGAGGACCAGAAGACCCCTCATTATTAGATCTTATATTTTCTAGGCAAGAAAATGAAATAGTGAAATTTGTAACCCCCCTTTCAACCAAATTGACCTTGTGTGGAGTACAACTCTTATGTGTGGGGAGGCTCCCCACATGCAGCTCTTATCAATAGAGTGGAGTCAAAGGCTTTTCGTCTGAGTAACTCTCCTCCTCTTACTGACTCCCTTCAACCTTGTCTTTTCGCCACACTGTTGTATCTTTATCTCTTTTCTATCGCTACTTTAATGGTCACTGCTTCTCTGAACTGTCTGCATGCATTCCTCCACCCCTACGACGGGCACGTAGCACCCGTCTAGCAGCAAACTCTCATCCCTTTTCTGTCCAACTCTTTAATGCAAGAGTTAACTGTTACTCCCAGTCCTTCATTTATGCAACAGGTCAACTCTGGAACTGTCTCCCTCTGTCTGTATTTCCTGCTGCCTATGATCGCCAGTCTTTCAAACGCAGTGTGTCCAGGTATCTCGAAATGATCGGAACTTGAATTTGGCTCTCTATTGTATTTTGTTTTTCTCTTGGAGGGAACTGTTATTGCAGGCTTGTGGCCTTTGGTTCCTTCTTCCTTGCATAAAAAAAAAGAAAAATGCAGTACTTGATTACAATATTGGGATAGCATATGATATAGTTAGAGGTATTGGAAATTACAGAAAGAGGCTAAACTATAAAAAGGGCAACTATCATGACCTAAAGAAGTACTTTAAGGATATAGATTGGGAAAAGGAAATAGAGGACAAGATATAAATATTACTTATAAAAAATTCTGTGAATTTTATGAAACTGGAGTCCATATTTATGTCCCATTGCACAAAGACACGGAAATATGGATAAAGAACTGGTTTAATACAGTAGGCTCACACAGTGCACGAGAGATTGGGCGGTCCACGACCTCGTGCACTGGGAACTCGCGTACTGGGAATACATAATGTTATGGGAATAATTACATATGGGCAGTACCCCCTCATACCTGGACATTTTTTGGCCCTTAGAGACATAATAAAGGTCATATTTTTCAGACATTGTACTACAGATATAGCTACAATAACAAAAATTTGGGTAGTCACCTTAACAACAGTGGACAACAGGCCTGATGACCTTAAATAACAGAGGTTCTGAGGCGCAGCAACACTTACAGCGCTGCACCCCCCACCGCACCTCCCACTGCACCAACACTTCCCTCCACAGACTCCTCTTGAGCACCTTCCCCAGGAGCATCAAAGTCACTCACTTCGGCCATAAACCCTTCGAAGTCCAATGCTGACACTTCTGACATTGCATCCTCTTCATCCTCAACAGGAACAGGAGCAGACGATGTCGCTGGTTCCGCAATTTCACCAACTTGAGCCCGCTGTGTGTAATTTGTTATGAGCGTCTGTCTGCTCCTGTTTATTTCTTCCCTGTGCCTGTCTGTGTAGAAATGGAAGAGTTTGTCGATACCAACCAGAAGTTCCTTCGTTCTTAGGTTGCTCACTTCCTGTTCCTTCACCTCTTCCTTGAGCTTATCCACGGCAGCAAGGATCTTGCTTATGTTTGACATACACAGCTCAGTCCTGCCTTCCATCACGCTAGGCTGCTCAACTTGACTCGGCCTGGCGTCGGGCTCTGCGTCAGCCTCGTCTATCCGTTGCAACACTTCCTCGGGAGGCTGTTCCTCAGTAGCAGTGTGCACTTCTTGTATGTCCGCCAATGTAACGTCCTTGAAACCTGGTACAGCTTGTGCTGCTGTCAGTGTTGCTGCCTCAGGCTCAGCCAGTGGTTGAATGGCCATCTCCTGGGTCGTGCATGAGTGAGGCACGAGCATTCGCCACGCATGGTTCACTGTTGCAGGTGTAATCTGGTGCCAGGCTTGTAGGAGAAATTCAACTGCGTACTTCACCATAAAATTACGCCAAAATGCCTCAACAGTCATGGCATCTGTGGCAGGTTGGGATACAGCTGCTGGCGGAGATGGAACAGGACCAGATGCCTCATCAAGGTCTTCGTTGTGATCTTCTTGTAGGGCATGAAGCTCCTCTTGTGTGTCAGTCTTCCTGTGTAGGTAGTCGTACACTTGCTTATGGCAGAAGTGCTTCACAGTGGGGATCAGTTCTTGATCCAGTGTCTGCACTAGTGACGTCGTGCGGGGCGGCAGAAATACAACACGACAATCCTTATGCAGATCTTTTAGGTATGGAGGGTGACTTGGTGCATTATCAAGCACAAGGAGCATCTTAAATGGAATGCCCAGTTCCCGACACTTGGTCTTGGCATCAGGGACACAGCACCTCGTTAACCAGTCTGCCATAATGTTCCCGGCCATCCAACCATTTGCGGACTTGTACCAGTACACGCCACTTGCATCCATGTTCGTGAAGTTTTTATAGCACCTTGAGTGTGAAGCTGTGTGTACAACAACTGGCCTCATCTTGTGGCTCCCAGACAGGTTTACAGTGAACATTACTGTCATCTTACACTTCTGGAGCTTGCGACCAGGGGCTTGTTTCTGTCTTTGAGCGATGTAAGTTGATTTGGGCATGGCCTTGTAATATAAGGAAGTTTCATCGATGTTGTAGATCTGGTCCATGGTGTACTGTTCCTCTTCAAGAAGCACTCTAAATATTGCAGGATAGTCTCTCGCGGCCAGCTCGTCGGCAGAGGCTTGTTCACCAGACACTTTCACGTAATGGAGTTCCTTGCGCTTGAGAAAACGGTTCAGCCATCCAACCGATGCCTTGAAAGGTTTGTCCACTTTTAACCTGCGAGATGCTGCCTTGTAAAAGAGCTGGGCTTGGTTCCGAATTAATCTTCCATTCAGTGGAACACCTTCCTTCTCCTTCCTCATTATGAAGGTGGCAAGATAGCACTCCATTAGTATCATAGCATGATTTCTCACCCGCAAATGGCTGTCTAGGTCAGAGGCACCGTACGTCTTCACTACAGCCCTTATGGCTTCACAGTTCTTCCACACAGTTCTCACTGTAGATTCAGCCAGTCCCAGGGCTCACCCGATGGTGATGTTTCCTTGACCCTCCTCCTTCATCTTGATAATCTCTAACTTAGTGGCATGCATCAGAAGTTTCTTAACTCTTGGGGTTGGAGCCATGGTGCGGTGAAGTACAGGCAAGGATGGAGCTGCAAAAAAAAACACCACACGTTGTACACGACAGGTTAGCTGTAGAGAGCTGATCCGCACTGTGCACGAGCCCGGACTGTTATGGCGCGCCCACTGCCTTGTACCCCAAGCTGCGCAGTAGAATGCTCGGGAATTTCTGTGCATCAACATGACGACACGTGACGCGCTGTGTGAGGGGTGGTCGCGCACTAATAGAAAATAGATTTTTGAGCCACTCCTTGCCTCTGCGTCGCATTCTCTGCGGTAAACTCGCGCATTCAAGGTTTTTGGTAATGATTTTTGGTCACTCGCGCATAATGCGAATCGCGCACTGTGATGATGCGCACTGTGCAAGCCCACAGTACTGACAGTAAAAAAAGAGATTTGCTGTGGATCAGATGCAGACGACATAAATGTGAGAGAGCATATAACAACTACAAGCAGACAAGAAATGATTATACAAGGATAAGGAGAGAAACTGAAAGGCAGTTTGAGGAAGCCCTTGTAAATAAAAGTACTGATCAGCCGAAGTTGTTTTACAGCTACATATGAAGCAAAGTAAAAGTTAATGATAAAATACAATCCATCGTGGATTAGGGGAAAATCTGTATCAATGAAGAAGATGTTTGTGGAGTACTAAACAAAAATTTCTGGTCAGTTTTCACTAAAGAAAGTAGATTTGCAAGAGATGAAAATGAACAAGCATGCCCACGCATACTAATAAATATACGTATAACGAAACAAGAGGTTCAGGAAGAGATGAGGAAATTAGACGGGAAAAGCCAATGGCCCTGACGAGATTTTGTGTTGGATATTACTGGAATGTGCAACAGAGCTAAGCAGTCCATTACATTTAATATTCAGAGAATCCGTAAGGCAAGGAAACCTAACTGATATTTGTAAGAAAGCATACATTGAGCCCCTTTTCAAGAAAGGAAATGGACAAAATCCACTTAACTGCCAACCAGTACAGGTTGGTAGTGAAGTGGGCGTTTGCTCCTGCACCAACTTAGTGTTAGGCAAATATCATGTTAGATTTCCTTCCACACCCCTGCCAAAGTCCACTTTTTACCCCTTTGTGGTGCAAAATTTTTTTTATACCCCCTATTTAACCTCCTAAAAACATTAATATGGTTATAAAAAGTACATTAGGTCAGTATAGGACTTTTTTACTTATTGTACTGTACCTTATGTGAGGAGAAGAGCAGACACACGTTGCCAGAGGGGGTTAACACACACTAACATCTATCAAAGTCTTTTTCACTTGCAACACTCCAAACATCACTTTCTAGGTCCTCCATAGCTTCTTCATCCTGCTGTCGCTGGGTATCCTCTTGCCATAGACCAGCGTCACAGCCCGTCCGGTTCAAATTACTGCTCTACGCTAACAGTGCCCATGTTAGAATGTTTATTTCCTTCCGCAAAATCGTGCTGCACTAGAGCAATATTGCACTCCAGCAAACTGCGTTAGGGGAGGAACACCTGTATCACTGACCAACGTCGTAAGCAAGATGTTAGAAAAACAGATACGAAGAATTTGGGTAAATCACCTGGAAAAACACAAAATGATAACAAAGACAATTTGGTTATAGAAAGGGAAAATCATATGTTACTAACCTATCAAGTTACTATGATAGAGTTGCAGAAATAATACAGAAAAGAGATGGCTGGGTAGACAGCATATATTTGGATCCACTCACTTGATGTAGAGCTGCCTACTTCTTCCTTAGCCTTTATCATTCTATTTCTGTGTCTGCCCTCCTCTCTTCATATTTTTCCCATCTTTTCTGTCACTTCTTATTGCTTTTCTTTCCTTTACAGGTGGCTTTACATTGAGTGACAAGCCAAATGGTTTCCTGTAAGCCAAAAAACCATTTACTACGCTGGGTGGTAACCATATAACCAAACCATACGTGCTCCCTACATGTCAACAAGTGGGTTGGTGGAGGATTAGTGCCCCTCCCCATAAAACAAATAACTCAAAGTCAAATGGCCACCCCTTACGGGATTGTGGCGTCTGGCAATAGATAGATAGATAGATAGAAGAAGGCATTTGACAGAGTACCACACAAAAGACTTTTATGGAGACTGTACGATCAAGGAGGTATCCAAGGTGATCAGTATGATTGGATGCAAGATTTTCTCAGTAAAGGGAAATGAGAACAGTGCTAAGGGGAAATTACTCATCATGGAGAGAAGTGACAAGTGGAGTTCCACAGGGCTCGGTGCTGACACCAGTTATGCTTTTAGTATATATAAATGACACAGACAGCAACATTGGAAATGGAAGCTACCTAATTGTGTTCTTGGTGATGCTAAAATACAAAGGGAAATTACAAACACAGACTCTTGCATAGAGCTACAAGAGGAATGAAATAAGCTTCATGACTGGAGCAATAGATGGCAAATGGAATTCAATGTGGACAAATGTCTATCTATCTATAGCCCGATGCCCTAATCCCACAAAGGGTGGCCGCAGACAAAAAGCATCCAAGTCACTCTGCCACCCACCATTTGACTACCCTCCCCCCAACTCACTCACTCCTCCCTCATATACCTCTCAACTCCATCCCTCCACCTCATCCTCGGTCTACCCCTCCCTCTCCCTTCCTCCACCTCACCTACATACACCCTCTTAATCTTTCATTCTCCATGCTCTCCACATGTCCAAACCACCTCCAAGTATTTCTCCTAACCTTCTCAACCACATCCATGTCCACCTCACAACGTTCCTTCACTTCTTCATTCGACAACCTGTCCCTCCATGTCACTCCACATGCTCCTCTCAAGTAACCAATTTCCACTGCCCTCACTCTTGACTTGTTCCCTTCTTGCAAGGTCCACGCCTCGCTTCCATACGTCAGAGTAGGGATCACAATACTATCATGCAGCGACTTCTTAACTTCCATACTCACCTCCCTATTTCTCACTGCTTTCAATGAACCAACAACCTTCCTTCCCTGCTGTACCCTTTCATGCACTTCATCCCCCAACGTTCCATCCTTACTTATAACACTACAAGTGACAAATGTCTTGTAATTAAATTTGGTAAAAGTGAGATGAGATGTCTGAGGAGTATGTGTGGAGTGACGCGTATGGATCGGGTGCGAAATGATGAAGTGCTAAGGAGAACTGGAGTTGTTCGGGAGATTGCTGGTAGAGTTGAGCAGAGGGTGTTGCAATGGTTTGGGCATATGGAGAGAATGGATAATGAGCGATTGGTGAAAAAGATAACTAGATCTGATGTGAGAGGTGTAAGGCTGAGAGGAAGACCACGAATAGGATGGATGGACAGTGTGAAGAGAGCGCTGGATGCGAGAGGGATGTCTGTTGAGCAAGGAAGAGTGGCTGTGCGTGACAGAAATAAATGGAGAGAAATTGTGAATGAATAAGTGATGACGCAGCCCTGAGGGGATATTCTTCCGCATTTGGTCTGATCAGCTAGTCAGGTCAGGTGCGGGTAAGGGGATGGGTCTGTTATGATGTGGCAGGGGTAAACCAGTTCTGCTGTCGGGCCCTGCTGCGGATGTCACTGATTGCATTGCGCAGTTGACCCTTGTGCGGTGTGGTGCGGTGAGGATCTGTCCGTTCTCCCCTTTGGGGCTAAGATGCGTATGAATGTGTTTGAATGGATGAGTAAATGGAGAGTGAGTCGTCCTGTCTCGGCTACCTCCCTTTCCTTGGGGGAAGCAGCCAAGGTATATAGATAGATAGATAGATAGATAGAGAAAAGACCAGACTGGGACTATAAGTTAGGAAGTTCAACTGTACACACATCAAAAAGGGAAAAGGATTTAGGAGTGATGATCAGTAACAGACTATCACTGGCTGACCACATAAATGAAAAAGTAAGGAACATGTACACACTGTTTGTTAATATTGGATAGCATTCACATATAAATGAAGACATGCTGAGAAAGATAATAACATCATTCATCAGACCAACTCTGGAAAGTGCATCAGTATTTTGGAATCTGCTTCTCAAAAAACACATAGGTAAGATTGAAAAGGTACAAAGGCCACTACAAGATGGGCACCAAGATTAAGGGACTAAGCTATGAAGAAAGACTCCAAAAATTAAATCTGCCAACATTGCAGGAGAGAAGGAAAAGAGGAGACATGATGATGTTATATAAATTCATTACAGGAAAGAGAAAAGAGACATAAATGAATATATAACTTATGGGGAAGCATCAGCAAGAGGACACTGCAAAAAAACTACTTAAAAAGAAAGGCAATAAAGACGTAAGAAAATTTAGTTTCCCAAATGGGGCAGTTGATCAGTGGAATGCACTACTGAATGAAATATTTAGGCTAAAACAAATAATAAATTTAAAGAGATTTATGATAAACATGGTTCAAAACACAGGACAGTACAAGCTGGACTCATTCCTGTAAAGATACAGTTATGTAAGAACACACACACACACACACACACACGAGCGAACAGCCAGAGCGAACGGACGTCTCTTGACTGCTCCCAGCCACTGCTGCCTGCAAACCTTAAGTAGTTTTCAGGAATTATGCCAACGGCCATACCACGTTGAGTACACCGCTTCCCGTCCGATCAGCGAAGTTAAGCAATGTTGGGTCTGGTTAGTACTTGGATGGGTGACCGCTGGGGAACACCAGATGCTGTTGGCATCCCTACGTGTCAAGTGGGGTTGGTGGAGGATTAGTGCCCCTCCCTGTAAAACAATTAACTCTAAGCCCTTGGCCACCCCGTTTGGGATACATGGCGTCTGGCAATGAATGAATGAATGAAATGTTTGTCCTGTCTCCTGTGGTCTTGTTTTAAGTTTAAAATACTGTAAGTTAATATAGGCTACCAAAAATGTAAAGATTTGTTGGCAAGAGTATACATGAATGTTTGTAGTATTTTCGGTAACAGCTGTTTTTAGTACAGTAACCAATCTCAAACATGGCCAATAATGTAAACATTGAGGGACTCGAATTTCCAGGATTTGATAGAAATACTTATGTTATGGATCTGGTTGAAACATTGATTATGAGGATTAGTGAACTTGAAAAGAAAGTGGAGAATCTAGTGTTAAAGGACGTGTCTGAAAATACGGAGATTACTATACAGAGGCTGATCCAGTCCAATGAGACGGCGAATGAGGAGATCAGGAATTTGAAGCGTGAAAATATCAAATTGAGGAGAAAACTAGAAGAGAGTACTAATAACACGGAGAAGGCGAGTAGCGTATTAGAAGAGCATAAGGCAAAGTGGGCACACGTAGAAGAAGAACAGAAAGAAGTGGTCAGCCAAGGAGAAATCATCCAGGAAGAAAGGGAAATGAACTAGAAAAAAATGGAAGAAAATGTAGGGACTATACTGAAGAAAAAAGAGAAAATATTGAGAGAAACTGTAGAAAGGAACAGATGTGTGGTAATACTTGGAAACAGGGATGAGGAAGAAAAGATTTGATCCGTGAGACTCGCGAGAGACACAAACCTTGCGAGAAGAATATTAGGCAAGATTGATCCCGAAGGAGACAAGTGGGTAAAAAAAATGGAGGAAGTAAGGAGGATAGGGCCTTATAAGAAAGGGGAAACAAGACCAATGAGAGTCAAGTTGTCATCAGAAAGTGTAGTAAATGATATACTTAAAGTGACCTGGAAACTAAGCAAAGAGGCAGAGATGGAAAATATTAAGTAAGCCCCCTCGTTTGGCGAATTTCAACTTGGTGAAACTCACTTTTGGCGGTAGGGTGGCCACGGACCACCGAATGCGCGCTTGGCGATTTGAATTCAAACTTGGCCGTCCCCTGGCGGCCGCACGTTGAACAATATCAAGAAAAATTGAAAATGTCAAAGCAGGCAAAAATAACAAAGTTTTTCTTAGAGAATCTGGACAGACAACGCAATATCCAAGACGTCATTGCCACCATTCCCGTAGACGATGATAACTGAAATCATTGATAACCCCCCCCACTCGATGTGCCACAAGAACAGCCCCAAAAGCAGCCACAAGAACAGCCACAAGAACAGTCGCAACCTCCCCAGCCATCCCAACCTCCCCAGCCACCCCAACCTCCCCAACTTCCCCAGCCAAGCTTCGCTGCCCTCTTTAAGCTGGATGCTGACTTTTCTGGCTTCGATGAAGTGGATGATCAAGCAAGACAAATGGTTGCTAAGGGGGTTATGGGGGAGGAGGGGGAGAGTGATGAGGAAAGTGGTGGTAGCAATTAAGCTGCCCCCACTGCCACTCCGACGTCCCCAGCCAAGCAAGCCTATCTTCACTCTATTTACGGTTAGTTACAACCTTTATATCATGTCTTATTAGCTTTATTTATTGTTTATTGGTCTGTTTTCTACATGTGTATTAATATGTGAAGGCAAAAGATTTTATTTCAGCTCAAAAAATGGTGTTTTAGGGGTCAAAAGGGGGACTTTGGCAATGACCAAAGACTGATTGAGGCACTTTATAGGCAATTTATATGGTAAAAAGAACTTGCGTTTGGCGAAATTCGAATTTGGCGGTAGTTTCGCCAGACTAATTGGATCGCCAAACGCGGGGGCTTACTGTAATAAGAAAAGATTTGAATGAAGAAGAAGAAAGAAAAGTTTTAAAATCATTGAAGGAACAGGTAAAGGAAAAAAATGATAAGAGGACAGAGGAAGAATGTAATACTTTTTTTTGGAGAGTGATGGATGTGAAAGTAAGGAAGTGGTATGTGAGGAAATAGAAGTGAAGGAAACTTGGGGGGATGGCTATGAAAGATCAGAAATTGAGGAAGTGGTACCGACAGAGAGTAGGAGAGAGGAGGGTATAAAAAACATCAAAAATAATTTGAAGGTGATATATACTAATGTTGATGGTTTAATATTGGCAAGGCTTGAAATTAACGATTTCTTGAGGGAACATGAACCTGATGTCATGTGCTTTGTAGAGACCAAATTAAGAGAAGATATTGATGTTCATTTGGGAGATGGCAAATACAAACTGTGCAGAAGAGACAGAAAAGAAAAAACGGGAGGAAAGAAAAGAAAAAACAGGAGGAGGAGTGATGATAGCAGTGAAGAACAACATAAATGTAGATACCGTGGAAATGGAAGAAGGCAGGACTGTAGTGATATATATGAAATTAGTAACTGGAAAGAATAGCAAGAGAGATATGGGGCGGTAGTGTATGTTCCTCCTAAGATGAGAGCATGGGATGATGATGAATACCAGGAGATGTTGTCAGATACAGCTAGTTATTTACAAAAAATAATTAAGAAAAGCAACAATATAATTTTGGTGGGTGACTTTAAGTGTAACGAGGTGAACTGGGAGGAATGGGACTCAGGAGGCAGCGAAGATTTGTGGGGCACTATCCATCCATCCATCCATCACCCAATCCTACATTGCCCCATGAGGAGCGTAGGAGACATTTAAGATGAGAGTGACCAACCTCAATCATCACTGAGTGGCATTACGTGAACAATAAACCCCAACCATCCCTTGGATATAAACCTTCATCGGCTCAATCTATATTATTAAATATAATAATGAATAACATGATGATGCAGTGGGTTAAAGAATAGACACGGTTCCGAGGTGAGGACACACCACGTGGTTAGATTTACTGTTTACCAAAGAACTCAATGTATAGAATCATTGAAACATTTCTGTCCTATAGGAAACAGTGATCATGTGGTCATTGAGTTCCTGATGATAATAGGGAACGTTGAGCCAAGAGACGAGCTTCATAGGCTGGGAAGATACAACTTTGGGAAAGCAAATTTTACAGGATTGAGAAAATTTTTTGAAAATGCGGATTGGAGAAAATTCAGAGAAACAAGAGAGATACAGAGGAAGTGGGATATCTTTCTAGACCTCTATAATTTGGGAGTGGAAGAATTTGTACCAAGAGTAAGAGGGAAAGGAACAGGGAAAATGAGTGGTTTAATAGAAGGTGTATGATAGCAAAAAAAGAGAGAGATAAGGCGTGGAACAACCGGAGAAAGAGAGGTAACAACAGAACAAAGGAAGAATATAAAAGAACTAGAAATGAATACACAAGAATACGTAGAGAAGAAGAAAGGAATTTTGAAAAAGGTATAATAGACAAATGCAAGGATGAACCCAAACTGTTTTATACGTTTGTTAATGGCAAACTGAAACAAAAAGAAGGAATCACCAAACTGAAAGTAGAAGGAGAGGTCTATAAAGATGCAGCAATGCAAGTTGAATTAATGAACAAATGTTTCCAATCGGTTTTCACTAATGAAAAAGAGTTTGTGGAAGGGGAGGGAGTGATTAGAAATGTACCGGTGATAAAAGATATAAAAGTGGAGGTACAGGAGGTGTATAAATTACTGGAAACTCAAGATGTAAGGAAAGCCCCAGGACCAGATGGAATTTCTAATTGGGTACTGAAGGAATGCAGAGAACAACTGGCGGATAAAATTCACAGTTTAATCGTGTGTTCTCTGGAAGAGGGGAAAGTGCCACAAGAATGGAAGAGGGCAAATGTGGTACCAATTTATAAGGGAGGAAACAGGGAAGAACCCCTGAATTATAGACCAGTGTCACTAACCAGCATGGTCGCAAAATTGTGTGAGAGAATCCTGAAAGATAGATGGATAAAATATCTAGTAGATATGAATATTTTGGCTGAATGTCAGTTTGGATTCAGAAGTGGAAGGTCATGTGTTTCCAACTTGTTGAGCTTTTACTCAAGAGCGATTGATGTGGTACAGGAGAGAGATGGTTGGGTGGATTGTGTGTACTTAGACTTAGAGAAGGCCTTTGACAAGGTACCTCATAAGAGACTAATGTGGAAACTAGAATACAGTGAAAGTCCTATTATTCGGCAGCTGATTATTCGGTAGATCCGACATTTCGGCAGTTTTGAGAAATAGTCCCATTTACGAAAATCGCTGATTGTTCGGCAGATGTCCGGAATCATCTCGGCAGTCCAGGAAGTGTTATCTGTGACTTGTAGGCCTAATGTTTCATTACAGTGTATGTTCACTAGTTTCTATATTATTTGAGATTCAGGTATAGTACTGTATTGATTACAGTATTGCACAGTATCATACAGTACAGTAACCACCCCCACCAAATTAGCGAAGGGTACATTCCAAGCCCCCTCGCTAATTCTCGAAATTCACTTATTCTTGACACCTTCCTGAAAATGACATTTACCAGTAATTGTGTAGCCCATTAACCACTGATACTGTAATGCATTACCCATAAATAAATGTTGCTTGTTAAATCAGTTTCCCCGTTGTTTTTAGCTGTACGGCTGTGACAGCTCTAGTATTGTTATTCCTCAGCATAATGGTGGAAGGGACTGTCCTGTTTAAATAAACCTTACCTAACCGAGTTTAACTGTACAGTACCTAATAATTTAATGAAACCTAACCTAACCTAATTTCAGAAAAATACTCAAAAATAAACTGGAGGAATATGAATTGCTAAGATCTTTCTGATGAAAGTTAAACGCACATTTAGCGCTCATTCTTTTGTTTGTTTTTGTGTTTAATGTGAAAGAGAGAGTATTGATGCAAACAGTAATATATCCCATTAACCCCTTAATAACCTCCGGCACTGAACAACCCTTTATGGTACCGATGTCAGTTATGTCAAGATAGTGTGAGCTATAAAGAAAACTGAACAATTATGGGGAGGGAATGAAGGTCACTGGTATGTTTACACGACTCTAAGCTACGATTCCAAGCAGTCAGGCGGTCGGTTAATCTCATATGTTTTTGCCCATTTGGTAAATACATCGTAACTTTATCAGTTTTTCCGTGACTCATAGCGATATCATAGCATGGGTTTAGGAAGCTAAATAGCACATTGCTAGGTGGGCCAGACGATTATCTTCACGTCTTTAAGAAAAATAAATTTATTTCAGAAGAATGGAAGAAACTTACTCTACGTACTCAGAGAGGGATTAAATTTCTTCCATTTTCTTAAAGATGTGAAGATAATCGTCTGGTGCACCTAGCAGTGTGTTATTTAGCTTCCTAAACCCATGCTATGATTCGCTATGATTCACGGGAGAAATTACAAAGTTACGGAGCATTTACCAAATGGGCGAAAACATCTGAGATTAACAGACCCCCTGACTGCTTGGAATCGTAGCGTAGAGTCGTGTAAACATACCAGTGACCTTCGTTCCCTTCCCATAATTGTTCACAGTTTTTTCATGGCTCACTAACTTGACATAACTGACACGGGTACTGTAAAGGGTTGTTCAATGCCGGAGGTTATTAAGGGGTTAATGGAATACATTACTGTTTGCATCAATACTCTCCCTTTCACATGTAAACAAAAAAACGGACAAAAGAATGAGCGCTAAATGTACGTATAACTTTCAACAGAAAGACCTCACCAATTCATATTCCTTCACTTTATTTTATGTAATTTTCCGACTATTTTATTTTGTTTGGAAAAAGTACTGTATTAGTACTCACTCCAAACATATTTGTAATAATATAAATAGTGAGGAGTTCACCAATACAAGTGATGTACTGAGCTGGTAGGTAATATTCTGTATCATTTTGGCCATCCAGGAAGTGTTATCTGACTTATAGACCTACTGTGTCATTACATTTGTATATGTTCACTAATTTAGGTATATATTTCAGATTCAGTATAGTACTGTATTCATTGCAATATTGTACAGTATATAGTACTCTCTCCAAACACAGTTGTATTACCATAAGTGGTGATGACAGTGTTCACCAATATATTTAAGGTACTGAGTGGGTAGGTTTTTTGATTATTCGGCAAATTTAATTTCTCGGAATCATCCCGGTCCCATAGATGCCAAATAACAGTGTGGGTTCAATGGATGGCAACAAGGAGATACCATGTTTTAAGGAACTCACCTACGAGGAGAGACTGTATATAGGAGGACTGAAGGGGAACCTCCTGGAATGGATGAGAGACTTTTTGAGAGACAGACAAATGAGGACAGTAATGGATAGGATGTCTGGATGGAGGTAAGTAACAAGTGGAGTCCCTCAAGGCTTGGTGTTGGCGCCAGTAATGTTCCTGATTTACATAAATGATATGGTAGATGGAGTGAACAGTTATGCAAGTCTGTTTGCTGATGATGTAAAGATCTTGAGGAAGGTAGAGGTTGAGGAGGATTGTAAAATACTGCAGGAGGATCTGGACAGGATACATGAATGGAGCCTGATGTGGGAAATGAAATTTAATGTAAAGAAATGTAAAATATTGGAAATGGGTAAAAGTACCAGGAGGCCATCACTGAATTATTTGTTGGGTAATGAATTAATCACAAAAATGAGAGAAAGATTTGGGAGTGCTGGTCCAAGATAGTTTGTCACCTAAAAAACACATTAACAAGATAGTTAGAGAGATGTATAAATCTTGACTAACATAAGAGTAGCTTTTAATTATATGGATGAGGAGATGATGAAAAAATTGTTAGTGGCCATGATCCGCCTCAGGTTAGAATATGCAGCGGTAGTGTGGTCCCCACACAAAAAGATAGATATAAACAAAATTGAGAGAATACAAAGAACAGCAGCCGAGATGGTCCCCAGTCTGGCAGATCTGTCATACAGAGAGAGGCTGGAAAAGCTGGATTTGCCTTCCTTAGAGGAAAGGAGGAAGAGGGGAGACATGATTGCAGTGTTTAGGACCATGATAGGAGTAGATAAAATTGACCGAGAAGATCTGTTTGTATGAGATAAGAGATCAACAAGAGGACACGGAATGAAATTGAAAAAGTCAAGCTGCTTGAAGGATATCAAGAAATATAGCTTTCCAAGTACAGACTTATGGAATAGCCTGGACAAAGAGATCGTCCAGTCTAAAAACTTAAATGAGTTTAAAGCTAAATTTGACTTACTGAGAGACAGCGATGGGAACCCACGAGCATAGCTCATTTCGTGTATATCACAATTAGGTATAATAGGTAAATACATAAATATTTGAGATGACTTAGACGAAAAGGTGGTGCAGGAGAAAAACATTCATCATTCATTCATTCATGTGTGTAAAAGTAGACTAGATAAATGTGGATATGGAGACCGGACAACACGAGCATGGCTCAATTCCTGTTTACTGCAAATAGATAAATACACACACACACACACACACACACACACACACACTTGATGACTTGTCACCAGAAAAACATATAAACAAAATTATTGGAGGAACTTTTGGATTACTGACCAATATGAGAGTGGCTTTTAATTATATGGACAAGGAAATGCAGAGTGAGTTGATAGTGACCATGATAAGACCAAGGCTAGGGTATGCAGCTGTGGTATGGTCACCTCATGTGAAGAAGCATATTGATATGCTAGAGTGGGTTCAATGGATGGCAACAAGGAGATACCATGTTTTAAGGAACTCACCTACGAGGAGAGACTGGAAAACTGAAGTTACCAACGCTGCGTGAGAGAAGGAGGTGACGTGATCACGATATTTAGAAATGTAAGAGAACTGGAAAGAGTCGATAGAGAGGATCTTTTTGTGTTGGATGATGAAAGAACAAGAGGTCATGACTTCAAGTTGAGGAAAAGTAGATGTGTTAATAATCTAAAAAGGTTCAGTTTCCCGAATAGAAGCATAAGTATTTGGAATGACTTAGATGAGGAGGTGGTGCAGGCAAAGAACATTCATGGGTTTAAAACTAGATTGGATAAATGTAGATATGGAGACAGGACAATAGAGCTTAGCTCAATACCTGTATACTACAAATAGATAAATATAAATAGGTAAATACATGGGAGAGACAACACATGAGTCGGATGTATATCACCAAGCACCACTCTGGGGATACCTAAGTTGTATCTACAGGTATTTATGGGTCAAGCTCGTGTAGGCTAATTTAAGTGATGATCCAACGTAGTAAAAAGAGTAATAGCAAAGAAAGTGTAGCCTAAAGTAAGTAAACTTCTATGTAGAAGAGACTAATTTAAGAAAAGGAGGAGGAATTACAATCTTAACCCCTTAACCGCTGGGCGTCACTTTCGTGACGCTTGGGAGCAAGGGATCATACCGCGGGGCGTCGCTTTTGTGATTCTTTGTTATTTTGAATTCACCCGGGCTTCCAAGTGGGGGCTTGTATCATCTATCAGTACTGCCAATGTCCAACACTTGTCAGCACTCCTAATCTCATCTGTACTCCCATCCATTGTTGACAATTTAGCCATTTCTCCCCGTTCTTGACTCCCCTCCCTACCTCCCCTCCATTACCCTATCCTCTCTCCTGCCCGGCCGTGCTACGCTAAGTAAATCTTCCCTGGAATTTTTCACTGATTTCATCCATTGAAATAAGCCCTATGTCCTATTCTTATACCAAATAATATATACAAGAAAGAAATAAGGTAAGTGAGAATGCCGTACACCTGGAATTGGCTAATTATCACCTGACAACACCTCACATGCACTCATTCGCTAATTTTCGCTGTTTTTTTCCCCTTGAAAAATGCCGTATAATCTATTTTCGTAATAAATATTCATGTAAGGAGGGAAGGGAGAAGCCTAAGTGATATTTACATTCACCTGGAACTACCTAATTTATAATGTATTGTCTAGATTTCCTGCCAGTCATTTCAGTGCTAGACATAGCTGTTTCAAGAGCTAACATTGGTAGCTCTGAATATCCCCTAAGTAGGCCTCTAATCTATTTTCGTAATAAATATACATGTAAGGAGGGAAGGGAAAAGCCTAAGTGATATTTACATTCACCTGGAACTACCTAATTTATAATGTATTGTCTAGATTTCCTGCCAATCATTTCAGTGCTAGACATAGCTGTTTCAAGAGCTAACATTGGTAGCTCTGAATAACCCCTAAGTAGGCCTCCACCCCGGCCCTCCGTTATCAGTTTACTCTCATCTTCCGAAGTGAGGGTACGTATGTTTCTTCTTGCTGACTTCAAGGACTTTTTTCACCCCCGTGCAAAGGGCCCTGTGACCTTTACCCCCTACTAAACCTCGTGTGGAAAGAGGTAAGGGGCTGACAATTGATAAAAGAGTGACTACGATCTTTCTTTTGAGTAAAACAGTGCAAGTGGAATTGTAAATAATGTGTAAACAGCAAGTGAAAGTAATGAATGTAAATATACATGAACAATGGAAAATAGTTTTATAAGTTACTTCAAGTGACAGTGCATAACACAGTGTAAATAAAATAGAAATGTAAATAACGTAAATAAAATAGAGAACGTAAATAGAAATGTAAATGAGTAGTATTATAAGAATACGAGTATATACCCTAGGAGTAATGAAAGTGAAAGTTTCACTCTAGCATGTCTGAATGCTATGAGTTATGAGAGTGAAGATGAAAGTGACATTCACTCTCAGTGGTAGTATACAGGACGAGAAAGTGAATGCTGCTTATTTTACTGAAAGAAATTGAATCCCTACAGTGACAATAAACTAATACTGCTGAAGGAAACTTATGGATAAAGACTGTAGATATATATAAGTGTTATATAGTAATAGAAATTTAAAGTGTGAGGGGTTTTATGAATAATAAATGACAGAGTACCAAGAGCGAACTAGTGCCAGTGCGACGATCAGACGCGCTCGTAATTTCCATTGCTTTCACAGTGTTTTTTTTTTTTTTTTTTTAGTATGGATCCCAAACTACTTGAAAATTGTAGAATAGTGTTTATAGTGTTTGTATCTGGCTGTGGTAATCACATTACGGGTTGTCGGGAAGTGTAAAGTGGAGACTTCGTTAACCTACTTCAGAGGTCTCCACAAGTCCTACGGTAACCGACGAAGGCTCAACAATCATTCCAGGAGAAAGCTGAAGGTATGTGCCATAAGCATATATAATTTTATTATTCTAGGACTAATAACTGATTTTTGGCAAATATTTTTTGAGAGTCTGTCGGAGCCCAAATAACCCCGCGGCACACGCAAGTCATTGGTAAACAAGCCCGCGGTGTAGGGGTTAAAGAAAAATCTGCAAGTCAAAGAAATAAAAATACAGTAAAAGTCCTATTATGTGGCATTTATGGGACCGGGCTGATGTCAAGAAATTGGATTTGCCGAATAATCAAAAAACCTACCCACTCAGTACCTTAAATATATTGGTGAACACTGTCATCACCACTTATGGTATTACAACTGTGTTTGGAGAGAGTACTGTATACTGTACGATACTGTAATCAATACAGTACAGTACCTACCATCCCAGTTAACCGGGAGGCTTGGGGAATTAACCTTCCCGGTTACAGATTTTTCCCGTATTTCTGATATTCAAATCAAGTCTGTACAAAGGCTATAATTCTTACAGCAGTAAATACAATTCAGGTATTCAACACTCATATCAAGGGCCACACTAAGAGATTCCACCTGAAAAACTGCCTCGTAAACACACACCATGGTCATAACGCACTTGCATGCAATGCCTAGCAGTACTGCAAAATGCACAACTCTTCTGTTAGCTGCTGAATTATTCGGTGTATGTACTGTAGTCATAGAAATGGAAAAATAAAGAAAACATTAAACATTTATTGGTGAACTGAAAATTTTGAACATTTATTAGTGAACCGATGTTATGTTAAGACTGCACTGTAGAATTATCATGACACCTGTTTCCCTACATGAGCTTTGTTTACGATCCCGGCCCCAACTGACCGTCACCTTTCCACCCCTCACTCACCAGTCAGCTGTTTTGCATCATTCTGTTAAATACGGTACCGAAGTATTCGTTGTATGTTCTGTACTCATGAAAATGGAAAAATAAAGAAATAAAATCTTGAACATTTATTGGTGAACTGATGTTAAGACTGCACTGTAGAATTTTCACGACACCTGTGCCCCCACATGAGCATTGTTTATAGTCCCGGCCCCGACTGTTCTTCCTAACTTGACCGCCACCATTACACCCCTCACCAGCCAATCAGCTGTTTTGCACAAAATAAAATAAATGATGTACGAAGTGCAAGCATATTATTTTTTTTTCTTCCAACAAAGTACACATTCATTCCTATTAACATTTTGTTTTTCAACTCTGCAAGTGCAAATAAGTTCTAACAAGAATTAATGTGGTGCAAGTTAAGAGTCAGTCGGTTAGGTTAGGAAGAAAAAAACGCACTGGCGTTTGCTGTTTGCTGATTTGCTCTCCCGAGGTGTCTGGTTTACGAATTCCATGCCTGTCTTTGAGACGATTTAACCGTCCAATACTGAAATCACACTCGACTTCTATATTCATTTTACTGTGAAACTCTCTTGCTTTTTCTTGTATAAGAGGACCAGAAATAATGTGCTTCCTTAGATCTTGCTAAGCAAAACCACTCGTACGATGAAGAGTATGCCATTTTTTCAATGGACTTAATTTTTTTTCTTTTCATGAAAAATTCATTGAGCTTGGATGCTTGGGTCTTGATATCATAAATCACCGATCATAAATCACCGAATTTCCTACATTATATTCAGTCATCAGTGTTTTATAATGTTCGCCATTTTCAAATCTATTGCATGTGTCCGGCCTCTGTTTCAAGGTAAGCATGACACGCTTACGTTTTGTTTGCTCTTTAGGCATTTTGGAGTGTAGAAATTACCATCCATCAGAGCAACACAACAGCAAGAGAGCTTGTTTACCGTCTGGTGGTAAAAAGCAGACTGGTGATTTGTGGAGGGTGTGGAGGATGACTGGGAAAGAGGGGGAGAGGAGGGGTGGTTAAGAGGATTTACTAGGGATTTACATTAGCTGAAAATGCCTTCACCTTGCTTTGTCCAACTTCACCCAGCCTCATGTGACACGGTAAAATGACAGTTTGTCGGTCCATTCAAATTGGCGTACAGTTATAACTTACAGACACATTCACCAGCCCTTGAATTTTCCCGTTTTTTTGAGTATTCTGTTTGTCTGGATACCGGATAGCAGGGACTGTACAGTATTGTACCTGAATATGAAATATATATATAAATTAGTGAACATATACAAGGGTGATGATACAGTAGACTTACAAGTCAGATAACACTTCCTGGGTGGCCGAAATGATACGGAATATTACCTACCAGCTCAGTACATCATTTGTATTGGTGAACACTGTCATCACTACTTTTATTATTACAAATGTGTTTGGAGTAAGTACTGTATACAGTACTATTTCCAAACACATAATAAAATAGTCGGAAAATTACATAAAATAAAGTGGAGGAATATGAATTGGTAAGGTCTTTCTGATGAAAATTAAGCGTACAGTTAGCGCTCATTCTTTTGTTCTTTTTTTTTTTTTTTTTTTTTTTTTTTAAATAAATATGTGAGAGGGAGAGTATTGATGCAAACAGTAATGTATTCCATTAACCCGTTAATAACCTCCGGCATTGATCAACCCTTTACAGTACTGATGTCAGTGCTGTCAAGTTAGTGTGAGCTATGAAAAACTGTGAATAATTATGGGAAGGGAACGAAGATCACTAGTATGTTTACATGACTCTACACTACGATTCCAAGCAGTCAGGCAGTCGCCTAATCTCAGATGTTTTCCCCCATTTTGTGCATGCACTGTAACATTATCAATTCTTCTGTGAATCATAGGGAATCATAGCATGGGTTTAGGAAGCTAAATAACACATTGCTAGGTGCACCAGACGATTATCTTCACATCTTTAAGAAAATGGAAGAAATTTAATCCCTCTCTGAGTATGTAGAGTAAGTTTCGTCCATTCTTTTGAAATCAATTTATTTTTCTTAAAGATGTGAAGATAATCATCTGGCGCACCTAGCAATGTGTTATTTAGCTTCCTAAACCCATGCTATGGTTCGTTATGAGTCACGGAAGAATTGATGAAGTTACGGTGCATGTATCAAATGAGCGAAAACATCTGAGATTAAGCGACCGTCTAACTGTTTGGAATCGTAGCGTAGAGTCGTGTAAACAAATCAGTGACATTCGTTCCCTCCCCATAATTGTTCAGTTTTTTAAATAGCTCACACTAACTTGACATCACTGACATCGGTACTGTAAAGGGTTGTTCAGTGCCGGAAGTTATTAAGGGGTTAATGGGATATTTTACTGTCTGGATCAATACTCTCTCTTTCACATGTAAACACAAAAACGAACAAAGGAATGAGCGCTAAATGTATGTTTAACTTTCATCAGAAAGACCTTAGCAATTCATATTCCTCCAGTTTATTTTATGTATTTTCCGACTTTAGGTTAGGTTAGGTTTGGTTAAGTTATTAGGTACAGTTAAACTCAGTTAGGTTAGGTGTAGTTAAACACTTAGGACAGTCCCTTCCATCATTATGCTGAGGAATCAAAATACAAGAGCTGTCACAGCTGTACAGCTAAAAACAATGGGGAAACTGATTTAACAAGCAACACTTATTCATGGGTAATGCATTATTGTATCAGTGGTTCATGGGCTACGCAATTACCGGTAAATGTCATTTCAGGAAGGTTTCAAGAATGAGTGAATTTTGAGATTTAGCGAGGGGGCTTGGAACGTAACCCTCGCTAATTTGGGGGGGGGGGGGTTACTGTACTGTATGATACTGTGCAGTATTGTAATCAATACAGTACCATACCTGAATGTGAAAAATATAGAAACTAGTGAACATATAGAAGTGTGATGAAACATTAGGCCTACAAGTCACAGATAACATTTCCTGGACTGCTGAGATGATTCCAGACATCTGCCGAACAATCAGAGATTTTCATAAATGGGACTATATCTCAAAAACTGCTGAAATATCGGATCTACTGAATAATCAGCTGCTGAATAATAGGACTTTTACTGTAGATATACTCTCAGAAGTAGAACTGATTGCATTGGAGATAACACATCTGAAGGGAAATTAATTGACACAAATTTATACATGCCACCCAAAACAAACACATGGGAAAGATATGAATATGAAGACCTGGCAGAAAGTACAGCTCAGAGTTTAAGAACATTACTACATAGAATGGAAGACAAATCTATCTATCTATCTATCTATTGCCAGACACCACAATCCCGTACAGGGTGGCCATTTGACTCTGAGTTATTTGTTTTACAGTGAGGGGCACTAACCCTCCACCAACCCACTTGACATGTAGGGAGGACGTATGGTTTGGTTATATGGTTACCACCCAGCGTTGTAAATGGTGAAAGAATTATATTAACTGGAGATTTCAATACAAATATATTTTCGAATACTCAAGATCAATGTTTCTTAACCTTTTCCGACCTCAGTACCCCCTGTAATAAGGTCTCAGTCCAGCCAGCACCCCATTACATCTAGCTACTCAGACTACAGTTGCAACATTACTGCAGGGTTATAATAAAGTGAAGTGAAGTAAAGTACTGCCTAACAGTTTCTTTGTACATTCTTTAAAAAAAAAAAAAAAAAAAAAAAAAAAAAAAAAAAAAGGATGCCAGTACAGTGAGTCCTTGAAATACGAAAACTCGAAGTACGAATTTCCGATGGTACGAAAGCCATAAATGTAGGACAAATTCCACAATACAAAAGTATCTGTCTGGATGGTACGAAAAACGATACGAGAGGAAATACGAAGAATTCAAAATGGGCGCACTGCACAGCGCCACACTCGCTTGTGGTGAGAAAACAAACTAACCCCTCTCTAGTAAACACATTTTTGCGCGCTTCCCAGTCGAGTCATGGCCGTCCTCTCCTCTCTGCTTCGCTGTACGTTACGCTGTTCTTCACCTTTTCGTATTTTCACCATGCCTCCCAAGCACCCTGCATCATCTGCACCAGTCAAGGAAGTACCAGAGGAGCAATAGGGTGCCACCATGTGACTTAGCACAATATCAACGACATGAATCTCCAGCTGTAGCACAGGTCTGTATTTAACTGTACAGTGTACTAATACTACAGTAATTAGTTGTATGTTTAATTTTTTATGTCTGTACGATAGTATAGTACTGTATACGTGTTCTGCATACTTCTAAATAGGAGGGGTAAAGTTTTAGTGGGGGGTCCAATGGGGTCCTGGAATGCATCCCCCCCCTTTATATGTGTATTTCAATGGGGAAAATCGTTCCAATATACAAAATTTCAGATTACGAAAGTTTTTTTTTTGGTCCCTATCCCTATTGTATTTCGAGGACTCACTGTACTAAGCAAAACCAATAAGAAAAAAACAATAATGCAGCATTTTCCAGCACCCTCTAAAATTGATTTCAGCACCCCTGGGGGTGTTAGCACCCCAAGTTAAGAAACGCTGCTCTACAGTAGATGTAAGAAGCCATGAAAGCTGTTTGGATCAAAAGCTCCTGGATCTCGTGCAGGAGTTTTCCCTAACACAGCATGTAAAGGAAAACACTAGAAAATATTACTTGATGATGCATCAGTACTAGACCTTACATTTACTATACAAGAAAATGATATTGACAATATAATGTATCACCCTCTATTCAGCAAAAGCAACCATGCAGTATTAAATTGCAACTTCAGGATTGCATATGACATAGTTAGCAGTCATGAGAGTTACAAAAAGAGTCTAAACTACCAAATGGGCAGCTGTCATAACCTGAAGAAGTACTTCTTAGAAACAGATTGGGAAAAGGAGCATAGAGGACAAGATTTAAATATTATACATTGAAAATTCTGTGATTTTTATGAAATAGGAGTCCAAAATTACATCCCTCAGCACAGAGAAACAGAAATAAGAATAAAAAAAATAGTTCAGTAAGGAGTGTAAAAAATCAAAAGAAAAAAAGAAACTTACTGTGGAATAGATACTGAAGATACAATAGTGAGAGAGCATATAACAACTGTAAACAGGCAAGAAATGATTATACAGAGATCAGGAGGGAGGCTCAGAGACAGTTTGAGGAGGACATTATAAATAAAAGTAGTGATCATCCTAAGCTATTTTACAGCTACATCTGAAGCAAAACCAAAGGTAAAGATAAAATACAGTCCATTATGGATGAGGGGATCATCTATACACAAGAAAGGTATTTGTGAAGCATTAAATAAAAACTTCCGTCAGATTTTACAAAAGAAGATTTTGAAAAAGATGATATAGAACATGCATGCCCACACCAGATATACAAATATCAGAAAGGAAGGCAAACTTTGGTCCCCTATTCAAGAATGGGAATTGACAGAATCCAGTCAACTACCGACCAGTTTCACAGACCAGTGTTGTAAGATACAAGAAAAGGTGATAAGAAAAGTTTGGGTAAACCATCTAGAAGAACACAGTATGATACCAGAAAGGCAGTTCGGTTTTAGAAAAGAAAAATCGTGTTACAAATCTAGTAATCTACTGTGGTAGAGTTACATAAACACTGAAAAGAGAGGGATGAGTGGACAGTATGTATTTAGATTTTAAGAAAACATTTGACAGTACTGCACCAAAAACTTTTATGGAAACTGTACCATCAAGGAGGAGTCCAAGGCAACCTGTACTGTACGATGCAGGATTTTCTCAGAAAAGGGGAAATGAGAACAGTACTAAGGGTAAATTACTAATCACGGAGGGAAGTGACTAGCAGAGTTCCACAGGGCTCACTGTTGGCACCATTTATATTTTTAGTATAAATAAATGACCTAAAGAGTAACATTGGAAATGGAAGCTATCTAAATTTGTTTGTAGGTGATGCTAAAATACAAAGGAGAATACTAACAGTTTCTTGCAGAGAGCTACAAGAAGAATTGAATAAGCTTAATGAATGGAGCAATAAGTGGCAAATGGAATTTAATGTGGACAAGTGTCATGTACAGTAAAACCTCTCTAAGTCGGAATAATTGGGGCTGAGGCCATTCTGACATGGCTGTAATTCCGATATGGGAAATATGAGATTCCTGATTAACCAGAAACAGAAAAAAAAAAAAATCACATACCATGCTTGCAGAGGGTATAATCCAAGCATAAGGCGGACCCCTTGGTAGGATGTAGAGGTGCTAGGGGAGCATATGATCACTTCTGTGCAACATTTCTTAACCATAATCACAATTGAACAGCAGTCTGGTACTGCATTTCTCTTGAATGCTCAGGGTCTTCAGCTTCATCCCCTTCCTACCAGAAGGAGCCTTGGGAACCTTGGAAGCCATGCTGGTTAGGAATAAAAGTGCGGAATATGGAGTAGAATGTGAGAGAATACTGACGCGAGTGGTAGCAGATGCTAGACTGAGGCAGAGTTAGGCAGTAGGTTGCAGGACTTAGCAGTGCTGCCAAACAGAATGTACGGTACTGTACAGCACAGAAATCTGCTAGACTGGCCTAAACAGTGATAAAAATCCACCAGATTGATGGAAATTAGGGAACATTAAGGAAAACAATGCTAGATAGGACTTTGCAATATGCCAGATACAGAGTATGCCTTATCATTTATCCCCCAGATTTTTTTAAAAACCTTTGCATTTAGCGGGGCAAGCTGCCATATTAGCAACAGTGGGCGGGAGGTGGCTGGGAGGCCCTCAGGCTAGAACATGATGAGCTGGTGCGTCATCATACTGAGATATGGTTTCCCTTAGCTGAGATTTCACGTCTTAAGGGTAGTTTTACAAGAATTTTCTGACTGGTGGAGCAACAGGATCCCTCACAGCCTAGAATGATGCATGATCATTCCAAGATGGGCCTTCCGTTAGACATCATTTTATGACTTTGGGGACATTTTTCCAAGATTTTTTTATTTAATGATTTTGAACATTTTAAATTACTAACAATTTTCATGTGCCATTATGATGTGCAAAATTCTGACTTGTACAATGCCGACTTGTGGAGGTTTTAATGCAATTAAGTTTGGCAAAAGTGAAAGAAGACCAGATTGGGATTATAAGTTAGGAAGTTCAACCCTACACATATTAGAAAAAGAGAAGGACCTAGGAGTGATTATCAGTAACAGACTGTCTCTGGCTGACATGAGTGAGAAGGTACGGAACATGTATACATTGCTTGCTAATGTGAGAATAGCATTCACATATATAAATGAAGACATGCTGAGAAAGATAACATCATTCATCAGATCAATCATGGAGTATGCATCAGTAGTCTGGAATCCTCAGCTCAAGAAACACATAGATAAGTTTGAAAAAGTACAAAAGGCTGCTACAAGATGGGTACCAAGCTTAAGGGATCTAAGCTACAAAGAAAGACTAGAAAAATTTAATCTACCAACACTACCGGAGAGAAGAAAAAGAGGAGACATGATTCTGCTATATAAATGCATCTCAGGGAGAGAGAAAATAGACCAATGAATATATAACCTATGGGGAAGCATCAGCAGGAAGACACTGCAAAAAACTACAGAAAAAGAGAGGTGATAAAGACGTAAAGAAATTCAGTTTCCCAAATAGGGCAATTGATCAGTGGAATGCAATACAAAATCAAGTAGTGTGTAGTGTGCCAAAACTATTAATAAATTTAAGGATATGTATGATAAAAGTGGATTAATACATGGGACAGTATGAGCTTGAGTCATTCCTGTAGAGATACAGTTAGGTAAGAACAATTATGTGGAGGTTATGGAGTCCCTCCTGTTGTCCTCAAGAACTGTGCTTCAGTGCTTACACCGTGCCTAGGTAAACTCTTTCACCTTTGTCTTTCATCTTGTACCTTTTCTTCTTGCTGGAAGTTTGCTCTCATTCAGCCAGTCCCAAAGAAGGGACCATTCCCAACCCTCTAACTATCGTCCAATTCCTTACATCCTGTGTCTCAAAGATTTTCGAGTCAGTTCTTAATAGGAAGATTTTAAAGCATCTTTCCTATCACAACCTTCTTTCTGATCGTCAGTATGGGTTCCGTCAGGGACGCTCCACTGGCGATCTTCTCACCTACCTTTCAGACTCCTGGTCATCCTCCTTTTGGGACTTTGCCGAAAGCTTTGCCATTGCACTTGACATCTCAAAGGCTTTCGATCGAGTCTGACATAAATCTTCAATTTTCAAACTGCCCTCTTACGTTTTCTATCCTTCTGTCTTTGCCTTCATCTCTAGCTGCCTTTCTGGTCGTTCTATAGCCGCTGTTGTAGACGGCCATCGTTCTTCTCCTAGGTCTATCAACAGTGGCGTTCCTCACGGCTCTGCCCTATCACCAACTCTCTTTTATTCATCATTGACCTTCTAAGCTGTACGTCTAACCCTATCCACTCTTATGCTGATGATTCCACCCTTCACCTTTCCATTCGGTTCCTGCAACGTCCATCTCAGCAGTTACTTTAACAAATAAGGGATGAGGCTATGGCACACCTAATGTCTGACTTGGCTCGTATCTTGAACTGGGGTAAAAATAATCTTGTTTTTAATGCATCAAAGACTCAGTTTTTACACCTATCAACCCGACACAATCTTCCACAGTAGTACCCACTAATGTTTAATAATATCCAGCTCAATCCTGCATCATCCTTGAACATGCTTGGGGTTTCCTTTACTCGGGACATATCTTGGAAAGATCATATTGCATCTCTTGTAAAATCTGCTTCCAAGAGATTAGGTGTGCTAAGCCAACTCCATACCTTCTTTACCCCTGCACAGTTGTTTGCTTTATACAGGGGTTTTATTCGCCCCTGTTTAGAGTAGAAGTCTCATGTGTGGGGAAGCTCCTCACTTACAACACTTCTCAGTAGGGTGGAGTCAAAGGCTTTTCGTCTCATCAACTCTCCTCCTCTTACTGGCTCCCTTCAACCTCTGTCTCTTCGCCGCACTGTTGCATCTTTATCTCTTTTCTGTCGCTACTTCAGTGGTCATTGGTCATTGCTCCTCTGAACTGTCTGCTTGCATCCCTCCACCTCTACGACAGGTGCATAGCACCCATCTAGCAACAAACTCTCATCTCTTTTCTGTCCAACTGTCTAATGCAAGAGTTAATCCTTACTCACAGTCCTTCATTTAGGCAACAGGTCAACTCTGGAACTGTCTCCCTCTATCTGTATTTCCTACTTCCTATGATCTCCAGTGTTTCAAATGCAGTGTGTCCAGGCATCTCAAAATGAATGGATCTTGAATTTGGCTCTCTTTTGTATTGTTTTTGTTTTTGGATGGAACAGTTTGTGGGCTCCTGGCCTTTGGTTCCTTCTTTCTTGCATAAAAACACACACACACACACACACACACACACACACACACACACACACACACACACACACACACGGAACTTTTGCAATATTACCAATTTAACTGTGGTCTTTCCTTTGTGTATACAGGTGGGAAGTCACGAGAAGGGTGCCCCATCCTCACCTTCCCAGACAAAGGTAACTTCTCTCAGCTGGGAGACGAGGAGTACCGAAAGCTCATCATCTACCTCACTTCAGTACCTTCGTAAGTATGGCACTATGCACCCCTTACGTATTATTTAGCTATGTGTGGGGTTATGAATATGTGTATTATTATAGTATCTATTGTTTTTGGTTAAAAATAATTGATTAGCTCTCATTTAACACCTGTATGCTTTATGTTTTAATTTAACTCTTTGATCATTAACCATCATCCATAATTCCCTTCATCAGTAAAAGCTCATCACTACTATTTAAAGGCTGTGACTATGTCTAGCCTCATTGCTCAAACTTCACTGTTTTGAGAGATAAATAAAATAACATGTTGTTAGCCAGAGTAAAATATAAGAGCTGCCCTTTGACTGAAGGGGGTTAGATGTCATATAAACCTACACACATAGTTTTACATCTTGATATGCCGTAGCTATGGCTACCGGTTTGTAGTCCTCTTTAGTGTTTTCCGTGCCTCTGTGATACTGGAAGCACGTGTATTTCTAACAAACCTTGTACACCAACAGCCCATGAAAAGCCATTGGTTGTTACCACAGTGCGGTATCATAACAGATAACATAAATTATCTGTATTACAGGCACGAGGCATGGTAATCTGTGTAAAATTAGACAAACATAATGCTTTTGTACATTGATGGTACCGGTATTAAGGAAACATGGTGGCATCATTGGTGTTTACCAGGCGAATTACAGGTATTTAATTGCTTGTATAGTCTCAGCCAGTAGTTTCTGTACAGTTCTGGGTGTCTAAACCAGTAAGAAAGCTTCCAACCTATTTGATAATTGTTGATGAGTTTAGCGAGATCTCATTAGGATTTTGTCATAGTTTTTAGGCGGTGTAAAGGAACTACTGACCACAGCTGCATAATACGTTAATCTGGTAATGGATCTTGTAATTACTTGTGTATAGTTTTTGTACGTTAGAATAGGTCTGTATTGGTTATAATTGACTATCTAACCACCATTACCTTTTATCCTCCCTCTTCATCTCTCACCCCTATCCTGCCTCACCTGCCTCATTGCTCTTCCCTACCCTATGTTGTTATTTCCCTTCCACTTCTCCTGCTTTACTTTACTCTGCTATATTCACACCCATGTTTCATAACCCTCTCCTCCCCTTCTTTTCCAACTCTAACTTGCACTACCCCACCCCACCCTATGCCATCCCACCCTACCTTACAATTCTGCTGCACTCCTGTCCTACCCTACCCTATCCTACGATTCTGCTGGACCCTTACCCTGCCCTGCCCCCCCTCACCTCACCGCACCTCACTCCACCCAACCTTTTCCCACTCCACCATACATTACTTGATCCTACCCTACCCTACCTCAACATACTCACTCCATCCCACCTCTTCCCACTCCATCTTACATTACCCAACCCTACCCTTCTGCCCTACCCTACCCTACATGATCTTATCCTTCCCCACCCACCGAACCCCACTTACCCTTCCAAACTTTGCCCTACACTACCTTACCCCACCGAACCCCACCCCATCTCACCTAACTCCATTGCATCTCACCCTACCCCACCCCAGGCTGCAGGATGCTGACATGGGATTTGTGCTGGTTATCGACAGACGCAACGACAAGTGGAACTCAGTGAAGGCCGTACTGCTCAAGATATCGGTAAGGGGCAGGGGGTACAAGGTGGTTTGGGATGAAAATTAGAGAAAGGAGAGGACAGACATAAGGAGGGAGATAAGGAGAGGATAGATACAGGATTAGGGAATGTAGGAGAGGGAGAAAGAAGGGTAATAGGGACAGGGAGGATGGGGTAGTTGATAGTAGATATGGGAGGGGTGGAGAGCTGAGGAGAGGATAGTTGACAGAAATGTGACATGCGTGAAGAGAAAAGTGCATGGGGAGATGGGTAGAGGAGGGAGGTGTGAGGATAGAGGATTGTGGGATGGGGAATGGGGGAGAGATGGTCATAGAGGGAGTTAGGATAAATTAATACTTTAGAATGGGATGATAGGATTGGTGGAGAAGGAATAGTGAGAATGAAGAGAATAGGATGAGGAATGGGAGCATGGGTTTAGTAGATGTAAATGGGTAAGGATTAGGGTTAGTCAAGTGTAACTGTGGAACAGATATATGGATAGATGGTGTGTGCATAAGAGAGGTGAATTTATAAGAGCTAGAAAAAGTAAATAAGCTAAAATAAGAAGCTAGAGGTTAATAGAGGATTAGGGTAAATTATACGAATTGTGGTAGGTGGTGGTGACCATCATCCACTCAGTTGATGTAGTGCTGCCTACATTTTCCTTCAACTTTATAATTCTTTTTCTGTGTCAGCCCTCCTCTCCTTCTATTTTGCTCATCTTTCTGTCACTTTTATTACTTGTCTTTCCATTGCAGGTGGCTTTACATTATTGACAAGCCTAAAGGTTTCCTTTAAGCCAGGAAACCATTTATAATGCTGGGTAGTAACCATATAACCAACCCACACATGTTCCGTGCATGCCAATAAGTGGGTTGGGATAGGGTTAGTGCCCCTACCCATAAAACAAATAACTCAAAGACAGATGGCCACCGCGTATGGGATTATGGCATTTGGCTATACCGGTAGATATATAGGTACTGAAGTAGTGGTCACAGAATTACAGGTGAACTTATAAGGAAGTAAAAATCCAAGTTGTGGTTGGGGTTTATTGCTCACATAATGCCACTCAGGGATGAGTGAAGCTGGTTACTCTCATCTTAAATGTCATGACCAACTTGCTAGCCCTGGGCTCCTACACTTCTCGTGGGGCAACACAGGATTAGATGATGATGGTGATGAAAAAAAGAAGAAAAAAAATGGAATAAGAAGATGACAGGTATGGGATATACGAACAGAATAATGACTAAAGAATTAAGAGAGGGTGAAGGAGACAGGAAATGGAAACGGAAGTAGACTTGATAAAGATTGCGTGTAGTGGGGAGGTAACTGTAGGTGTTTGGACTGTAGTTTGTCCACCTTAACTTGATGCAGCTTATTTCCTGTAGTTCAGTAGCAAATTAAGATTATATTAGGGCTGTACAGGTATACCTCAAGATATGATACCCCTAGATACAATACCCCGGCTTAGTGATGGGGGTAGAAATACCACCATACACCTAATGATGGTCAAACCCGTTTAACAATGGGTTTTGATTTTTGTTTTGCCAGTTTTGATGATATTTAAGACGTAAATTTTGTGTTTAGGCAGATTATAAACTGTTTTTAGACTTAATGTGTTTTAGTCATAGGTGGGATGAACATTGTCATTTTGGGATATGGTTTACTACGGTTTTTTCCAGACATATCTGATGATTTTCAGATATTATTTTTGGGTTTAGGTGAGATATTAATTACTTTTAGGCTTATTTTAGCTTGTTTTAAAGCTGTTGGTGGGTTTAGGTTAGCTAGAAACTTGTTTTTGGACTCATTTGGATGGGTTTAGGACTTGGTTGGGGGGAAACCCACGACTCAAAAATGCATCCCTACACTTGACACGTTAAATCTACCTTGAGATATGATACCCTGCCTAGCGATAGGTACTGTATTTACTTATCCAATTGCATCGGTAAACTGGGGTATACCTGTACGTCCCTCCCAGAGCATCTTCTTCTTCTTCTTTTTTTTTTAAATATCAAATTTTAGCTTTAATTTCATGTTCACCTCAGCATGCAAGATGGACAGATGACAGTTTTTGGCCAAGTTGAAGTAGACAGTGTTGTAAAGTCAGCTGTATCAGGGATTTTACTACTTAATAAAAATAAAAAAAAAAAAAAAAAAAACTGTTGAACGAGTATACTAGAGTATATATTTCTGTATTGCCTATTAATGAGTCTCTCTCTCTCTCTCTCTCCCCTTCCCATCCTTGTTTACCCCCCTCTCCCTTTCCTCCTACCCTTCTTTCTCCTCCATTGCTACCTCTTTTTCCTGTTCCCATATCTCACCCATCCAAACCCTCCGGCCCTTCCCTCCTCCCCTGTTCCTCTCCCTTCATCCTTCCATACTTTTCTTGTTTCTCTCTCTTCATTCCTCATCTCTCCTCCTCTCTGCTGTTTCTTCCCCCCCCAACAACATCTCCTTTCTTCTCGTCTCCCATCCACCTGCTCTTTTCTCTTCCACTGTTTCCTTTCTCCTTCCTCTCCCCCCCCCCATCCTTCCCTCACTGCTCCTCTCCTCTTTCCCCCTGCCTGGCCTTGTGTTCTGTGTCCATTCTTCTACTTCCTCCTCCATTCTGTATCTGTTCTTCTCTTTCCCTCTGCCCTGTCCTCTCCTCTGCCCCTTCCTGTTCCTTTCTCATGTTCTTTTCTCTCCCATGTCCTTTCATCCAATTCCCTGTTCCGTCCCCCTTCCCCCATCATCTTCGCTACTATGTCCTTCTCCTCTCCTGTCTCGTTCTTTGTTCCTCCTTCTGTCCCTGCCTTTCCCTTGTCTTTCCTTCATTTTCCTGTATTCCCCCTCTCCCTGACCTGCTGCTCTCCCTTTCTTCTCTTCCTTGTCATTCTTCCTCTCCATTCTCTCGTTCCCTGTGCCCCTTCCCTCTCTGTGCCTCCCTCCCTCTCGTCGTCACTCACCAGGGCTTCTTCCCCGGGCTGATTACTGTGGCGTATGTCCTGCGACCAGCCGGATTCTTCCAGAAGGCCATATCAGAGGTGTCCAACAAGATATTCAGGGATGAGTTCAAATTTAGGGTTAGTATATACATTCTACAGTTTGTTAATTAGACACTTTTTCCTGTTTATATATTTGCCTTGGTGGCCAGTGAGGGATGATTCAGATTTCAGGATCAGCATATTGTGGAGCTTGTCACTGTTTACATGGACAGTATTGTTTTTATTTGTTTTTTTAGTCATTTAAAACAGTTTTGTTTAAAGGTCAGTACATCATAGGATTTGGCACAGTTACAGCTAATACGTACCTTTTTGTATTATTTGCATGTATATATGTATCTTGATGTAGTGCTGCCTACTTCTTCCTTAGTCTTTATCATTCTTTTCCTGTGCCTGTCCTTTCTTCCTATTTTTCCCATCTTTCCTGTCACTTCTTATTGCTTTTCTTTCCTTTTCAGGTGGCTTTAGTGCTGCCTACTTCTTCCTTAGTCTTTATCATTCTTTTCCTGTGCCTGTCCCTTCTTCCTATTTTTCCCATCTTTCCTGTCACTTCTTACTGCTTTTCTTTCCTTTTCAGGTAGCTTTACATTGAGTGACAAGCCAAATGGTTTCCTGTAAGCCAGGAAACCATTTACAACGCTTGGTGGTAACCACATAACCAAACCATACGTGCTCCCTACGTGTCAACAAGTGGGTTGGTGAAGGGTTAGTGCCCCTCCCCGTAAAACAAATAACTCAGAAGTCAAATGGCCACCCCTTATGGGAGTATGACGTCTGGCAATAGATAGATAGATAGATATATGTATAGTATATATATATATATATATATATATATATATATATATATATATATATATTTATGTATATATATATGGTAATCGGAACGTGGAATGTAAGGGGAGCGAATGATGAGGTGAAAGAGAGAGAGATTGTCCAGGTGCTTGAGGGTGTGAAAGTTGACGTATGCGAAATAACAGAAACAAAATGGAGAGGTGAGAGTGTGAGAGAATGGGAGTATGGATGGGGTATATGTGCAGGAGTAGGTGAGAATGAGAGGGCAAAAGAAGGAGTATGTATAGTTGTGAGTAAAAGATGGAAGAAGAGCATAAGACAGTATGGATCAGTTGGGTCAAGGATTGTGTGGGTAAGATTGAAAGTTGAAATACAAATGTGGGCGATTGTGTGTGTGTGTATGCGCCAACGCAAGATCGTGCAAGCAGAGTGAGAGAAGAGTTCTGGACAAATGTGGAAGTGTGCATGGAAAAGTTTGGAAGGAATGAGAGAGTGTTTTTGATTGGTGATATGAATGGTAAAGTAGGGAATGTGAAGATGGATGGAATAGTTGGTGAGTGGGGTGTGCCTGCTGAGATAGATGAGAATGTCAGTGCTTTAGTGGACATTTGTGCTGGGAGGGGGTTGATGATAGCCAATACCCTCTTCAGGCACAAAATGATCCACAGGTATACATGGCGAGTGATGTGAAGGGTGGGTGGTGAACTGAATGAAAGGAAGGCAGTGATTGATTGTGTGTGTGTAGATGAAAGGATGCGAAAATGTGTAATGGATGCAAGAGCTTATAGAGGTTGGGGGAGTGGACTTTCTGACCACTACTTGGTGGTGGCCAGAATCAAGGTCCAATTAGGATGGAGAAATAGAAGAAGGGAAGGACAGGAAGAAGGAATATTTGTAAGAAGAGTGGAAAGGTTACAAGAGGATGAGAAAAAGGCAGAATATAAGAGAGAAGTGGAGGAACGATTGGGCAAATATGAATTGGAGCAGATGGGGGACGTGGAAGGTGTGTGCAGGATATTTACAGAAGAAATACGTGCAGCATGTGATGTAGTGTGTGAGATGAAGAGAAGACGGAGGGGTGTGCGAGGAACAGCATGGTGGAATGAAGAGGTGAGGCAGGCTGTGGTACAAAAGAAGAAAGCATACAATGAATGGATGTGAAATAGGGGTGTGGAAAAAGCTGAGAGGCGGAAGAGAGAGTTATATGTAGAAAGATAGAGAGAGGTGAAAAGATTAGTGAGAGAGAGTAAGAGAGCGGATGAGGAATTTGGAAGGAACTTGAATGTAAAGTGGAGGGACTGTAAGAAAATGTTTTGGAAAGAGGTGAAAAGAGTAAGACAGGGTGGAAGTGAAGGTAACAGGGGAGTGAAAGATATAAATGGTAGATTACCAGTGGAGAAGGGAGAAAAAGTGTGCAGATGGAGAGAACACTTTAAGGAATTGTTGAACATAGAGGATGGAAGTAATGTGAGTATAAGTGGCTGGGGAATGGCTGGGAGAAGGAGGGAGGTGAGAAGACAGGAAGAAATCAGTAGGATAGAAGTTGTGGAAGCAATGAAGAAAGTTAAATTGGGGAAAGTTCCAGGAATTGATGGAGTGTGTGGTGAAATGCTGAAGTATGGGGGAGAGGTAGTTGTAGAATGGATGTGGAAAATGTGCAGATTGGCCTGGGAGGAAGGTAGAGTCCCGGAGGATTGGAAGGCAGGTATAATTATTCCCTTGTACAAAGGAAAAGGGGAAAAAGAAGTGTGTGGTAATCATAAGGGCATCTGTCTTAGTATAATAGGAAAAGTGTATGGTAGGATACTTATTTGAGTTAGAGAAATAACAGAGGAATTAATTGGAGAAGAACAGGGAGGCTTTAGGAAGGGAAGAGGTTGTGTAGATCAGATATTCTTAGATCTTAAGTGGAAAAGTTTCTAGAGAAGGGAAAGAAGTTGTATGCAGCTTTCATGGATTTGGAGAAAGCATATGACAGGGTGGATAGACAAGGATTGTGGAAAGTATTAAGAATATATGGAGAAGATGGGAGGTTGTTGAATGCTGTGAAGAGTATGTATGATGGTGCTAAGGCTGCAGTGCATGTGGATGGTGAACTAAGTGAATTTTTCTCTTTGAAGGTTGGGTTGAAACAGGGATGTATCATGTCTCCATGGTTGTTCAATCTGTACATGGATGGGGTAATAAAAGAAGTGCAAGGTAGGATAGTGGATGTTGGATTGGCCTTGGTGAGAGAGGGTAGTGTTTGGAAACTCCCTGTACTGTTGTTTGCAGATGATATTGTGTTGTTGAGTGAAGACGAAGGAGAGCTGCAAGGCTTGGTGGATGAGTTTGAGAGAGTGTGTAAGAAACAGAATCTAAAGGTGAATGTAGGGAAGAGTAAAGTGATGGTCTTTGAGAGAGGTGAAGTCAATGAATGTACAGCGAGGTAGGGTCGTGAGGAATTGGAAAATGTGAGTACATTTAAGTACTTGGGTGGTGTGATGAGTAAGGATGGAGGTTTGGAGGGTGAAGTGCGTGAAAGGGTACAGCAGGGAAGAAAGGTTGCTGGTTCCTTGAAAGCAGTGATAAGAAGCATGGAAGTGAAAAAGTTACTACATGACAGTATTGTGATACCAACTCTAACGTATGGAAGTGAAGCTTGGACGTTGCTGGAAGGACACAAGTCAAGAGTGAGAGCAGTGGAAATGAGTTATTTAAGAGGAGCCTGTGGAGTCACATGAAGAGACAGGCTGACAAATGAGGATATAAAGGAGCGTTGTGATGTGGATGTGGATGTGATAGGAAGCGTTAGGAGGAATACACTGAGGTGGTTTGGCCATGTGAGAGGATGTAGGGTGAGAGACTGACGAAGAGAGTGTATGTGAGTGAAGTGGAGGGGGGAAGAGGGAGAGGGAGGCCGACGATGAGATGGAGGGATGGGGTGGAGAGGTATATGAGAGAGGGGGGTGTGAGTTGGGAGCGGCGCAGTGAAATGGTGGGGGACAGGGCGACATGAAGACGATTTGTTTGTGGCCACCCCGAACGGGATTGAGGCGTCTGGCAATAGATAGATATATACATATATATATATATATATGCCTCTGTGGTACAGTGGTAAAGTGTGCGTTTTCGTACACTGAAAAACGAAGGTTCGCGCCCCGCCAGGGTAATAAACTTTGGGAACGTTCTTCTGGCCATGTACTGCTTGGCGGACATCAGAGGTGCTGTGGTTGAACCAGTGTCACATATTATAAAGTATGCTTGCACCCACTTGGCTTGCACAGGCCGATTGCATTTTGTTCACAGACTACACATACATCCAAAGCCACTTACAAGCACTTCTCACCCTACATACATTCTCTACCGGACAACCTAAGCCACTTGGTAGAGATACATTGGCTGTATCGTCCCCACTTCAGTAGGGATAGGCCGGTCCTGCAGTTGACACTCAAACGACTAATGAGATGAGATGAGATATGCATACACCGGTATATTTTCAACATCATCCGGACCTCCTTTCCCACCCCAAGGCAGGGTGAGGAGTAGCAGTGTCCAGACAGCCCAAATTTGCCAGATCCAATGGACCATGCTTCCATTCACATATCATTCAAGCCCCAAGAATCCTGGCTCTATCCCATGCACCAAAAACATTCACCACTCTCTGTAGCTTCACATGAATGTATCCGATAGTCAGTCCAGAAGCCACCATGTTTAACCCCTTAACCGCGGGGCGTCATTTTTGTGACGCTTGGGAGCAAGGGATCATACCGCGGGGCGTCGCTTTTGTGATTCTGTGTTATTTTGAATTCACCCGGGCTTCCAAGTGGGGGCTTGTATCATCTATCAGTACTGCCAATGTCCAACACTAGTCAGCACTCCTAATCTCATCTGTACTCCCATCCATTGTTGACAATTTAGCCATTTCTCCCCGTTCTTGACTCCCCTTCCTACCCCCCCTCCATTACCCTATCCTCTCGCCTGCCCTGCCGTGCTACGCTAAGTAAATCTTCCCTGGAATTTTCCACTGATTTCATCCATTGAAATAAGCCCTATGCCCTATTCTTATACCAAATAATATATACAAGAAAGAAATAAGGTAAGTGAGAGTGCCATACACCTTGAATTGGCTAATTATCACCTGACAACACCTCACGTGCACTTGTCCACTAATTTTTGCTGTTTATTTCCCCTTGAAATATGCCGTATAATCTATTTTCGTAATAAATATACATATAAGGAGGGAAGGGAGAAACCTAAGTGATATTTACATTCACCTGGAACTACCTAATTTATACTGTATTGTCTAGATTTCCTGCCAATCATTTCACTGCTATATATAGCTGTTTCAAGAGGCTAACATTGGTAGTAATGAATTTCCCTAGGTAGGCCACCACCCCGGCCCACCCTTATCAGTTCACTCTCATCTTCTAACGTGGAGGTACGTCAGTTCGCTCTTGCTAGCTTCAGGGACTTTTCACCCTCATGCAAAGGGCCCTGTGACCTTTACCCCCTACTAAATCTCGTGTGGAAAGAGGTAAAGGGCTGACAGTTGATAAAAGAGTGACTACGATCTTTCTTTTGAGTAAAACAGTGCAAGTGGAATTGTAAATAATGTGTAAAGAGCAAGTGAAAGTAATGAATGTAAATATATATGAACAGTGGAAAATAGTTTTATAAGTTACTTCAAGTGACAGTGCATAACACAGTGTAAATAAAATAGAAATGTAAATAACGTAAATAAAATAGAGAACGTAAATAGAAATGTAAATGAGTAGTATTATAAGAATACGAGTATATACCCTAGGAGTAATGAAAGTGAAAGTTTCACTCTAGCATGTCTGAATGCTATGAGTTATGAGAGTGAAGATGAAAGTGACATTCACTCTCAATGCCAGTATACAGGACGAGAAAGTGAATGCTACGTATTTTACTGAAAGAAATTGAATCCCTACAGTGACAATAAATTAATACTACTGAAGGAAACTTATGGATAAAGACTGTAGATATATATAAGTGTTATATAGTAATAGAAATATAAAGTGTGAGGGGTTTTATGAATAATAAATGACAGAGTACCAAGAGTGAACTAGCGCAAGTGTGACGGTCAGATGCGCTCGTAATTTTCTTTGCTTTCACAGTGGGTTTTTTTTTTTAGTTTGGATCCCAAACTACTTGAAAATCATAGAGTAGTGTTTATAGTATTAACCCTTTAACCGCGGGTGTCATCCCAGAATGACATTGCAAAAACTGGACCAAACTGCGGGTGTCATTCTCGAATGTTTGTGAATATTTTGAATTCCGCGCGTTTTTTCTGTGTGCCAATTGTTTCAAGGGGGAGTAGCTATTAAGTTCTTTCACTCCAGCCGACCCCCACCTCCCTCCTCCCCCCCCGGGCCCCCACCTCCCACCCCCTGGGCCCCCCACCCCACCCCTGACCAAACATGCATCAGTATCTGTCCAGCTGTGTGAGTGACAACACTGTTGATGTGGCAGAGAAGTACGGGCAATTACAGTGCCTTTTACCTGCCTCAGTGAACACAGAGTGGGTGTTTATCATATGTGCAGTGTTCATATATGTTTATATTATTATTATCAGAATGAGGTTGACATTTGGTAATGGTGTGTGAGCGAAAAATAGTGATTACAACACCGCTGATGTGGCAGTGAAGTGCGGGCAATTACAGTGCCTTTTACCTGCCTCAGTGAACACGAAGTGGGTGTTTATCGTATGTACAGTGTTCATATATGTTTATAGTATTATTATCAGAATGAGGTTGGCATTTGGTAATGGTGTGTGAGCGAAAAATAGTGATTACAACACCGCTGATGTGGCAGTGAAGTGCGGGCAATTACAGTGCCTTTTACCTGTTATATACAGTGTTCATATATGTTTATAGTATTATTATCAGAGTGAGGTTGGCATTTGGTAATGGTGTGTGAGCGAAGGTAATGGTGTGTGAGCGAAAAATAGTGATTTTAGATCACTCACTTCTAATGGCACTGCCCATCCAGTGATAGTCAACGAAATCATGAAACCTACATCATTGCAAAGCCGAAGGTTAGTACTTTCTAATGGTACCTTATTTTTCGCTCTAGATTTATTCTGTGCAGAGTTTAAGGGTTTAAAGTTTGTTTACATTTTGTCTGGAACCCCCGCGGGAGAGGCCAGTCGGGGCAAAACAATGCCCGCGGTTAAAGGGTTAATATCTGGCTGTGGTAATCATATTACGGGTTGTCGGGAAGTGTAAAGTGGAGACTTCGTTACCCAACTTCAGAGGTCTCCACAAGTCCTACGGTAACCGACGAAGGCTTAACAAACATTGCAGGAGAAAGGTGAAGGTATGTACCATAAGCATATGTAATTTTAATATTCTAGGACTAATAACTGATTTTTGGCAAATATTTTTTGAGAGTCTGTCGGAGCCCGAATAACCCCGCAGCACACGCAAAACATTGGTAAACATGCCCGCGGTGTAGGGGTTAAAGGGGTGCCAAACCCCTGATCATTCAATCTCCTCACATGCATTGGTGGATTGTATGATTCTTCGGGTTACTTCTGCGTGTGGCTCTGTGCTTCCCTCGAATTAGCCTTGTTGCTCAGTTGTTCCCTGTTGACAGGAACAATGGGGCAATAGTCCGATGAATGAGGACGTTGTCCATGTATGACACCATCTTTGTACCTTTGGCTTTGTAGCCTTGGCTTCGTTATGCTGTGGTGGACTAGTGCTTGGTTGTTTGTTACCTGACTGCTTTTCAGTACTAGGCCCAGACGTGGCAGTTGGGTTGGTCTTGGCTGCCCGGCATGCCGCCTTTTTAGCCTGCCAACACTTTTTATCTATATGACCAGCATTCTTGCACACAGTACAGAATTTACCAGCAAGGTTTTTATCTGTGTGCACGGTTAGGACAGTTCTTCTGTCCTCTCCTTCTGCCTTCATCTTTAACTTGAAATTCAAGTCATGAAAGGCTATTTCAGGAGGTCTTTTCGTCTGCCTAAGTACCTTATCCCACCTAGCAGGGACCAAACAAAGCCTGTACTGGAGGTACTCCAGAAGTCGAGCTACTCTTTCAAAAGACAGTCCTCCAGCCTGAAGTAGGCAAGGCTTTGTTAGCTTCTGCATAACACCTTCCCGCCATCGTGAGAGCTTGGCCTTCGGTACAGTTTGGATACTGCTGCACCTAATTTACTAACCTAAACACCCAAGCATCTGATACAGAACAGTTATGTTCAAAAGTATTGATTAGGGCTTCCTTAAACTTCTCATATTCTTGAACACTAGGACCGGTTTGGAAAAGAGAGGCCTCAAGCATCTCAGCCGCTTGGGAATTTGGCTTAATATGTCTTTTGACATACCAAATCTTCTCCCCATCACTAGCAAGCTTCAGCCTATGTAATGAGCCTCACAGTCTCCTGGGAACCCATATATGTCATATTCATCCTCCCCAGAAAACTGCATAGTTGGTTGTGCCGTAGGTAACACCTATATACAGTCTGAGTTTAAGGGTGAGTGAGCTGTGAAAGGTCCTTGAGATTGCCTGACTGGCGCTACAGGAGGTAAAGTTTGAGGTAAACTAGCTGGTGTAAGGTTAGTAGTTGCCGTAGGTACATTTCACACAGGAGGAGGGTTCACCTGGGTTTGCATGCCAACATTGTTAGTATTCAGGCCCCAAAGATTAGCATAAGGAGCATTAGGAAATAAATGGTATTGCCCTTGCTTTCCAAAAGTTTGTGAGGTACTGAACATGTTTAAGGTATAAGTGGGTACGTTAGTGGTTAAATTAATATCAGAGATTAGTGGACCTTGTATACAAGTTAGAGTGTCTAAGGGTACTGTTGCAGCCTGTTCGTCAGTGTTCACAGTCTCCTCTGCACTAGGTGTGCCTTCAGGAGTAAGACTAGTGGCCATTTTGGACGTAATTTGATGGTCGGGCACTATTTGATAGGTATGACCAGAACACAATTGCAAAGTGTTCAAGTCCTCTTCACTATCCAATTGCCTTGAATTGTCCTGGGTATCTTCAAGGTTCCCAAGATTCCCTTCACTCATATCATCTAAAACTTGAATACTTTTGTCCAACGTCTCTATCCACTCACATAATTCTAAGTGTGATTTGGATAAATCTGATTCACTACACTCCAATTCTAACAGTTCTAGAGCAACAGCTCCTTCCTCAGTTGTTGTTAATTTCATATCTCCTTTAATCTCTTGTCCACACTTCAGCTTATCCATCTAATCCCTGTCAGCAACTATTCCCATCCCAGTCACAGGAAATTTAGACTGACACAAAATAGATTAGTTATGGCTTAGCAATAGAGAACAGGACACAGACAGAGGTACACAGAAGACAACAGTTTAAAGGTGGGACTAAGAAACCCTTATTTTTCACACATTTCCTAACTACAGTACAATCCCAGTTAACCGGGTGGCTTGGGGAATTTACCTTCCGGGTTACAGATTTTTCCCGTATTTCTGATTTTCAAGTCAAATCTATACAAAGGCTATCACAGCAGTAAATACAGTTCAGGTACTCACCAGTCACATTAGGGGTTACACTAAGAGATTCCGCCTGAAAAACTGCTTGTAAACACACACCATGGTCATAACGCACGTGTGTCCAATGTCTAGCAATTTGCAGTACTGCAAATTGCACCAGTCCATTGTTTACCGAATTACTGTATTCATTTTATGTACTGTACTCATAAAAATTGAAAAATAAAATAAAGAAATAAAAGCTTGAACATTTATTAGTGAACTGATGATGTGTTAAGACTGCACTGTAGAATTATCACGACACCTGTGCCCCCACGTGAGTTTTGTTTACGTTTCTGACCCCGACTGTTCTTCTTCTTCCCCACCTGACCTCCATCACTCCACCCCTCACCTGCTACTCAGCTGTTTTGCAGAAAATAAAATAAATGATGTATGAAATGCAGGCATATTATTTATTTATTTTTCTTCCAACAAAGTAAACTTTCATTCCTGTTAACATTTATATTCAGCCATTAGTGTTTTATAATGTTCGCCTTTTTCAAGTCTGTTGCATATGTCCAGCTTCTGTTTCAAGGTAAGCACGATACGCTTACGTTTAGTTTGCACTTTAGGCATTTTGGAGTGTACAAATTACCGTCTATCGGAGGAACACAATAGCATGAGAGCTTGTTTACTGTCTGGTGGCAAAACGCAGACTGGTGATTTTTGGAGGGCTTGGAGGATGACTGACTTCAAGTAAGGGAAAGAGGGGGAGAGGAGGGATGGTTAAGAGGATTTGCTAGGGATTTACATTAGCCGGAAATGCCTTCACCTCGCTTTGTCTGACTTCACCCAGCCTCGCGTGATACGATCAAACGGCGGTTTGGCGGTCCATTCAAATTGGCGCAGTTATAACTTACTGACACTTTTACCAGCCCTTGAATTTTCCCGTTTTTCTGAGTATTCTGTTTGTCTGGATACCGGATAGCTGGGATTGTACTGTACCATGTGCTGATCGGAGAGTGTATGTCTTGTGGAACGATATGCATGTACACTAACCTAGGTGTATTCAGATGACACTGAAATCCAGGTAGATCTGTATTGCAACTCCACACACCCGCCAGGACTCGCCCCTCCAACCACATGCAGATGTTGCCTCCTCGCTCTCCTCGAGGTGATTGGTCTCGCTCACTCTGCCTCGCGCTCAGTCAGGGTTGCCAGATGCCCTTGGATGATGCCACTCCTCTCTGTGCTGGCCTCGATCTCTTTCTCACACGGAAAGAGTCTTGCCGAGTTCTCACTCGGAGACAGAGATAATCTGAAAGAACGAGCTCACTACTCCGGTTTTTTCTGCTCACGCTAATTTATTCTTTCTCACTCTGCAACTAGTCCCTTTGCAAAAGTGGAATTAGGATTTTCTGTCATTCACCTGAAATTAAGATATAACATGAGCAATTCCAAGGGTTTTCACTTCACATGAATGTCCCTTTCGGCATCTTTTCGTATCCCAGCACTGGACCACCAATTTTTATGTACCAGCTCATTTAGACTGCACTGAGTTCCCAGCTTGTCACTAGTTTCCGCGGCTAAGTTTTTGCTGTCGAAGTCGCCTCCGAGAATGGAGGTGGTAATCCTGTGAGTCAGAAGTAAGGTAGCTTGCAGGTGAATCAGAAAGAAACTGGAGCAGACGTGTTTTCTCTCTTTATTATGCCACAGAATAAAGATTACAGCTGCGACAAGAGAGAGAGCAATGGAGTGGAGCATCCCCCTCTAGCAAAAGCTAAGAGTGATCTGCCGCTGCCTCTCTGCCACCCTGGGAATCAGGACAGGTCAGCGATATTTTAGAGATGCCATATCTCTCAGACATAGAGATCCATGTACACTCAATCCTCATAAATCACGGCAATTTGGGTCTGGACCACTGCCGCGATTTACAAATTCCGCGGTTTATAAATAATAACTCTTATGTGAAAAATGAATTTGGGTCTGGACTTTGGCCAACCACCCCCAACAGCACCCTACCTACACCTATCTAGGCACCATCAAACACAACATACAAATTTAGGAATATTCAGTGCATGTATTTAATAGAAATAAGCAATGTTAAGGGATCTCACCATAGTCCTGTGACGATATTGCTTAAGTGAATGGAGTGGGGTGGTGTTGGGAAGAACTCTAATTAGAACCTCTCAGCATGAGGTGGGGATGTTCCCTCATGCTGCTCTCCCTTCTCCAGCTCCTCTGCCTCCCTCAGGAATCCCTCAAAGTCTACCTCAGAGATTACAGATGCTACGTCATCCACGTCCTCAGTGTGTGAAGGGCCAGGCTGTGGTTCAGGGCTCAGCTTCTGCCCTTACCCAGGCAAAATAGTGGGTGATGAGTTTCTGATGTTTCTCATTAACTCTGCGGCATTAGTATGCACACTTGCCATCAGGGACGGGTGGTGATTGGTTGTTGGGTCGGGATTTTCAAATTGAATGCCGCTGTTTACGATTCTCCTCGGAAAAGGCCCACTTCGGTGCCTAGATCCACGATTTTCGTGACTTAGCAGCGATTGAAGGGTGCCAGCAGTCTGACAGCCACTTAGCCTTGATTTATAAACACGCGATTTACGAGGATTGGGTGTACATGAATAGGTGTGAGTTACAACTCTACCATGTACATCACACATCTCAATAAGGCGGTATTAATTGCAATAAGTGTATTAACACATATATATATTTCCCCAAGACTTAAACATATGCAGAATTTATATCCTTCTTTCACCTTCCTTCACTCTCACTGTGTACGTCCCAAAATGTTGACATTCGCACATCTGGCCCTCATCTCATTCCCACGCCACACTTACAGTGAAGTTGTATTTGGATCTTCATCTCAACACTACAATACATTTTCTCTGAATATGAATAAACACACACAAAAAATAAAAATAATTTGGTTTTGTGCCAGGTATCCCCAAAGGGCTAAGGCGTTGCCTCTGGGCAGAGTACTTTGGATTGGAGCATGTAGCATTTTATGACCGGATGCCCTTCCTGATGTCTACCAATAACCCTTGGGTGGATTCAATCCTCCGACACTTCGGTCAGAGCGGAGCACTCTAACCCACTGAGCCAACACACATATATATAATATGTATAAATAGCATGTGACATAACTTCATGTGGAAATGATGTCGGCACCAGAACAAGGCAGACATGCACGCACACAAGCAACCAAAGCATCAAGCCTGGGATGGCCATTGTTAATGTTTTTGTTTTACTGTCAACGTCATAAGGCATTAATTTCTTGCTGCTATGTGTTCATAGTTATATTTTATACTTCTTACATATTGTAGTGTTTTGTTTGTATATTAGTAATGTGACTCTGAGTGTAAAGTATAAGGTAAGCTTGAGATGTTACTGCCACTTAAGAATGACGAGTCGTGGGTTGGAAGGGGTAGGGGTATGGGGGAGAGTTGGGAGCTGGGGTAGAGGCGAGTGGAGCTCATTTCATCTCCCCCTCCCGTTTTCCCTGGGTATGTAGGGGTTCGAATGGGGCACCCCAGAGCAGAAATTAGTGATCGTGAGTGTGCACGATCATGAAAGTAACACTTAAAATGATATGGGTTTTTGTTTTACTCACCAGAAATGAATGGTTGCAGGCAGATACATCCAAGTTCAAGAGCAAGTCCAAGCCAGATACGTCCTTAGATAAAGCCCACAAAAATTCAAAAAAAATTACCAGAAAATTTTGAAGAATTTTCCCTTGACAGATTCGGAGTATTGGGATTTTGGATTATTGGTGGCCGGAGTAGAGGACTCTTTTTGTATGGTATATATATGTATATATACAGTAAGTCCTCGTGTTTGGACACATTTTACTTTGACGCCTCGTTTTTCGCGCAAGAAAAAAGTTTATTTCCCCACAATTCGATGCTCCCAGTCGGCAGCTGACACTCAGCAGATGATGTGTACTGATGTTCAGTCTAGGCACTGTCCATTTTTCTATGCAACAGTTTTCCATGATCTTTATACAGCAGGTCCAGTGGGGCAGTAGACACACGTGAGTTTGTTATTGTTTGTGATCGTAATGTACAGTCTTCAGCCGTGTCGTGCTACCATTTCTTAACAAAGAATCATTACATGTTTCTCGTAACACTATTTATTTTTTGTTTTGATGGAGAAATACCTGAGATGGATGTAAAATATAGCTTATCGATATTTAAGGAAGGAAAGAATAATAACTCCGAATACAGAGATGCTAGACTCTGTTCACCAATTTTTGATTCTGTTTGACTATATTACAGCCTCTCTTCCTTTTAGCAGTGAGTAAAATAATGTTCTTATAATTTCTCCCGTCCTTTTAGTGAAAAAGAGGGCACATAAAATGATCGGGGTTTAGTTGACCTACTTTGATGTCAAAAATTTAATAATCTGGTGAAAAGTGGCAGCTTTTCCTTGGTTAGTGACATTGGGAACTAGCCCATCCACTCTCAGCTCACCTTCACTTGCCACTCTATCCAGTCTTCACTTTATTCTGGTAAGGATTTTTGGTGTTGCAGCTCTTTATTACAGTTTTAATGTCTTTTCAGCTACATGTTTATTGTATTATGCTGTTTTAGCAGTAGCAAACACTCTTCATTTAATTTTGGGTAGGGCCTGTTTGGTGTTATAGTACTTTCTGATAGGGTAGGTACATGTCCCACCGGAACGCTCTTCTATTTTTCCCATTGATTCTTAACCTCACAATTCAACGTTTCACAGTTTGCTTGGTTTTGGCGGAACATCCAAGCTGTGAAAAATGGGGAATTACTGTATATACTTATATATATATATATATATATATATATATATATATATATATATATATATACAGTAAAAGTCCTGTAATCCAAATGGCAGGGGACCGAGAGTCTTTCGGACTACTGGTTTTTTCGGACTTTTGAGAGGGACCTCTGAAAACATTAAACATATGTACACTCACGATAACTAATATCTGCCCAAGGGTCCCCCCAACTTACCCCTGTAAACCCAGGAAAGAGGGGAAGGGGGGGGATGAAACGAGCCCCACCCACCTCTACCCAGCTCCTGACTCTCCCCCATACCCCTCCCCAACCTCTCACCCCACCTGTCATTCTCAACTGGCAGTTACATCTGAAGCTGATTTCATGCTTGACACTCTTGGTTCCACTACTAATACAAACATAGAACACTAGGATATCTTAAAAGTATATAATATAACTATCAACATGCTGCAGGAAGAAATTAATGCATTATGACGTTGACAAAACAAAAACGTTAACAGTGGCCACCTCAGGCCTCATGTGTTGAGTGCACTGCTTTGCAACCCCCCCCCCCACACACACACACACACTAGACATGGCAGTGAGAGGACGTGCCTGGCATCGCTCCACACTGGGTCAATCTCGGCCCTTAAATGGCTATACTTAAAAAGTATCTTTATATAAGTCAAGCTCAGTACTAGCTCCAACTAAATAGTTTTCTGATATAAGAGAGGAAGTTTAAGTAAAAGTGTTTTTCCAATAACACAATACAACGAAGTAGGCAGCAGTGCCGAAACAAGCAAATCAGCTGTTTCATTGTTGACTGTTTAGACTGCAACGAAGAGGAATGCAAAACTGTAAGTAGAAGCTTTCTGTTAGTACCGGAAGATGACCACCATCTTTAGCAAATCAACTTTGGAAGGAGTTAAGGAAAGGGACAAAGGTAGAAAGCAGGATGATGATTTCTACCAGGAACTGGTGGAAATGGAGACGTATAATAAGCTGGTGGAACGAGTTTACGGACTAGAGAAAGCATTTCAGAGTGAAATAAATGGAATTAAAAAACAGTTGCACATGCAGAAGGAGGAAAATGAAAATTTAGTAAAGGAAATTAATAAGAAAGACACAACAGTAGATGAATTATCAGTTGAGGTGGGTACACTTTTGAAGGACGATTAGTGAAATGGCAAGCACAGTTGTCAACCATGAGAGTATTATGAAAGAGTTCAGAAATCTGTCTATCTATTTATCTATAGCCCGACGCCCTAATCCAGCAAAGGGTGGCCGCAGACAAAACGCCTCCAAGTCGCTCTGTCACCCACCATTTGACTACCCTCCCCCCAACTCACCCCCCCCTCCCTCATATACCTCTCAACTCCATCCCTCCACCTCATCCTCGGTCTACCTCTCCCTCTCCCTCCCTCCACCTCACCTACATACACCCTCTTAGTCAGTCTTTCATTCTCCATTCTCTTCACATGTCCAAACCACCTCAGTGTATTTCTCCTATTCTTCTCAACCAGAAATGATACAGACAATAAGGCAGGCAAGCAGTCTGATAGATCATCGCAGTGATATTGAGGAGAAATAATCCAAGTAAATGAAGCAATGCAAAGCTATAAAATTGATATGGAAACTACATATGCTGAAATGGTGAAAGTAAAGAAAGACTTAGAAACAAGAGTTGAAGAAAAGAGCATTAAAAAGGAAGTGAAGAAATAATCCAAAACAACCCAAAATTGGTCAAAGATTCAGCTGACATCAACAAATCTATAGTAATCACTGGCTTAGAGGAGGAAGAAATAAAAAACAAGATTTCGAGATGGCAAATGTAATGAACATATTGAAGGAAGTGTCAGAGGAAATCTGTAGTAAAGACGTAGTGGAACACAAAAGACTAGGGAAATATGAGAGAAAGAAATGAAGGCCTCTGAAATAACCTTCTAGAGTGTAAACACTGTGGAGGAAATACTGAAAAATGCAAACAAACTTATGGAAAAAGAGGACTTCAGAAATGTATGGATAAAAAGATGCCTAACTCAAGAGGAACTTGGATTACTAAAAGAGAAGAGAAGGGAGGCAAGAACAAAGAATGAGAGAAGATCAGAGGAAGAGAAGACATTTTTTTTTTTACAAAGTAATTGGATTGCAGGTTCGAAAGTGGTACATAAACAGGAGGGAATAAAAAGGAGAATGGTAGTAGACCCAAGTCATGACAAGTATGTGAACAAGATGATTAACCCATTCACTGCGTCAGTGTTTGTTTACATGTACATCCTGTGTGCGGCAGTTTTCAATTATTTAGAAAAAATAATAGAAAAAAATATATATTGTCAAAAGATAGAGAAAAAAATTCCAAGTTCAGTGGTATATAACACAATATAGCAAACAAAAAAATTACCTCTGAAACAGGTCTGTAAAGTGATAAATGTTCCCTGTGCGGTGGTGCCGGGCAAACGATGTGTTATGGTTGCACTGTGTTGTCACTGTCAATATTGCAATCAGATAAGGTGTAAATCAGCATCAGAACCATCGCTGTCATCATCTAACAATGTATCACTATCATCACTACACTTATCCAGAGATTTCATCCAATATTTGCTTGGGCTACTGCCAGCGGCGGCATGGAGAAGATTTCGTACCATTACCTTCGGCATTTTGAAGATAACCTAGCTGAGCTCTGCACCTTGTAAAAATGCATAATCTATGTATGGCATTATTCTGTAGGGTACTGTGAGTTGCTAGCTGATTTATTTCGTGCCATTTCTGATGGAATTTTTGAAAGCAGGAAATCATATATGATACAGCCGCAGTCAGAGCCATTTGGACTCAAATATCATATATGATACAGCCGCATTCAATGAGTTAAGTTGATGTACTCTAATGTAGATGGAATGGTATCTGAATTACTAGAGATGAATGACTATATCAAAGAAAAGGAACCACATATGGTTTGCCTAACTGAAACAAAATTAACACCAAGGATATCAAACGATACACTAAACATAGAGGAATACAATATATGGAGAAGAGATAGGAACTTAAAAAAAGGAGGAATTATAATATTAACAAAGAAAAATCTGCAAGTCAAAGGAATAGAACTAGATGTACCCTCACAGGCAGAACTGATTGCAGTAGAGATTAGTACGTCTGAAGGGAAGGTAATTGTGGCAAATTTATACATGCCACCCAAATCAAACATTTTGGAAAAAGATGAATATGAAGACCTGGCAGAGAAAACAATTCAGAGTTTAAGAGCTTTACTACATAGAATGGAGGAGAAATCTGAGAGAATTATACTAACTGGAGATTTCAATACAAATATAAATTGGAATACTGTAGATATAAAAAGGCAGGAAAGCTGTTGGGACCAAAAGCTCCTGGACCTTGTGCAGGAGTTTTTCCTAACACAACATGTAAAAGAAAGCACCAGAAAAAGAGGACTTGACATACCATCAGTACGAGATCTCATATTTACTAGGCAAGTAAATGATCTATCTATCTGTCTATCTATTGCCAGACGCCTCAATCCCGTTTGGGGTGGCCACAAACATATCGCCTCCAAGTCGCCCTGTCCCCCGCCATTTCACTGCCCTGCTCCCAACTCACACCCCCCTCTCTCATATACCTCTCCACCCCATCCCTCCATCTCATCCTTGGCCTCCCCCTCCTTCTTCCCCCCTCCACCTCACTCACATACACTCTCTTCGTCAGTCTTTCACCCTCCATCCTCTCCACATGGCCAAACCACCTTAGTGTATTCCTCCTAACACTTCCTATCACGTCCACATCCACACCACAACACTCCTTTATATCCTCCTTTGTCAGCCTGTCTCTCCATGTGACTCCACAGGCTCCTCTTAAATAACTCATTTCCACTGCTCTCACTCTTGACTTGTCTTCCATACTTTAGAGTTGGTATCACAATACTGTCATGTAGTAACTTTTTCACTTCCATGCTCACTTCCCTGTTTCTTATCACTGCTTTCAAAGAACCAGCAACCTTTCTTCCCTGCTGTACCCTTTCAAGCACTTCACCCTCCAAACCTCCATCCTGCCCAAGTACTTAAACGTACTCACATTTTCCAATTCCTCACCATCCAACCTCGCTGTACATTCACTGACTTCACCTCTCTCAAAGACCATCACTTTACTCTTCCCTACATTCATCTTTAGATTCCGTTTCTTACACACTCTCCCAAACTCATCCATCAAGCCTTGCAGCTCCCCTTCTTCTTCACTCAACAACACAGTATCATCTGCAAACAACAGTACAGGGAGTTTCCAAACACTATCCTCTCTCACCAGGGCCACTCCAACATCCACTACCCAATCTTATACCTCGCTTATTACCCCATCCATGTACAGATTGAACAACCATGGAGACATGACACATCCCTGTTTCAACCCAACTTTCAAAGAGAAAAATTCACTTAGTTCACCATCCACACACACTGCAGCCTTCGCACCATCGTACATACTCTTCACAGCATTCAACAACTTCTCATCTACTCCATATATTCTTAACACTTTCCACAATCCTTGTCTATCCACCCTGTCATATGCTTTCTCCAAATCCATGAAAGCCGCATACAACTTCTTTCCCTTCTCTAGAAACTTTTCCACGAAATATCTAAGAATGAATATCTGATCTACACAACCTCTTCCCTTCCTAAAGCCTCCCTGTTCTTCTCCAACTAATTCCTCTGTTCTTTCTCTAACTCTGTCAATAAGTATCTTACCATACACTTTTCCTATTATACTAAGAAGACAAATGCCCCTATGATTACCACACACTTCTTTTTCCCCTTTTCCTTTGTACAAGGGAATAATTATACCTGACTTCCAATCCTCCGGGACTCTACCTTCCTCCCAGGCCAATCTGCACATTTTCCACATCCATTCTACTACTATCTCTCCCCCATGCTTCAGCATTACACCACACACTCCATCAATTCCTGGGGCTTTCCCCAATTTAACTTTCTTCATTGCTTCCACAACTTCTATCCTACTGATTTCTTCCTGTCTTCTCACCTCCCTCCTCCTCCCAGCCATTCCCCAGCCACTTATACTCGCATTACTTCCATCCTGTATGTTCAACAATTCCTTAAAGTGTTCTCTCCATCTGCTCACTTTTTCTCCCTTCTCCACTAGTAATCTACCATTTTTATCTTTCACTCCCCTGCTAACCTCACTTCCACCCTGTCTTACTCTTTTCACCTCTTTCCAGAACATTTTCTTACATTCCCTCCACATTACACTCAAATTCCTTCCACATTCCTCATCCACTCTCTTCTTCTTACTCTCTCTTACTAATCTTTTCACCTCTCTCTTTCTTTCTACATGTAACTCTCTCTTTTTTTTCTACATATAACTCTCTCTTCCGCCTCTCAACTTCTTCCATGCCCCTATTTCTCATCCATTCATTGTATGCTTTCTTCTTTTGTGCCACAGCCTGTCTCACCTCTCCAGTCCACCACGCTGTTTCTTGCACCCCCCCTCCGTCTTCTCTTCATCGCACACACCACATCACATGCTGCACATATTTCTTCTGTAAATATCCTACACACACCTTCCATCTGCTCCAATTCATATTTGCCCAATCGTTCCTCCACTTCTCTCTTATACTCTGCCTTTTTCTCATCCTCTTGTAACCTTTCCACTCTCCTTGCAACTACTCCTTCCAATTCATATTTGCCCAATCGTTCCTCCACTTCTCTCTTATACTCTGCCTTTTTCTCATCCTCTTGTAACCTTTCCACTCTCCTTGCAACTACTCCTTCCTCTCGTATTTCCCTTCTTCTATTCCTCCATCTTACTTGATTCCTAATTCTGGCCACCACCAAGTAGTGGTCAGAAAGTCCACTCTCCCAACCTCTATAAGCTCTTGCATCCATTACACATCTTCGCATCCTTTCATCCACACACACATAATCAATCATTGCCTAACATTCATTCAGTTCACCACCCACCCTTCTCAGTAAATGATATTGACAATATAATGTATCACCCTCCATTCGGCAAAAGTGACCTCGCAGTATTAAATTACAACTTCAGGATTCCATATGACATAGTTAATAATAATGAAACTAACAAAAAGAGCCTTAACTACAAAATGGGCAACTATCATGACCTAAAGAAATACCTCGTAGAAATAGCTTGGGAAAAAGAGCTTAGAGGACATGATTTCTGTGTTTTACAGTACAGTACCCTCGTGTCCAGCATGCGTTAGTCCAGCACGATTCGAGTCCAGCACAGTGAGCAATTAATTAGTATTATTTAATACGATTTAATTACTGCAACACGAGTGTGTTAGCATAACACGCACAGAGCTCCGAGAAGTGGGCCAAATCCGCAGAGTTCACTCTAGCACGATCACCCTTGGTCCAACACGGCCGTACTTGACATTCCCATGATGATGATAGCCAATGAAAAACTTCTGATCAAGTAGCCTTCCCCGCCCGCTATCGTGACGTGATCGTGATGCCGCCCAATTAAAAACGCTTCTGGTGTCACGTGATGTTTTGTTTACATTTCTCCCACCACAGAGCCACTCAGTCGCATAATTGCATTGGAAGGTGCTTTTTTCTTGCTGCATTTTCTGCCCTTGTTACTGCATTTTACCCTGCTTACGATGCCTAGGAAGCCTTCTGAGAACCCCGAGAAGCGTCGGCACCTCCCTTAGGCCACCAAGCTAGAAAGCATCGAGAGGAAGAAGAAAGGGGAGAGGAAAGTTGACATTGCCAAGGCCTACGACATGAATGAAGCCAACGTGATCATAATAAAAAACTTAAGACAAGATCCTGGCAGCCGAAGGCTATCACACGGCACTTCATACCAGGTTTGCTGAGGATATGATGGTAAATCTGAACAGTAACGTGGTAAAATTGCCGACGATACCACAGGCATTTGGAATTCATCTGGATGGATTCCTGCTGAGGATACGATGGGGAAAACAGTGTGACCAAAACCCAGGTGACTCGACAGAGAATGTATCGTACTACAGCATTGAATATTTAGCCTGACACTGAATACACATTAATATTTTAGAATAAATATCAATCGTTTTGAAACCCTTCTCATCGGCGTGCGTGCCAGTTTATAAACAAAGTTGCTTCTCCTTATTCTCTACCGAGTCAGCGGCAGCGATCACTTTCCACAGTCACGGGACGGGTCTCTGGCAACAGTGTGAGAAGCATGCACTTTGCCGAGGATTAATGGACGAAGATAGTGATTCTGAGTGTGATTTCGAAGGATTTATGAGGGAGGTTGAGGAGGAGCAACAGCCATTACCCGCTAGTGACGCCAGCAGCCATCCTTTGGGGACCCGGGAGGACTAACTACAGCCTTGGATACCACCTACCATTCCCAGCAAGCCCACCAACACTATCCTAAAAGGTTAGTTATCATTCATAGCACAGTACCATTTATTATAATTACAATAGTACCAATATATGTATAGGTATATGGTAGGTATTTAGGGTGACTTTTCCAAGGGTTGCTGACATAATTCATTTTTCCCCATAAGCTCTATTGTTAGTCCAACACGTTTTTGGTACAACACGTGACCCATTCATGACAATATTACCGTGCTGAACGCGAGGGTACTGTATATAGAAAATTCTGTGAATTTTATGAAATAGGAGTCCAGAAGTACATCCCACAGCACAAAGAAGCAGAAAAGAAAATAATGAAGTGGTTTAATACAGAATGTAAAAAATTGAAAAAAGAAAAAGAGATTTGTTGTGGAACAGATACAGAAGACAGAATAATGAAAGGGCATATAACAACTATAAACAGGCAAGAAACGATTATACAAGAATAAGGAGGGCAGCCCAAAAACAGTTTGAGGAGGACATCGTAAATAAAAGTAGTGATCAACCAAAGCTATTTTACAGCTACATATGAAACAAAACCAAAATAAAAGATAAAATACAATCCATTACAGATGAGGGGATCACCAACACACAAGAGAAGGATATTTGTGAAGCACTAAATAAGAATTTCCTATCAGTTTTTACAAAAGAAAATAATTTTGAGAGGGATTATATGAAACATGCATGCCCACACATACTACCAGATATACAAATAAATGAATGCACTACCGAATGAAATAGTGTGTGCCTAAACAATTCATGAATTTAAGGAGATACATGATAAAAATGGTTGAAGACACGGGACAGTATGAGCTTGACTCATTCATGTAAAGATACAATTAGGTAAGAACACACATACACACGTACGCACACACTAGGCACCAAGGAGAGCAGACACACGCCACCACCGCTCCATATCTGGCCAACTTGGCCAGTGGCATTACTTAAAGTAGTATCTTTATATGAGTCGAGCTCTGTACCAGGATAGACTAAATGGTGTTCTAATATAAAAAAGAAGTTTTAAGTAAGACTTGTTCAAAAAGAAAAGAAAACAAAGTAGCGCAAGAATGCGCACAATCAGCTGATCATTTGTTTAGTCTGGAACTGCACCAGGGAATGTAAGTACTATATGTGCTTTTACTACTGCATAATGACCACATACTTGAGTAAAGCAAATTTGGAAAAGAAAAGGGATAAAGGTAGAAAGCAGGATGATGATTTCTACCAAGAACTAGTTGAAATGGGGACTCACAATAAACTGGTGAAACGAGTACACAGACTAGAGATGGCTTTTCAAAATGAGATTGATGAAATTAAGAAACAGATGCACTTGCAAAAGGAAGAAATAGAAAAATTAGGAAAGGAAGTCAACAAAAAAGACACAACCATAGATGAGTCAACAGTAGAAGTGGGTACACTTAGGAGGAAAATTAGTGAAATGGCAAGTACAGTAGTCAACCACGAGAGTATTATGGAAGAGTTCAAGAATGATACAGAGACAATTAGGCAAGTAAGCAGTCTGATAGACCAGAGCAGTGATATTGAGGAGAAGATAACACAGGTGATTGAAGCTGTGCAAAGCTGCAAAAATGATGTGGAAATCACTTATGCTGAAATGGTGAAAGTAAAGAAAAACTTAGAAACAAGGGTGGAAGAAAAAAGCATTAAAAAGGAAGTGAAAAGAATAATCCAAAACAATCCTAAGTTAGTCAGAGATTCAGTAGATATAAACAAATCTATAGTAATCACTGGTATAGAAGAGGAAGAAGTAAAAAACAAGATCTCAAGAGACAGAAAGGAGATGGCAAATGTAATGAGCATATTGAAAGAAGTATCAGAGGAAATCTTTAGTAAAGACATAGAGGAACACAAAAAGTTAGGGAAGTACGAGAGAAGCAAGTCAAGACCCCTAAAGGTAACCTTCCAGAGTGTAAACACCGTGGAGGAGATACTAAAAAATGCAGAGAATCTTATGGAAAAAGAGGAGTTCAAAAATGTATGGATTAAAAGATGCCTAACACAAGAGGAACTGGAATTACTGAAAGAGAAGAGGGAGGAAGCAAAAACAAAAAATGAGGGAAAATCAGAGGAGGAGAAGAATTCATTTTTTTACAAAGTAATTGGATTGCAGGTACGAAAGTGGTACATAAACAGGAGGGAATAAAAAGGAGGAAGGTAGTAGAACCAAGTCATGACAAGTATATAAACAAGATGGTTAAGTTGATGTTCTCAAATGTGGATGGAATGGTGACTAAAGTATTAGAGATGAATGATTATGTCAGAGAAAATGAACCACATATAATATGCCTAACTGAAACAAAATTAACACCAATGATATCAAATGACATCCTAAACTTAGAGGAATATAATATATGGAGAAGACATAGGAACTTAAAAAAAGGAGGAGGAATTTTAATATTAACAAAGAAAAATCTAAAAGGCAAAGAAATAGAACTAGATATACCTTCACAAGTAGAACTGATTGCAGTAGAGATAAATACATCTGAAGGGAAAGTAATTGTAGCCAATTTGTACATGCCACCTAGATCAAACACATGGGAAAGGGACGAATGTGAGGACCTGGCGGAAGGTACAATTCAGAGTTTAAGAGCATTACTACATAAAATGGAAGAGAAATCGGAAAGAATTATACTAACTGGAAAGTTTAATACAAATATAAATTGGAATACTCTAGATATAATAAGCTAAAAAAGCTGTTGAGACCAAAAGCTCCTGGATCTCATGCAGGAGTTTTTCCTGACGCAACATGTAAAGGAAAGGACCAGAAAAAGGGGACTCGATGTACCCTCAATGCTAGATCTCATATTTACTAGGCAAGAAAACGATGTTGACAGTGTTAATATATCACCCTCCATTCGGCAAAAGCGACCATGCAGTATTAAATTGCAACTTCAGGATTGCATATGACATAGATAACAACAATGAAAGTTACAAAAAGAGCCTAAACTATAAAAAGGGAAAGTATCATGACCTAAATAAGTACTTTTTAGAAATTGATTGGGAAAATGAGCTTAGAGGACAAGATTTAAATGCTATATATAAAAAATTCTGTGAATTTTATGAAATAGGAGTCCAGAAGTACATCCCACAGCACAAAGAAGCAGAAAAGAAAATAAAGAAATGGTTCAATACAGAATGTAAAACTCAGAAGAAAAAAGAGATTTGTTGTGGAATAGATACAGAGGACACAATAGTGAAAGGGCATATAATAATTACAAACAGGCAAGAAATGATTATACAAGAATAAGGAGGGAAACCCAAAAACAGTTTGAGGAGGATATCATAAATAAAAGTAGTAGCTATTTTACAGCTACTTCAGAAGCAAAACCAAAGTAAAAGATAAACTACAATCCATTACGGACGAGGGAATCACCTATACACAAGAGAATGATATTTGTGAAGCACTAAACAAGAGTTTCCAATCAGTTTTTACAGAGGAAAAAATTTTGAGAGGGATTATGTGGAACATGCATGCCCACACATACCATCAGATATACAAACATCAGAAAAAGTAATACCGGAGGAGCTAAGGAAATTAGACAAAGGAAAAGCAAATGGTCCTAATGAAATTTCATGTTGGGTGCTACATGAATATGCAAAGGAGTTAAGTAAACCATTATTTTTAATTTTCAAGAAGTCCTTGAGTCAAGGTAAACTGCCTGATATTTGGAAGAAAGCAAATATTGTCCCCCTGTTCAAGAAAGGAAATAGACAAAATCCACTCAACTACCGACCAGTATCACTGACCAGTGTTGTAAGCAAGGTATTAGGAAACCTTATAAGAAAAGCTTGGGTAAATCATCTAGAAGAACTCAATATGATAACAGAAAGACAGTTTGGTTTCAGAAAAGGAAAATCATGTGTTACCAATCTGTTGAGCTACTATGACAGAGTAACAGACACATTACAGGAAAGAGAAGGGTGGGTGGACAGTATCTATTTAGATTTCAAGAAAGCATTTGACACAGTACCACACCAAAAACTTTTATGGAACTGTACCATCAAGGAGGAATTCAAGGCAAACTGTATTGTTGGATGCAAGATTTTCTTATAAAGAGAAATGAGAACAGTACTAAGGAGAAATTACTCATCACGGAAAGAAGTGACTAGTGGAGTACCACAGGGCTCAGTGCTGGCACCAATCATGTTTTTAGTGTATATAAATGATATAGACAGTAACACTGGAAATGAAAGGTATCTAAATATGTTTGCAGATGATGCAAAAATACAAAGGAGAATTACTAACAGACTCTTGTAAAGAGCTGCAATAAGAATTAAATAAACTTCATGAATGGAGTAAGACATGGCAAATGGAATTTAATGTGGACAAGTGTCATGTAATCAAGTTTGGTAAAAGTGGAAAAAGACCTGATTGGGATTATACGTTAGGAAATAAAACCCTACACACATCAGAGAGAGAGAAGGACCTAGGTGTGATTATCAATAACAGACTATCTCCGGTTGACCACATCAGTGAGAAGGTACGGAACATGTATACACTGCTTGCAAATATGAGAATAGCGTTCACATACATATGTGAAGACATGCTAAGAATGATAATAACATCATTCATCAGACCAACCCTGGAGTATGCATCAGTAGTCTGGAGTCCTCATCTCAAAAAACACATAGACAAGATTGAAAAAGTTCAAAAGGCCGCTACAAGATGGGTACCGTAAAACGCCATAACTTCGGACATTTTTTATGTGTTTTAATGAATAACTCCTTGTAGAATGGTGCAATTTTATTCCTGTTGGTGTCATGTGGTAGCCAGGGAGAGTACCTACTAAATCCATATATTTAAAAAAATTAGCCAAGCTAAACTTGTGCTTTTTTTTTTTTTCATTTTCAAGTGTCCGAAGTTAGGAACAAATTTTCTAACTTCGGACAGCTCTTCCAAACTTCGGACATCCATGTATTTTCCCTTTAAACATGAGAATGGTTAATGGGATCTATCTCTGGACACACTGGCCAAACTTCGGACACTTGAGAAGTTTTTAAAAAATGTAAAAAAAAATATTGGGCACTCGTGACCAGAGTTATACATATATATAGAGAAGTATCCCAAAATATCTTCTTTTTGGAGCTCGTAATTTCATATCACATTAAATTGCATCATATCACATTGTAGTGAGGTATTCTGGCCGTAAATAGAACTAAGAACTATTCACGAACTTTTTGAGATGAAAAAATAAAATAAAAATGCACTGCATATACCCAAAACTGTAAGAGGAACTGTCCTCATTTTCCTAAACAAAACTTCACTTAATTATCAAGTATCTACCTCATTGACTCAACAAATGCATACCGAAATAACATAATATGATGTTGAACATTTCTTACAGGTTCTAAAGACACACACACACACACACACACACACACACACACACACTGTCACTGCTGTCATCAACCATTGGGTATACAAATGTGTGAGGTGTACCCTGAACGTGTTTGAGAAACCTGACATGTATTTCTGGTTTTACCTTAACAATGATAGCAATATAATGCCTATATCTGTCTTTGGTATCAAAGGGAACCCTCACAACTACCCAATCTGAGGGAACAACTTTATCCCCAATAATCTGGGTAGAGGTGACTGTCAGGGGAGATGCTTGTGCTTCATGGTTGGGTGCAGATGTGGAAGTGGAAGGCTGTGCTGCTATCTCTGCTGTATCCTCTTGTGGCTGCAGTGGCTGGGGTTGTGGATCATCAACTTCACACTCTTCATGCTGGCTCTCTGTTTCATTTTGTAGTGCCCTTGTAGTAATACTCATGCCCGGTGACACATTCAACCTTTTCTTTCGCCTTGGTTTCGCTATAGCTGGACTTGAGCTTGACTGACTGGTTCCATGCCTCATGTCCTTCAACAATTCCAACACTGAGCTGTCTAAGGCAGTACTGGTAGATGGTCCTGGTGTACCAGTATCAGCTGTATCTTGGATTGAATCTTCTGGAAATCTTGAGATGGATTTCTGTGGATCAAGAGGATAAATGCCGCACTTCCTAAACCCACTACGTAGGTTGTCAGCAATGGTCCCTTTAACTTTATCCACCAGTTCGGTCAGTAGTGCTGGGAAGCAGTCTTTAGGTAATGAAGCACTCAGCCTACCAACAGTAGTTTTCTTGAAGTTCTCGAGGATCTTACGCCAGTGCACTTTTAGAGGCCGGAACACAGCAACATTGAGAGGTTATGTCAAGTGCGTGGAGTTAGGTGGTAAGAGAAGAAAGGAGATATTATGTTTCTCACATGACTCAATAACACTGGGTGATACATGGCTTGCCAAGTTGTCTCCTATAATGACAACTCTACCTGTCTTGCGTTTAGCATAGGGGAGGATAATTTTGTGGAACCAGTCATCAAATGAACACGAGTCGAACCATCCACTGGGGGACCTATTGTATAGTGTTCCAGGAGGGCCCCCTTCAGTCCATGTATCGTAAAGATGGATAGCTTTATACACCACATATTGAGGTAGTAACACACCAGATGCAGTTCCAGAGAACATAATAGATATTGAGGATTTTGTTGAGTTCATGATTCTCTCTGGATATTTAGGGCCCCGCCTCACTATGACTTTCTTTTTACCTGGATCATCAGTAAGATTGGTCTCATCAAAATTTATTATGTTCTCTGGAGGCACACCTTCTAGTGATTTTTTCAGGTTACTGTAGAACTCGGCTAGCATGGCTCTTGTCACTCTGGCTTTGTCAGTCTTTATATTCTGGGACAATCGTCTACTAAGGGTTTGTTTGTGGCGCTTGAAGAAGGAATGGGCCCATTTAACACCAGGTACATTGTTACTGAATCGTGACACAACAACCCCTCGTTTGTCTAAATATGCTTTCACTAACATCCTCAAGTCCAAATTGTCGAGTGGGAATCCCCATTCTGCCAATGTGAGGATTCTCTGACACACCATTAACTCTTCATCATGGCTCAATGAAGTATTACGTCCCACTTGTTTGCAATGTTTTTGTATCAGGTAATCATGTAATGTGCTCTTTTTTAATTTATATTTTTCAGCTGCTTTGCGCACACTCATGTTCTTGTTATTTATGTCATCTTTAGCCTTTTCCAGGGCACTTTTGGACACTACTCGTGTAGGCTCTTTTCCTCTTTATAGGAGATTTCGCTGTTTTAGCCATGTTTTTCTGTTTATATAATTAGCATCACTTTACCATTAATATTATTGTCTGTCCGAAGTTTGGACTTTATTTGGCTCAAATAATTTGTCTGTCCGAAGTTAGGAATTTTTTCTGCAAAATAAAGAAGTATTCATTAAAGCAGGCATAGCAAGATTATCCATGCATATATTTTGAAACAGTTTACTTCCCAGTACTTGCAGCACTTTTCTACATATAATCGTACTGTTCACTTTTTTACAATTGAAACTGTTTGTTCTGTGTGAACAAAGTTTTGCAGGGTAAGAAAATTCAGTTATTTTTTCCAATGGATTCACGAATTTTTTTCACCCACACATATTCAAGCTACTTTAATAGGATTAATACATAATAGTCTTAGAGGATTACCCTACCTACCCACATCATTATTTTTTGCAAATATCGCACTCTCTTCCAATAAACTTGAATTATTACATTTTTTTACGAAATGTCCGAAGTTTGGACGCCGTCCGAAGTTATGGCGTTTTACGGTACCAAGCTTAAGGGATCTAAGCTACGAAGAAAGGCTAAATAAACAGAATCTACCAACACTAGAGGAGAGAAGGAAAAGAGGTGAGATGATTATGCTATATAAATGCATATCAGAGAAGGAGAAAATAGACGTAAATGATTACTTGGGGAAGCATCAGCAAGAGGACACTGCAAAAAACTGCATAAGAAGAGAGGTGATAAAGATGTAAGGAAATTTAGTTTCCCAATTAGAGTAATTGATCAGTGGAATGCACTACCGAATGAAATAGTGTGTGCCAAAACAGTTCACAAATTTAAGGATATGTACGATAAATATGGTTTAAGGCACGGGACAGTACGAGCTTGAGTCATTCCTGTAAAGATACAATTAGGTAAGATCAGTTATGTAAGAACACACATGCATGCACGCACATGCGCCCACACACACACACGAGCAGCCGGAGAGAGAGGTCGTCCCAGGCATCGCTCCTAACCTTGAGTAGTTTCAGGAATTTTGTCTGTCCTGTCTCCTAGGGTCTTTCTTTAAATTTAAAATAATGAAAGTTGGTAGACTACCAAAAATGTAAAGATTTGTTGGCAATAGTATACATGAATGTTTGTGGCTTATTCGGTAACAGCTGTTTAGGTACTTTACCGGTACGTTAAAGATGGCCGAAAATGTAAACAATGAGGGAATGGAATTTCAAGGATTTGATGCTAATACTAATGTCATGGACCTGGTGAAAACATTAATTATGAGGATTAGTGAACTCGAAAAAAAAGTAGAGAATCTAGTGATAAAGGATGTGTCAGGAAATACGGAAACCACCATACAGAGTCTAATCCAGTCCAACGAAACAGCCAATGAAGAGATTAAGAATTTGAAGAGGGAGAATGTTGAACTGAGGAGGAAACTTGAAGAGAGTACTAATAAAACGGAGAAGGTGAGTAATGTACTAGAAGAACACAAGGCAAAGTGGGCACACATAGAAGAAGAACAGAAAGAAGTGGTCAGCTTAAGAGAGATCATCCAGGAAGAAAGGGAAATGAACAAGAAAGAAATGGAAGAAAATGTAGTGAAAATACTGAAGAAAAAAGAGAAAATAGTGAGAGAAACTGTAGAAAGGAACAGATGTGTGGTAGTATTTGGAAACAGGGAAGAGGAAGAAAAGGTTAGGTTCGCAAGACTCGAGAAAGACACGAACATGGTGAGAGGAGTATTAGGCAAGATTGACCCCGAAGGAGACAAGTGGGTAAAAGAAATTGAGGAAGTAAGGAGGATAGGGCCTTATAAGAAAGGGGAAACAAGACCAATGAGAGTCAAGTTTACATCAGAAAGTGTAATAAATGAGATACTTAAAGTGACCTGGAAATTAAGCAAAGAGGCGGGGATGGAAAATATTATAATAAGAAAAGATCTGAATGAAGAAGAAAGAGAAGTTTTAAAATCATTAAAGGAAGAAGTAAAGGAAAAAAATGATAAGAGGACAGAGGAAGAACGTAATACTTTTTTTTGGAGAGTATTGGATATGAAAGTAAGGAAATGGTATTTAAGGAAATAGAAGTGAAGGAAACTAGGGGGGATGGTTGTGAAAGATCAGAAGTTGAAGAAGTGGTACGGACAGAGAGTAGGAGAGAAGAGGGTATTAATAATGTCAAAAATAATTTGAAGGTGATATATACTAATGTTGATGGTTTCATATCGACAAGGATCGAAATTAATGATTTCTTGAGAGAACATGAACCTGATGTCATGTGCCTTGTAGAGACCAAATTAAGAGAAGATATTGATGTTCATTTGGGAGATGGTAAATACAAACTGTGGAGAAAAGACAGGAAAGAAAAAAGGGAGGAGGAGTGATGATAGCAGTGAAGAACAACATAAATGTAGATACTGTGGAAATGGGAGAAGGCAGGGCTGAAGTGATATATATGAAATTAGAAACTGGAGAGAATGTTAAGAGAGATATGGCGGTAGTGTATGTTCCCCCAAAGACGAGAGCATGGAAGGATGACGAATACCATGAGATGTTGTCAGATATGGCTAGCTACTTGCAAAAAATAATTGAGAAAAGCAATAATATAATTTTGGTGGGTGACTTTAATTGTAAAGAGGTGAACTGGGAGGAATGGTACTCAGGGAGGCGGCGAGGATTCGTGGGGTACTATGTTATTAAATATAATAATGAATAATGTGATGACGCAGTGGGTCAAAGAAGAGACACGGTTTCGAGGTGAGGACACACCAGCAAGGTTAGATTTACTGTTCACCAAAGAACCCGATGTAATAGAATCATTGGAATATCTCTGTCCTTTGGGAAAAAGTGATCACGTGGTCATTGAGTTCCAGATGTTAATAGGAAACGTCGAGCCAAGAGACGAGCTTCATAGACAGGGAAGATACAACTTTGGCAAAGCAAATTTTACAGGATTGAGAAACTTTTTGAAAATGCGGATTGGAGAAAATTCAGAGAAACAAGAGAGATACAGAGGAAGTGGGATATCTTTCTAGACCTCTACAACTTGGGAGTGGAAAAATTTGTACCAAGAGTAAGAGGGAAAGAAAACAGGAAAAAGGAGTGGTTTAATAGAAGGTGTATGATAGCCAAAAAAGAGAGAGATAAGGCGTGGAACAATTGGAGAAAGAGAGGTAACGACAGAACAAAGGAAGAATATAAAAGAACAAGAAACGAATACACAAGAATACGTAGGGAAGAAGAAAGGAATTTTGAAAAAGGTATAATTGACAAATGCAAGGATGAACCCAAACTGTTTTATAGATTTGTTAATGGCAAACTGAAACAAAAGGAAGGAATCACCAAGCTGAAAGTAGATGGAGAGGTCTTTAAGGATGCGGCAATGCAAGCAGAAATAATGAACAAACGTTTCCAGTCAGTTTTCACTAAAGAAAAGGAGCTTGTGGAAGGGGAGGGAGTGATTAGAAATGTTCCGGTGATGAAAGATATAAAAGTGGAGGTGCAGGAAGTGTATAAATTACTGGAAACTCAAGATGTAAGGAAAGCCCCAGGACCTGATGGAATTTCTAATTGGGTACTGAAGGAATGCAGAGAACAACTGGCGGATAAAATTCACAGCTTAATTGTATGCTCACTGGAAGAGGGGAAAGTGCCAAAAGAATGGAAGAGGGCAAATGTGGTACCAATTTACAAGGGGGAAACAGGGAAGAACCCCTGAATTATAGACCAGTGTCTCTAACCAGCATGGTCGCAAAATTGTGTGAGAGAATCCTGAAAGACAGATGGATAAAATATCTGGAAGAGATGAATATTTTGGCTGAATGTCAGTTTGGATTCAGAAGTGGAAGGTCATGTGTTTCAAATTTGTTGAGCTTTTACTCAAGAGCGATTGATGTGGTACAGGAGAGAGATGGTTGGGTGGATTGTGTGTACCTAGACTTAGAGAAGGCCTTTGACAAGGTACCTCATAAGAGACTAATGTGGAAACTAGAATATATAGGAGGACTAAAGGGGAAACTTCTGGAATGGATGAGAGACTTTTTGAGAGACAGACAAATGAGGACAGTAATAAAGGAAAAGATGTCTGGATGGAGGGAAGTAACAAGTGGAGTCCCTCAAGGCTCAGTGTTGGCGCCAGTAATGTTCCTGATTTACGTAAATGATATGGTAGATGGAGTGAACAGTTATGCGAGTCTGTTTGCTGATGATGTAAAGATCTTGAGGAAGATAGAGGTTGAGGAGGATTGTAAAATACTGCAGGAGGATTTGGATAGGATACACAATTGGAGCCGGACGTGGGAAATGAAATTTAATGTAAAGAAATGTAAAATATTGGAAATGGGTAAAAGTACCAGGAGACCATCACTGAATTATTTTTGGGTAATGAATTAATCACAAAAAGGAGAGAAGAGAAAGATTTGGGAGTGCTGGTCCAAGATAGTTTGTCACCAGAAAAGCACATTAACAAGATAGTTGGAGAGACTTATAAGCTCTTGACTAACATAAGAGTAGCATTTCATTATATGGATGAGGAAATGATGAAAAAATTGATAGTGGCCATGATCCGCCCCAGGTTAGAATATGCAGCGGTAGTGTGGTGCCCACACAAAAAGAAAGATATAAACAAGATTGAGAGAATACAAAGAACAGCAACCAAGATGGTCCCCAGTCTGACAGACCTGTCATACAGAGAGAGGCTGGAAAAACTGGATTTGCCTTCGTTAGAGGAAAGGAGAAAGAGGGGAGACATGATTGCGGTGTTCAGGACCATGGTGGGAGTAGATAAAATTGACAAAGAAGATCTGTTTGTATGGGATAAGAGAGCAACAAGAGGACATGGAATGAAATTGAAAAAGTCAAGCTGCTTGAAGGATATCAAGAAATATAGCTTTCCTTACAGAAGTATAGACTTATGGAATAGCCTGGACAAAGAGATCGTCCAGTCTAAAAACTTAAACGAGTTTAAAGTTAAATTCGACTTACTGAGAAACAGCGACGGAAACCCACGACCATAGTACATTCCGTGTATATCACAATTAGGTATATTCTTAAATATTTGAAACGACTTAGACAAAGAGGTGGTGCATGAGAAAAACATTCATGTGTGTAAAGGTAGACTTGATAAATGTGGATATGGAGACAGGACAACACGAGCATTGCTCAATTCCTGTATACTACAAATAGGTAAATACAAATAGGTAAATACACACACACACACACACACACACACACACACACACACACACCGAAAAACAGACATAGAAACACCCAAACACGCAGGCACAGACGTGCATGCACACAAGCACCCAATGCTTGAGGCCTAGGATGGCCGTTGTTAACGTTTTTGTTTTACTGTCAATGTTATAATGCATTAATTTCTTACTGCAGCGTTTTCATAGTTACATACTTTTTACATATACAAGTGTTTTGTTTGTGTATTGGAAATATGACTATGAGTGTAAAGTGTGAAGTTAGCTTGAGAAGTAACTGCCAGTTAAGAATGACGGTGGGGGGTTTAGGGAGGGTAGGGGCTTGAGGGAGGATTGGAAGCTAGGGTAGAGGCGGGTGGAGCTCGTTTCGTCCCCCCTCCCGTCTTCCCTGGGTATATAAGAGTAGGAAAGGGTCATCCCTGAGCAAAATTTAGTTATCGTGAGTGTTCATGATCATAAAATAAACACTTAAAATGACAGTGCTGGGCAGGGGGCAAACACTTGCGGAAAGCTCAATTGTGCACCGTTGCACTCCGGTGAATATTGTTTGCGCGTTGCACACTGCACGAGACCATGCGCAATATTGCATTGCGCACCTGCCTTTTCATGTGCGCAAGCGCAAATTTAGTTACGCTTGCACAACTAAATTTGCACTTGCACACTTGTCCTGTGGGTTGCCCACTGCGCAATCCAAGGGACACGTAGTCTTGGGAGCTTCCCATATGTCTGGACAAGGGATAAGGGAGGCTTGGGCGGGGCGGGAGGGTTCCGTGGGGGGAGGCAGGAGGGACAGAGGGTAGTAGCATTTCTTAAAATGCTTCAACAGAGATAATGTATTTTAATATTTTTAAATTATTATTAGTAAATAATAATAAATTAAAAATACATTATTTATTAACCCTCTCGCACACGAAAAGTTTCAGTAAGTTTTCCGGCGCACGATTTTATCTGCGAAGCTGCCCTGCCCGGCTGCCCACGCGTGGCAAATAACATGTATTCTCTCCTTATTTTCGCCATCCAAACATCAATATACTGTCATGAAACCTATGTCATCTTATTCGTCGATGTTTGTTCTACCTGATAGGCACCACAAAAAACAGGAAAACACGAATAAAACAACACTAGGCGGCCGTGAATAAAATTTTGCTACGTTACGTTCACTTCCCAGCATCACCATTCGAGTGTTTTCCATCATACAGGAAAATATTATTAGAAGTTTTGATAGAGAATTTCATCAGCTTTCTAAAGAGACAAATCCAGTGTTGATACGATTTGTAGTTTTTGAGAAAATAGCCAAAAACTGAAAGCCATTTTTGAAAAAAAATCAAGGTGCTCTAAAACCAATATTTTTTTGCACATGTTATGTTTTTATTGCATAATATTATGCAGAATTTCACTAGCTTTCTAATGACCTAATCCTTGTTTCAATACGCCTCATAGTTCTCGAGTAAATCGCCCAAAACAACTGGGAACTCACGTCCATACGTCACTTTCGTGATTTGCGCACAGCATACGCAATATTCCCTCCTACGAAACAACGAATTCTTATTATAGATATTACATTGTTATGTTGTGTACATACATAGAATTTACTGCTCTTTATCGTGGTTCTTATAGGAAGTCGATATGTCCAATAGTTTTCGAGCAATTGGCCGACAAAGTGAGATTACTCCTCCGAGCGCTTTCGACTTTACCGAAAGTCTGTTCCCCCAACTTTTCCAACAGAAAATGCTCCCAGAGGCTTATATTCTGCAAATGAACATATGTAGAATTTACTGCTCTTTATCATGGTTCTTACGTGAAATCAATACGTCCAATAGTTTTGGAGTAATTAGACAACAAGCGTAGAATACTCTTCCTCACCTGCAAGCGAGATAAAAAACATTTTCTCTGCCTCACCCACGGCTACATATTTTCGCTCATTACGTTTTATTATTTTCTTTTTGTTACTCAAGGTATACATGTAAAATATCATAAGGTTTTTGATAGTGCTGTGTCAGACTCTCGACATGACCATTAGTCTTTTTGCTAGGTTCTGATACTGAAGCAGAACTTTCTTCCATCTCATATGTGTGTATGTAAAAAAACATTACTTATTTGTGTAAAAAATATTGAACTATAGAAATAGGTCAACATACAGATCAACAAAATACGGATAACTCACTTCCTCCAGAGGTGTTGAGATGCTGAAAGTAGCTTGAAGATGAGGAATTATGTAGTGTGTGAGTGTGTATGTGTGTGGGTGAGTGTGTGTGTTTTTGGGTGGGGTTGGGTGTGGGTGTGGGTGAGTGCGTGTGTGTGTGTGTGTGTCTGTGGCTGTGGCGTATTTTCTTCTCTCCTTGCGATACATTTGCCTAAAACACATGCGATGCACACAGTAGATTTCTCCATGAACATTTGCTGCACGACATACGTATGTATATGTGGCTGTGGCATATTTCTTGTCTTTGACACTTGTGCTTTGTTTTAGCTAAGTCAGTCAATGCATGAAATATTTCTCTGTGAACACTCACTGCGACTCTGTTGTATTGGCACACACCACACTCTTTCATGAAAACCTGCAGCATGTTTGACGTATATTTCACACAATTCGATACGCATTTTCTTTATCAGAATCACAATAATTCCATCCCTAAACACCTCAAATTCTTCCTTCCCGACTATAAAAACTGTACGTGATGCCTGCCTCATTCCACACTATGGTTCCATAATTTCACCAAGCCAGCCACAATATCTTTCACACAAAATACAGTTTAGGCATTGGCTTCATTATATACATATTTGTAATCACGCCATAGGGCCTTGGGGAGGGCGAGAGGTGAAACCCTGCAACAGTGAACATGCATGTCGGCTCCTAAGCCTAACGCTTGATAACGGACACAATTCCTTTTCGTGACATATATCTATGTTCCATCGACAGTATCACATACAAATATGCTAACAAATATTACATTATCACACTGAGTCCATAGGGGCTTCGGCTCGAGCAGGAGGGGGAGAATTAGTAGGAGTTTAAAGGGACAGTACACCCGACGTAACCTCACCGCCTGGCTGCTTGGAAGAGACTGAGGATTATCGCTACGTGCTGGGCCCCATGAGGCAGCTCAGTGTTGCCAATGCCTTACCATTGGAAAGCGCTGTACTCGCTACAATGCATCAAAATTTGATGCGATTTTGCCAGAAACTTAATTTTTGGCCAATTTTTTTGTGCTTAGGAACGCGATTCGAGTGACTGAACAAATTTAGAAAATCCACATGACATGCGAATTGTGTGACTTACACTGAGAGGGTTAAGAGTAGCATATGCAGTTTCTTACATAAATCATTAAAGCATATTATTTAAATCAAATAACCACAGCCTAAGACTTTATTAAGCTGTGGATATTTGATTTAAATAATATGTTTGAATGATTTTTGTAAGGAATTAAACATGCTATTGTATATCTGTGTTGAATTATTAAATAAAACATCTTGCGAAAATGCAGATAAAAGTAAAACTGGCAACATCACAGCTTTTGTTTCCCTGTCCCTCCGCCTCACAGCCTGCACACTCTTCTGTTTGAACTTCCACGAGTGAAAAAGTTACTACATGACAATATTGTGATACCAACTCTAATGTATGGAAGTGAAGCTTTGATCTTGTTGGAGGGACAGAAGTCAAGAGTCAGAGCTGTGGAAATAAATGAGTTATTTGAGAGGAGCATGTGGAGTTACATAGAGGGACAGACTGACAAATGAGGAAGTGAAGGATCATTGTGGTGTGGATGTGGATGTGATACGAAGCGTTAGGAGAAACACATTGAGGTGTTTGGTCATATGGAGAGGATGGAGAGTGAGAGACTAATGAGGAGAGTGTATGTGAGTGAGGTGGAGGGGGGGAGAGGGAGGGGAAGGCCAAGGATGAGATTGAGGGATGGAGTGAAGTACAGTAAAAGTCCAATTCTTCGGCATCCAATTCCCCGGCAAATCTGACATTTCGGCAGTTTTGAGAAATAGTCCCATTTACGAAAATCTCTGATCATTCGGCAGATTTTCCTATTTTTTTCGTCAGTCTTGAAATTCTCCATGAGGACCCTCTACTGCTGGGGACTTCTTCCAGCAGTAGCAGAGTCCAGTCAACCCCTTCTATTGTACATATTTAATTAAGGAACCTACTATAAGTTTAGGTAAGTGCATGTGAACTTGTAGGCCTACTGTACCAATACATTTATATACAGTATGTTCACTAATTTCTTTATTTTTCATATTCATGTATAGTACTGTATTCATTACAGTACTGTACAGTATCAAACAGTATACAGTACTCTCTCCAAGCACATTTGTGATGATATGAGTAGTGATGATAGTGTTCACCGAAACATATAAGGTATTGAGTGGGTAGGGTTTTTGATAATTCGGCAATTTTGATTTTTCGGCACTAGCCTGGTCCCATAGATGCCGAAAAATAGGACTTCTACTGTATATGAGAGAGGGGTGTGTGAGTTGGGAGCAGGGCAGCGAAATGACAGGGGACAGGGTGACATGGAGGCGATTTGTTGCTTGTTCGTGGCCAGTGGCCACCCCTTACGGGATGAAGGCGTCTGGTAATAGATAGATAGACAGAATAATAATAGATAAAAGTAAGTATGCTAAATTATTTAAATATCATTATTTTACAATAATTCCTACAAATATATGCGTGGTTTGTGCTAGCACTTAGTGACTTTGCACAAGCTAAATATTAGATTGTGCACTTGTGCAAATTACAAATAATAGAGAATAATAATAATAAATAAAAGTAAGTAAGTATGCTATTTTATTTTAATATCTCAATAGTTTACAGTAATTCCCACAAATAAATGCAAATGGTTTGCGCTTGCGTTTTGCGACATTGCGCAGGCTAAATATTTGTCAGATTGCGCACTTGCGCTTGCACAAGGTTGTGAACTGTGGATTGCGCATTGCGCTTGCACAAGACCCTTCTTCATTTGCGCTGCCCACTACTGTTAAATTATGTGTGTTATTGTTTTACTCACTGAAATGTGCAGAAGTGTTTATAAATAATTGCAGGTAGGTACAGTCGCCAAACTTTCCACCTGGGCCACCTAGCTGCGAGAGGTGGGTAATGAGTGCTGGCAACAGTGTATCTGTTTGTTCGTGCGTACATGCTCGACGAAAGTTTGGATCATCAACTCTCGTCTTCCTTAGTGAACCTCAGTCAAAGTTCATCTCAATATTCAGTCGACAATTTTTAGATGATAGAATTTAAAAGGAACTTCTTGAAAGTATTGGATAGTGTGAGTATTGAAAGCAATAAGTAAAATAATCTAAAAGACCGCATCTTTACATATATTACATATTTATAAATGTACAGTCAACCCTTGGCTATCACGGGTTTTGGTATCATGTTTCATGGCTATCACGGACAGGTGAAATGCAACACGATTACCTTTATCGCGACCTCAAATACTGCTATCGCGGATGATGGTCGGCCAGAAACATTCAAATCGCGCGGGCTCCGCCCATGCGTATACTCGCGCCGTGATTGGCGCGACGTCACAGGCTACCTGAGCGCTGATTGGCCCAAGACATGGTTACAGCTACCCATCCTTCCCGCCAAGGTTTAGAGTAGGGATGGAAAACTCGATTCACTTTGGTGACTCGAGTTTTTATGAGTCACTCACCGAAGAGAATCGGGTACTTGAATCACTCGATTCACCAAGTCAGTAGCCTGGCTGCAGCAAGTGAGGCACTGAGAGGACTGCATTAAAACAACGTTAAAAAATGTTAAGCCATTCTGAGGTGATGTAAAGAGCTTTAAATTATTAGTAGGATAAAGAAAAACATTTAGATTGCTTAATAATTTATTATTTTATTGCTAGAATAAAACAGAAATGAAAAACACAGCGACCTGTTATTTAAAATCCTTCCCAATTCGTGAGTCACCAGTGACTCAGTGAGCCGGGCCTTGGCCGGGCCCCACCGCATCTGTCCGGGGTGGCCTGAGTCATGTAATTCGAGTTCTAAGAAATCTTGTTCACACTCAATAATCAAGGCTGGAACACGCTGCCTGCAAGTGGTCCTGTGCTATGAGTGGTGATGTGTGCTCACACTACTGTTCATACCAAGCAGTGGTGTGAACACTGAGCAATACTTATACAGCGACCGGATATTTCAAACTCATGAGTGGTGAGCCGGGTCGGGCCCCGCCACATTTGCCCGGAGCGGCCTGAGTCGGTCGAGTTCTAAAGTTATAAGTCACTCGTGACACTCGTGTCCATGACTCGAGGCTGAAACCCGCAGCCTGCCACGAGCTGAAGGTCTGGTCACTTGGTCAGTGAACAGCCAGTGATGGTGTGGTGTGAGTGGTGGTGTGTCCTCATACCAGGCGGTGATATGAGCAGTGCACATACCACTCTCGAGTCTCAACCGAAATATAATGTTAGAATATAAACTAAGTGAACGAGTTAATGAAAACAGTGACTCGATACACCCAATTCAGCGAAAGGAATCGTTCGATTTGAACGATTGACTCGCGAGTCTTACATCACTAGTTCAGAGAGAGTCAGCGTTACCAGTCGACAGCAACTATAGCCTTGAAGACCTATTGTTCAACCACAATGGCCACCAATACCCCATCCAACCCTCCTACCATTGGTGCACGTAACGCGGCTAACCCAGGACGGCAAGTGAGGAAGAGGAAGAACCTGCCTTATGCTCAGGGTCCCTTCCAGACTCCTGATGAAGCTGATCAATTCCTAGACGAGATAGAACGTCGGAGGGGTGGCCAGTAATACTCCACCCCAGCCTCGGAACCCCTTCAACCCACCCAAGCCCCTCATCCTCTCCAAAAATGTTAAGTAAAATGGCTTATTACAGTTAATTCTGTTTTATTTATAACCTTTATGTACTGTACTGTTGTTAATTTGAAGGAGATGTGAAAATAGGGTAAGGTTGGGGTAAAGTTGGAGGTCGGGGAACCAATTAGAATTTTTCCCATTAGTTCTTAAGTATGGCTATCGCGATTTTGGTTATGGCGGGTTGCCTAGGGTACCAATTACTCGTGATAGCCAAGGGTTGACTGTATTCTTTTTTCATTATTACATGATAAACCCATGACAAGAAATTGTCTACTGAATACTGGGGGGAAGAACCATCGTGTGACAGACCCTTATGGTAGAAAAATAGATACCGGTGCCTGACTGTTTGTTTTACATTTCGCCAGTCCTGGGCCTGTCTCGATTAAACCTATTGAAATACAGTAATCCCTGCATTATCCGATGTAATAGAGCCAAAGGCATGTCCGGAAAGTGAGCCTTTGACTGCTGGACTGGTACTTATGACCCTAACCCAGCCTAACTTTGAAAGCCACCTAAATAACTTCCTACCGGACATGCATAGCACTTATTTAAACTTATTAAAGACCCTATACACACCAATAATGGACATAAAGCGTGAAATAAATGAAAAGAAACCAGAGAATGAGGAATTTACTTCGAAGTATGGAAAATACTTACGTGTAGCAGTGTACTTACAGCATGTCTGTGGCCGCCTCCTCGAACTCTCTGAGGCTCTGGTAGTTGTGAAAATGCTCTTGAAGCACGTACAGTAATCCAGTGTTGTACTACACTTAATTCTTTGCACTGTGAGTTATAATCATTTAACACTGCACATTCTTCTTAACTGAACCACGCCAGTTTCAACCGCCAGTTTGCAATCCACATTTAATCCTTTGCACTCAAAATTCTAATTTCGTAACACTGCACAACACTGTATAATTCCCATGTGGTCTAGTGGCGAGGTATTGCAGTTTATTCACTGTTTATTCATAAAAAACGAGCACGTTCAGCATCCATTACAATGGATGACTTCCCTGAACGAAGGTTAGGCAGTAACTGGGAACAGGGTTGCCAGATCTGAACTCGGCCATATTACCAAACTCGTCAATTTTCATTACCAAATTTAGCTTTTCATTACCAAATTCTTAAAGGAAGCATTTATTCTTCACTAATTATATGTACAATGGAAATAATCACTCTCTTTATAATCAGCAGCATGTTTATCTTTGTGCTGTGTATGCTAGTAGATTAATTAAAGAGAGCAGACAGTCCACCATCTCCATTCTGTATATCTTTATACATGTGAAAATCTGTTTGGTAATGGATCATGCTGATTCACCAAAAAACGAACTTTTCATTACCAAATTGGCCCACGTTTGGTAATGAATAATACCAAATGGCAACCGTGACTGGGGAGGGGGGAAGGGGTCATGATGTAAACAGCTGTTTGGTGCCGTGCGGCACCGCTCGGCAATTTCAAATTACGGGTGGCAAAAAATTCAAATTTTGGGGGGATTTTATTTCTTGTTTTGGCCATTTTGGGGTTCCGAAGGTCCAGGCCTACAGTGTCCAGTAAGTGGGGAGTCCGGAAATTACAGGATTACTGAATATATATATATACAGTGTGTATATATATATATATATATATATATATATATATACATACACACACACACACACACAAGGTGCTACCCAGAAGTTCCAGTAATATGAACAGAGGGAGCCAACCTTTTGCAGTTTTGATTTTTGCCGCTAGGAGGAGTCAGCAGCACCCGTTGTGCATCAGTGTGGCCCAGGCCATGTCTATGAGCAGACTTGTTGTTGAGCTACGCTTACTATTGTAATGTGGTGTGTAGGTGGTTTGGCGGTTTTGCAATGGCGGACCTCAAGGAACAAAGAACCTGCATCAAGTTCTGCTTCAAGATCAACAAGATGGCTGCAGAAACTCACCGGTTGTTCAGCAAGCCTTTGGTGACAATGCCATGTCCCAAAGCAGAACATTTTTCTGGTACAAGCGGTTCAAGGAAGGACGATTGTCCGCTGACGATGATGACCATTCTGAACGACTTTCATGGCAACAACACCAGAAAACGTTGGAAATGTTTGTGAGGCTATCCTTGCAGATTGTGGAAGAACTATCCATGATGTTTGTGATATCGTTGGACTGTCATTCAGGAGCATGCAGCGCATTTTGTTAGGCATGAGACGCTTCGCTGCAAAATTTTTGAAGACTGCTGAGTGACAAGCAGAAGGCACTTCGTGTTGCAGTTTACAGGGAGCTCAAGAATCAGGTCAGAGATGATGCCACCTTCACCACCAAGGTCATAACCGGTGATGAATCACGGGTTTATGGTTATGACCCGGAGACGAAGCAGCAGTCATTGCAATGGAAGTCCCCCAATTCACCGAGGCTGAAAAAAGCGCGTGAAGTTTGCAGCAGTGTCAAGTTGATGTTGATCGTTTTCTTCGATATCCAAGGGATTGTTCACAAAGAATAAGGGATTGTTCACAAAGAATTTGTCCCACCCAGTTAGTCTGTCAGTGGAATGTTTTATTGTGAAGTTTTGCGGTGTCTGAGGGAGAACATCTACTGCAAACGTGCAGGACAGTGGAGAACAAGGATTGGGTCCTGCGTCATGACAACGTCCACGCCCACACATCAGTTGTTGTCCAGCAGTTCCTGGCTTCCACTAACACAGTAGTCATTCCACACCCACCCTATTCCCCTGGCTTTGGCCCCTGCAACTTTTTCTTGTTTCTCAAGCTGAAATTACGACTGAAAGGACATTGATTTGACTCGATTGAGGAGATCCAGACAGAATCGCAGGGGTGCTCAAGACCATCACACCTGAAGCCTTCCAGAGATGCATGGACTCGGAAAAAATGCTGGGACCACTGTATACATGCCCATGGGGACTGCTTTGAAGGTGACAGTAAGAACTAGGAGGTAAGGTAACTTTTTTCCCTACATTATTCAAATTACTGGAACTTTTGGGTAGCACCTCATATATATACAGGGAAGTCCCGAAGATACAAGCAGTTAGGTTCCGTTTGGCATAGTCATATAATGAATTCTTGTATAACGAAACACGTAACTAATGGTAAAATATTGGTTCGGTTCAAGGACCCCATGAAAGGCAAGTTTTCAAGCTAAAATATATGATACCAAATGCAGCAAACATATCAACAGTATGTTACTGAATTGTAGAGAAAACAGCCTGAAAGAGCAAATAGTATGCAAATACTATAACATTCATTTATAGGTGGTAATGTTGTGTAGGAGGTGTGAAGCTGGCAGTCGCCAGCTGAGCAGCTGTCCCAGATTCCTAAACCCATATTATCGTACCTGGCACATTAAAATTATTGCTTTTTGATCAAAATTATTGCACTCATAAACAAAGGCATTTATTCACATAAATCAGTAATTACTGCAGAGTTAATATATTTATATGTGGAGTGATTAATTAATGTTATTGAATTTGTTTTACTGTTAAGTACCTATCAGATTATAATACTGGTTATCATAAGATTTTATTTTATGCTAGGAAGAAGGAACCAAAGGCCACAGGCCTGCAAAAACTGTTCCTTCCAAGAGAAAAACAAAATACAAGAGAGAGCCAAATTCAAGATCTGATCATTTCAATATGCCTGGACACACTGTGTGTGAAAGACTGGAGATCATAGCTAGCAGGAAATACGGACAGAGGGAGACAGTTCCAGAGTTGACCTGTTGCATAAATGAAGGACTGGGAGTAACGGTTAACTCTTGCATTAGAGAGTTGGACAGAAAAGGGATGAGAGTTTGTTGCTAGACGGGTGCTACGCGCCCTTCGTAGAGGTGGAGGAATGCAGACAGTTTAGAGGAGCAGTGACCATTGAAGTAGTGATAGAAAAGAGATAAAGATGCAACAGTGCAGCAAAGAGACAGAGGTTGAAGGGGGCCAGTAAGAGGAGGAGAGTTAATGAGACAAAAAGCCTTTGACTCCACCCTATTGAGAAGAGCTGTATGTGGGGAGCCTCCCCTCACATGAGAGTTGTACTCTACATGGGCGGATAAAACCTGTGTGTAGAGTCAACAATTGTGCAGGGGTAAAGAAGGAACGGAGTTGGCTTAGCACAGCTAAACTCTTGGAAGCAGATTTTACAAGAGATGTAACATGATCTCTCCAAGATAAGTCCCAAGTGAATGAAATGCCAAGTGTGTTCAAGGATGATGCAGGATTAAGCTAAATATTATTAAACATTAGTGGGTACAGCAGTGGAAGATTTTGTCAGGTTGATTGGTGTAAGAACTGAGTCTTTGATGCATTAAAAACAACCAGATTACTTTTACCCCAGTCAGAGATATGAGCCAAGTTAGACATTATGTGTACCATAGCTTCATCCTTTGTTTGTTGAAGTAACTGCAGAGATGGACTTCCGGGAACCGAATGGAAAGGTGAAGGGTGGAGTCATCAGCATATGAGCAGATAGGATTAGATGTTCAGTGCTCGTCAGAAGTATCGAGCGCCTATGGCACAGCGCTCATTACTTATGGCCAAAAAAGAATCACCCTTTTTTTGTAGTAAAAATTGAGCCAGATGTTTGTGGTGCTAGCATGATGTCACGGTAGCCTGAAGCCTTTCTACGCGCTGGTTGGTTCCTGCCTCAGTTGCCTACGGGCTGCCTGAGAGAGAGGAACTCCGCCGCATCTCCCTCTCTTTTTGCGCCATTTTTTATCGAGTGTCCCGCAGTGTTTTGGCTTTCGCCACTTTGTTATGGCATCTACCCGTGAACTATCAAGTGAAATCATATCCCAGGTCATTGCTCTAAAGGAGGCAGGCCACCAAACAAAGGAAATTAGTGAATTGGTTGGTGTGGCTCGATCGACAGTGCGTAGGTGGTGCGCCCGTTTTCGAGTGGAAAACAGTGGTGATGTTCCTACAAAGAAACTGCGGTTTGGTAGGCCCAGGAAAACTTCCCCGAGGTCTGTTAATGTTTTAAAACGTGCAGTGGAGTCTAATCCTCGTGTGAGTGCAAAGAAATTAAAGGAGAGCAACCCGGAAGTGTTTGGTGAGGTTTCTGTGCGCATAGTGTCTCGAAGGGTCCATGAACTTGGTTACACAAGTCACAGGCCTGTGAGAAAGCCTCTTCTCACACGTTACCAGTGACTTCGTAGGCTTGCCTTTGCTAACAGATACCTTAACTGGGGTGAGGAGCAATGGTTGTCAGTGTTGTGGTCTGATGAGGCAATGTTTAGCGTTACCTGTAACTGAGGAGCACGTGTGTACCGGCGCAAATGTAGTGACCTGCTTGACCCACATTACATGGAAAGCACAGTTAAATATCCTGATTCACTCATGATATGGGGTTGTTTTTCTGGTAAACGTTTGGGGAAGCTTGTGCTTCCCAAGAACTGCAGAGTGAATCAGGACGTTTATCTGGAGCTTCTGTGTGATCATTTACCAGAGTCCTTCGAGCTCACAGGTGCACGAGTGCTTCAGCAGGACGGTGCACCTGCTCATGAGGCCAAATCGGTCACCAATTGGCTCCGTGACTGCGAGGTATCATTCATGAAAGACTGGCCAGGAAATAGCCCAGACCTCAACCCGATAGAAAACCTCTGGTATTTGTAAAGAAGTATCTCCAAGGGAAGGACGTGAGCTCTCTGCCTAAGCTGGAAGCCGCCATTCATGACTCCTGGGACAAAATACTCCTCCAGCACCTCAGGAACCTCGCCCTTTCATTTCCAAGACGTCTCAGGTCCGTGAAGAAGCGTAAAGGATACCCTACGAAGCACTAAAGGTAAATAAAATGCATTATTTATATGTTTTTTCAATGTTAAAAGGTTTGTTTCGTAGGAGGGACGCAGGGCGCTCGATATTTCTGACGAGCACTGTACAGCTTAGAAGGTCATTGATGAATATAAGGAAGAGTTGATGGTAGGACAGAGCCCTGAGGAACACCACAGTTGATAGATCTAGGAGAAGAACGATGGCCATCTACAACAGCAGCTATAGAACCACCAGAAAGGAAGCTATAGGTGAAGGCACAGATAGAAGGATAGAAACCGTAAGAGGGCTGTTTGGAAATTAAAGATTTATCCCAGACTTGATTGAAAACCTTTGAGATGTCAAGTGCAGTGGCAAAGCTTCCGCCAAAGTCCCGAAATGAGGATGACCAGGAGTCTGAAAGGTAGATGAGAAGATCGCCTGTGGAGCATCCCTGACGGAACCCATACTGACAATCAGAAAGAAGGTTGTGATAGGAAAGACACTTTAAATTTTTTTTGTTAAGAATTGACTTGAAAACTTTTGAGATACACGATGTTAAAGCAATTGGACGATAGTTAGAGGGTTGGGAATGGTCACCCTTCTTCTGTCTATCTATCTATCTATTGCCAGACACCTCAATCCTGTTCGGGGTGGCCACAAACAAATCGCCTCCACGTCGCCCTGTCCCTCGCCATTTCACTGCCCTGCTCCCAACTCACACTCCCCTCTCTCATATACCTCTCCATCTCATCCTCGGCCTCCCCCTCCCTCTCCCCCACTCCACCTCACTCACATACACTCTTCGTCAGTCTTTCACCCTCCATCCTCTCCATATGGCCAAATCACCTCAGTGTATTCCTCCTAACGCTTCCTATCACATCCACATCCACACCACAGTGCTCCTTTATATCCTCATTTGTCAACCTGTCTCTCCATGTGACTCCACAGGCTTCTCTTAAATAACTCATTTCCACTGCTCTCACTCTTGACTTATGTCCTTCCAACAACGTCCAAGCTTCACTTCCATACGTTAGAGTTGGTATCACAATACTGTCATGTAGTAACTTTTTCACTTCCATGCTCACTTCCCTGTTTCTTATCACTGCTTTCAAGGAACCAGCAACCTTTCTTCCCTGCTGTACCCTTTCAAGCACTTCACCCTCCTCCATCCTTACTCATCACACTACCCAAGTACTTAAACGTACTCACATTTTCCAATTCCTCACCATCCAACCTCGCTGTACATTCACTGACTTCACCTCTCTCAAAGACCATCACTTTACTCTTCCCTACATTCATCTTTAGATTCCGTTTCTTACACACACTCTCCCAAACTTATCCACCAAGCCTTGCAGCTCCCCTTTGTCTTCACTCAACAACACAGTATCATCTGCAAACAACAGTACAGGGAGTTTCCAAACACTATCCTCTCTCACCAAGGCCACTCCAACATCCACTACCCTACCTTGTACCTTTTTTTATTACCCCATCCATGTACAGATTGAACAACCATGGTGACATGACACATCCCTGTTTCAACCCAACCTTCAAAGAGAAAAATTCACTTAGTTCACCAACCACACTCACTGCAGCCTTCGCACCATCATACATACCCTTCACAGCATTCAACAACGTCCCATCTACTCCATATATTCTTAATACTTTCCACAATCCTTGTCTATCCACCCTGTCATATGCTTTCTCCAAATCCATGAAAGCCGCATACAACTTCTTTCCCTTCTCTAGAAACTTTTCCACAAAAGATCTAAGAATGAATATCTGATCTACACAACCTCTTCCCTTCCTAAAGCCTCCCTGTTCTTCTTCAACTAATTCCTCTGTTCTTTCTCTAACTCTGTCAATAAGTATCCTACCATACACTTTTCCTATTATACTAAGACAAATGCCCCTGTGATTACCACACACTTCTTTTTCCCCTTTTCCTTTGTACAAGGGAATAATTATACCTGACTTCCAATCCTCCGGGACTCTACCTTCCTCCCAGGCCAATCTGCACGTCTTCCACATCCATTCTACTACTATCTCTCCCCCATGCTTCAGCATTTCACCACACACTCCATCAATTCCTGGGGCTTTCCCCAATTTCACTTTCTTCATTGCTTCCACAACTTCTATCCTACTGATTTCTTCCTGTCTTCTCACCTCCCTCCTTCTCCCAGCCATTCTCCAGCCACTTATACTCGCATTACTTTCATCCTCTATGTTCAACAATTCCTTAAAGTGTTCTCTCCATCTGCTCACTTTTTCTCCCTTCTCCACTAGTAATCTACCATTTTTATCGTTCACTCCCCTGCTAACCTCACTTCCACCCTGTCTTACTCTCTTCACCTCTTTCCAGAACATTTTCTTACATTCCCTCCACTTTACACTCAAATTCCTTCCAAATTCCTCATCCATTCTCTTCTTACTCTCTCTTACTAATCTTTTCACCTCTCTCTTTCTTTCTACATATAACTCTCTCTTCCACCTCTCAACTTCTTCCACGCCCCTATTTCTCATCCATTCATTGTAAGCTTTCTTCTTTTGTGCCACAGCCTGTCTCACCTCTTCAGTCCACCACGCTGTTCCTTGCACCCCCCTCCGTCTTCTCTTCATCCCACACACCACATCACACACTGCACGTATCTCTTCTGTAAATATCCTGCACACACCTTCCACGTCCCCCATCTGCTCCAATTCATATTTGCCCAATCGTTCCTCCACTTCTCTCTTATACTTTGCCTTTTTCTCATCCTCTTGTAACCTTTCCACTCTCCTTGCAACTACTCCTTCCTCTCGTTTTTCCCTTCTTCTATTCCTGCATCTTACTTGGATCCTAATTCTGGCCACAACCAAGTCTATCTATCTATCTATCTATAGCCCGACGCCTTAATCCTGCAAAGGGTGGCCACAGACAAAACGCCTCCAAGTCACTCTGTCATCCACCATTTGACTACCCTCCCCCCAACTCACCCCCCCCTCCCTCATGTACCTCTCAACTCCATCCCTCCACCTCATCCTCGGTCTACCCCTCCCTCTCCCTCCCTCCACCTCACCTACATACACCCTCTTAGTCAGTCTTTCATTCTCCATTCTCTCCACATGTCCAAACCACCTCAGTGTATTTCTCCTAATCATTTCAACCACATCCACATCTACCCCACAACATTCCTTCACTTCTTCATTTGTCAACCTGTCCCTCCACGTCACTCCACATGCTCCTCTCAAGTAACTCGTTTCCACTGCTCTCACTCTTGACTTGTTCCCCTCTTGCAAGGTCCATGCCTCGCTTCCATACGTCAGGGTAGGGATCACAATACCATCATGCGGTGACTTCTTAACTTCCATACTCACCTCCCTATTTCTCATCACTGCTTTCAGTGTACCAACAACCTTTCTTCCCTGCTGTACCCTTTCACGTACTTCATCCCCCAAAGTTCCATCCTTACTCATCACACTACCCAAGTACTTGAATGCACTCACATTCTCCATATCCTCACCATCCAACCCCACTGCACACTCTGTGACTTCATTCCTCTCAAACACCATAACTGTACTTTTGTTTACATTAACTTTCAGCTTCCTCCTCGTACACACTGTCCCAAATTCATTCACCAAACCTGGCAACTCCCATTCATCTTCACTCAACAATACTGTATCATCAGGAAACAGCAACACCAGAAGCTTCCAAATCTCACCCTCATTCATTAGGGCCAGCCCCACATCCACTGCCCTACCTTGCACCTCCTTTACAACCCCATCCATATATATATTAAACAGCCATGGAGACATCACACACCCCTGTTTCAGTCCCACATTGATATCAAAGAACTCACTCAGCTCACCATCCAGTCGCACCGTAGCCCTAGCTCCCTCGTACATACTCTTCACAGCACTCAACAATTTCCCCTCCACTCCATATATTCTTAATACCTTCCACATACCTTGCCTATCTATTCTGTCATATGCTTTCTCCAAGTCCATGAAGGCAGCATACACTTTACTTCCCTTCTCTAGATACTTCTCCACTAAACATCTTAGAGCAAATATCTGATCTACACACCATTTTCCCTTCCTAAATCCCCCTTGTTCTTCTCCAACTAGCTCTTCTGTCATATGCCTAACCCTATGAATGAGTATTCTACCATATATTTTACCAGTCACACTATGAAGGTAAATACCCCTATGGTTACCACATACTTCTCTCTCCCCTTTTCCTTTGTACAGTGGAACAATTATACCTGATTTCCAGTCCTCTGGAACCCTTCCCTCTTCCCAAGCCAATCTACACAACTTCCATATCCACTCCACAACAATCTCACCCCCATACCTAAGCATTTCACCACACACTCCATCAATTCCTGGGGCCTTTCCCAGGTTAATCTTCTTCATAGCTTCCACCACTTCCGACCTACTGATCTCTTCCTCCCTTCTCTCATCTCTTCTTCTCCCAGCCATTCCCCAGCCACTTATACTCACACTGCTCTCACTCTCTACATTCAACAAATCCTCAAAGTGCTCCTTCCATCTCCTCAATTTCTCTCTCTTCTCCACCAACAATCTATTATTCCTATCTTTCACTCCCCTACTATTTCCCCTTTCACACTGCCTTACTTTCTTTACCTCCTTCCAAAACAATTTCTTAATCTCCCTTCATTTCACACTCAGATTCCTCCCAAACTCTTCATCCACTTTCTTCTTACTCTCCTTCACCAGTCTCTTAACCTCCCTTCTCATGCTCACATATACCTCTTTCTTCTCTCTCTCATCTTCTCCCCTACCTCTACTCGCCAACCATTCACCATATGCCTTCTTCTTTTGTTCCACAGCTCGTTTACCTCATCATTCCACCATACTGTCCCTTGCACACCCTTGCATCTCCTCCTTACTCCACAAACCGCCTCACACGCTGCGCTTATCTCTTCCGTGAAAATCTTACATACGTCTTCCACCCCTTCCATCTGCTCTAGCTCATACCTTCCCAATCTTTCTTCCACTATGCTCTTATACTCTGTCATTTTCTCACTATCTTGCAATTTCTCCACTCTTCTCTCAGGAGCTGCTTCCTCCTGTCTTGCCCTTCCTTTCCTCAACCACTTTCTTTGCAGCTCTACCTTGGCCATCACTAAGTGATGATCCGAGACTCCATTCCCCCACCCTCTCCACACTCTTGCATCCAACACTTGTCTTCTCATTCGCTCATCCACACACATGTAGTCTATCATTGCCTTTCGTTCAACAAGTTCACCATCCATCCTCCTCCATGTAGTGGTCAGAAAGTCCACTCCCCCAAGCTCTATAAGCTCTTGCATCCATTACACATCTTCGCGTCCTTTCATCCACACACACATAATCAATCATTGCCTTCCTTTCATTCAGTTCACCACCCACCCTCCTCATCACTCGCCATGGATACCTGTGGATCATTTTATGCCTGAAGAGGGTATTGGCTATCACCAACCCCTTCCCAGCACAAATGTCCACTAACGCACGGCCATTCTCATCTATCTCAGCAGGCACACCCCACTCACCAACTATTCCATCCACCTTCACATTCCCTACTTTACCATTCATATCACCGATCAAAAACACTCTTTCATTCCTTCCTAACTTTTCCATGCACACTTCCACATTTGTCCAGAACTCTTCTCTTACTCTGCTAGCACGATCTTGCATTGGCGCATACACACACACAATTGCCCACATTTGTATTCCAACTTTCAACTTTACCCACACAATCCTTGACCCAACTGATCCATACTGTCTTATGCTCTTCTTCCATCTTTTACTCATAACTATACATACTCCTTCCTTTGCCCTCTCATTCTCACCTACTCCTTCACATACCCCATCCATACTCCCATTCTCTCACACTCTCACCTTTCCATTTCGTTTCAGTTATTCCACATACATCCACTTTCGCACCCTGAAGCACCTGGACAGTCTCTCTCTCTTTCACCTCATCATTCGCTCCTCTTACATTCCATGTAGCCATTACCAAGTCCTTTGTCCGGTCCTGGGTCGTCATCATTTGGTCAGTCCTTGTCCGAGGCTTGTTGTTTGTTGTTTTAGTTTGTTGCTTTCCGGGGAGGGGCACTAACCCTCCGCCAACCCTTTTAGTCGCCTTTTATGACAAGCAGGGATACTGGAGGAGCATTCTTGAAAAAAAAAACCTACCCCCAGGGGGGGACATACCTTGGCGAATTAGGTATAAGAATTGCTTGCAAGCGATCATGAAACATATGAATTAGATCTGTTTATGAGAAGGTTAGACATAAGTTATGTGATTTTTTTCTCCGATTGTAGCTAAGGAATGCAAGCAAAATTATAAAAATGATATCAAAATATACTGTGCATGAAGAGTAGCAATAAATAAATATTATTATTTATTGCTTTACTTTCACTTGTCCCAGATTTGTGTCTGTTTGCATCGTATTACATGTAACTCAGTGGCAGATTAAGATGGTTCACATCTGCCTCTATTCCACAGCACATTTTCTTAACTAACACCATCTTCCATTGTTAATCAGTTGTTACAGCTCATTACTCCAGATGGAGATATTGCAATTTTTGGCCAAGTTAGAGTTAATAAAAAAGTATAATAGCTTCATTATTTGTATTCATTTTTGTATTTAGTATAGTATGTGTAGTTTGTGAATCCATGTAATTATGCTATACTCTTAAAGCTTAACTCAGTATAGTAATTTTTCTTATTTAACGCCGACTTGTTATTTTAGCAGAGACCTCTTGTAGTGAAGGGGGAAAAAGACTTTGTATAACCTCTCCAGTTTGAAATCTCTCTTAACCCGTCACGTCCCGAGGTTTTCCGCACCTATGACATCCCCCAGTCTCGAGCCTTTTTGGAAAAAATTTTTTTTTGCTAAAACTTCCGCTTAGGTCGAGAAACGAAGGAAAATCACAAAGAAAGTGGTTCCCGCGGTCTATAAGTGGTCCGTACAGGTGCGGTTCCCCCCGGCAGGTATGGTGTTCTGTAAAGGGCTGGATATGCGTTTACGTTTTCTGTGGTAAGGAATAATGGGAGAAACAACACACAACACCTCTATATTTATTGAATTTGAACTAATAAACAATAACAGTAACAATATAATGGATTTCAGACACATATATATGAAAAATAAGCATTGTACCATCACGCGAGCATAGCGAGTTTGGTCCGAGTCGTAACATGCTATATGCTAAGTGTCTGGTATGAGTCAACCCATCATTTTTTCTACTTGTATACTTCTGTTTCAATGACATTTTACCAGTTACAACTGTTTGTAAGTGTTTTCAGATGTTTTCATTCATTATGATGACATGCAGCATAAGTATAGCGCACATCAGCTTAGTAAGCGCACTCGCTATGACTCGTATTTCAACATACCAAATTGTTTTATCACTTTCCAATTATTTTACCCTTTACATAGAACCTTTCCTCCACCACTGTAAAGGTTTTCAATTATTTTCATTCATTACAAGGGCATTTAGCGATATGCTAGCGCATATTCACGTAGCAACCACGATCTCAAACACTCGTGTTTCATCATCTACTTTATTTATTCACTCCACTTATAATTTCCCACTTACATTACACACGTTTACACTCCTATAATGCACTGTACATACTTACTGCCATTATGTATTCAAGTGAGCGTGAGAATATCGCATGAAAATACCCTCGCAAGGAATGTTTCAACAAACATAATACTCACACACTTATATACTAATTCAATCACACACTTATGTACTAATTATTCACTTTATCACTTGCTGACTTTTATTTTCACTAATACGTGCCTTATTCATTCAACTGAGCTTCAGGAAATCGCATCTCTATACACACGCTATGAATATTTGACTTAGAATATATATCAGCACTTACAATAATTTGAACTTATATTATACCTGTAAGAATTTCCAGTAATAATAATTATATAATTACGGGCCATATTTATTGCACTGAGCGACAGAATATTGCATCATAAAACCCTCGCTATGTAAGTTTCAACTTAGGGCAGATTTATATACTTACATACAATGTTTTCACTTATGTTCTACCCATATGCACTTTATACTAATATTTGGAGATCAACATGACTGATAATTTCACTGAGCGTCTGTCTGTTGCATTTACCTCATAATTTCTGCGTCCTTTCGCATTCACACCATACTAAAATTGCATCAGTGTGTGATATTCACTAAAAGATGGGTGAATACAGAGACCCACGTCACACTGCACGCACTCATAGCGGGTGTCCTTCCTCTGTGTCTTGAGTCTCACCTGGGAATTACTGCACATGTGACACCTGCGTTGGGGCCTAGGTCTGTTTGGCTGGGGATGGATAGGAGTGGGGAAATGGCGGCCGGATATTCTCTTGGGAGTTTGGGCAATAGGGGCAGTGCGGGTGCGATGTTGGGGCCTTTCAACAGCATACTTTGCAAAGATTTCTCTTGTGAGCTCCCTCACAAACCCTTCAAATGTTTCCTGAACTCCTGTTGTCATGGCGTGAAGGTGGTGGCAATTCAGAGCAGTGATATCTAGCAAGTGAAAGAACAGTTTTTTATACCACTTCATCGTGGTCCTGGCACACTCTACCGTCGATATCATGGAGTCTGACTGATCCACGAGGCGCATGTTTATATTGTAATCCATAACACACTCAGGTTTCCAAACACGACGCCTGTTCTCGCTACGGTAATCAACTGAATCAGTACGGTGCATCAAGGGGCGGTGAACCGTTGACAATAGGCTTACCTCTCTATTGTGATTCCACACAGTTGCAAGGATGTTGTTGGCTTTGAAGAAGACAACCTCATTCCTTGCAAGTTTCCGCCCTACCTTGGCCATGTGACGCCAGTTCACCTTTACGGTTCCACAGACTCCCATTTCATGTGTGTGAAGATAACGAGCGAGAAGAGGGCTAGTGTACCAATTGTCGAGATAGAGAACGTGACCACGATGAAGGTAGTCTTCTATCATCGTCTTTATCACTGCTCCCGACAGTCCAATACTTCGATCTTCTATTATGGCTATCTGTGCACCGGTGTACAAGACTATGTCTTGCACGTATCCAGTCCTACAGTCGCACATAACAAAGATCTTGAACCCAAAACGGTGCCTTTTGCTGGGTATATACTGTCTGAATGAAATATTGCCTCTCCACAACACGAGACTCTCGTCTATGACGAGGTCTCTATAGGGATAGAATGAGGAACGAAATGTTTGCCTGAGGTGATCAAAGACCAACCTAATTCGCCTCATTTTATCAGTGTTGTTTGCATTTGCAGGGTCATGAGCATCATAGAAATGGAGGCAACTTAGAATTTGTTGAAACTGATTACGGCTCATCACTTGACCAAATATTGGGGTAAACATAACAGGGTCCCTAGTCCAGTAAGCAGGAATACTATTCCTTCTTATAATACCCATCAAAAGGACCAGGGCAAAAAATAACATTTCTGGAAGGGAGACAGGGTAATCATAGATGATAGAATGCCTACTCCTTGTTCCCAGTCTTTCACTCTTTAGGCGCTGGGCGCTTGCAAACAGGTTGGTTTGGTATACAATCTGATCAACAAATGCCTCACTGAAAAACAGGTGGAAAAAATCCAACCTGGTGGAATTACGGTGAATTCCTGGAGCAATGCAGCCAGATCGCCCCTGCTCAGTGAAGGGGTGAATGAGGGGAGAAAAATCACTCCCATCCTCCCAATCCCACGACACAAATCCCTCGTCCCCATCATCCCCATCACCGCCTTCGTCTGGGTGGGGAGGAGATCCTGGTTGGGAAGGTGGGGGAGAAGGAGTGCGGAGGGCTTCCCCACTGTCACTCCTCTTCCCTCTGCCTTTACCCTTTCCCTTTCCCTTACCCTTACGGCCTTGAGGAACATTAGGGGGCTGTGGGGATGAAATAGGGGAATATTGGGGAGCAGAAGACATGCTGGGGAGTGGTTCCTCCCCACCTTCCCCCTCCATGACAACACCACGTGCTTTCTCACGCACCCTAGCTCGACCACGCGTTAGGGGATATTGGGGAGCATAAGACGTGCTGGGGAGTGGTTCCTCCTCACCTTCCCCCTCCCTCACAACCCCACGTGATAAGGAACGCACCTGCACTGGCCCACGTGATCCACTACGCCGCCTCACACTACGTAGGGAGAGCAATGACTCACTCACGTCACTCTCACTTTCCTTAATCCTCCCTGGACTTTCCCTTTCACTCCCCACTCCCTCCACTTGACTTCCTAGCTCCCCAAACAAAATGCTAGGCCCATACCTGCTCATACGACGTGGTGTGCGCTCTGGGCCACGATGTGTTATTACCTCACGTCCATACCACGTGGCAGCACGTCCCACGGCTCCGTCATCGTCCTCATCCTCGTCCTCGTCCTGGAATTCTGGTTCCAAATCACGCTGGGGATAGGGATAGGATATTGCACGTGCCTTCTTTGCCTGCTGCCCCTCTCTAGCAGCACGGTAAGTCACATACTGCCGCTTCCTGGGAGACGGAACTTCCTCGTCACTGCTGGTGGTTTCTTCCTCCTCTGGCTGCACATAATCCTTGTCCATATCCTCGTCGTCCAGTGGGGAATCACTGTCGCCAGTAAAGGTGTCCAGGGCGACTTGAATTTTGCTGTCTGAGAGACCTCTCTTAGCCATGTCTGAGCAGGACCGTGGCTACCAGGTGATTGGACGAGTAGTGGGCTAGCGTGGGTCGCGCGGGGTCGCCGAGTGTCCCTGCCTGGTGGCAGGTAGGGGAAGGTCATGTGAGGGTACGTACCACAAATCAAGCGCGAATTTTGAAAATTGTCAAAATTATGCACATTGCAATTGCACGACGTACCGGTACGTCACCGGGACTGGCAAATGCAAATCGTTGCAACGTACCCATACGTCGACGGGACGGGGCGGGTTAAACTTGACAAAATCATCAGGTACCAGTAAGAATAAGGTGAAACTGACATTACCCGGATTGTAGGGTTTATTTACCATGCGTTCATTTATTCCTTTTTGCCATATACAGTTTGTGATGTTTTATCTCAGCATCTGTTTCGCATTTTTCTCTCTATGTGCAGGTGGTGGTATCATCTGTAAGGTTTCACAGATACTTAACTTTTATTTACCACTTGTTCATCTCAGTTTCATATTGTCACCAGTTTAAGTGCATTTCCAGCACCCTTTCCTTAGTAATTTATCTTGCATATCACACCTTGGTAGTTTTTTAAAGCATTCTACCCCCCCTGGGGGTAGGGGGGTTTCAAGAATACTCCCCCAGTATCCCTGCTTGTCGTACGAGGCGACTAAAAGGGTTGGTGGTGGGTTAGTGCCCCACCCCGTAAAAAAAACTAACTAAAAAAGCAAATAAAGCGCCTTGGACCCAGACGGACCATACGTTGACGACTAAGGAACGGACAAAGGACATTCTTAGGGTGGGAATGTGGAATGTGAGAGGAGTGAATGATGAAGTGAAAGAGAGAGAGATTGTTCAGGTGCTTGAGGATGCTATCTATCTATCTATCTATTGCCAGACGCCTCAATCCCGTTTGGGGTGGCCACAAACAAATCACCTCCAAGTCGCCCTGTCCCCCGCCATTTCACTGCCCTGCTCCCAACTTACACCCCCCTCTCTCATATACCTCTCCACCCCATCCCTCCATCTCATCCTTGGCCTCCCCCTCCCTCTTCCCCCCTCCACCTCACTCACATACACTCTCTTTGTCAGTCTTTCACCCTCCATCCTCTCCACATGGCCAAACCACCTCAGTGTGTTCCTCATAACGCTTCCTATCACATCCACATCCACACCACAACGCTCCTTTATATCCTCATTCGTCAGCCTGTCTCTCCACGTGACTCCACAGGCTCCTCTTAAATAACTCATTTCCACTGCTCTTACTCTTGACTTGTGTCCTTCCAACAATGTCCAAGCTTCACTTCCGTACGTTAGAGTTGGTATCACAATACTGTCATGTAGTAACTTTTTCACTTCCATGCTCACTTCCCTGTTTCTTATCACTGCTTTCAAAGAACCAGCAACTTTTCTTCCCTGCTGTACCCTTTCAAGCACTTCACCCTCCAAACCTCCATCCTTACTCATCACACTACCCAAGTACTTAAACGTACTCACATTTTCCAATTCCTCACCATCCAACCTCGCTGTACATTCACTAACTTCACCTCTCTCAAAGACCATCACTTTACTCTTCCCTACATTCACCTTTAGATTCCGTTTCTTACGCACTCTCTCAAACTCATCCACCAAACCTTGCAGCTCCCCTTCGTCTTCACTCAACAACACAGTATCATCTGCAAACAACAGTACAGGGAGTTTCCAAACACTATCCTCTCTCACCAAGGCCACTCCAACATCCACTACCCTACCTTGTACCTCTTTTATTACCCCATCCATGTACAGATTGAACAACCATGGTGACATGACACATCCCTGTTTCAAACCAACTTTCAAAGAGAAAAATTCACTTAGTTCACCAACCACACTCACTGCAGCCTTCGCACCATCGTACATACTCTTCACACCATTCAACAACTTCCCATCTACTCCATATATTCTTAACACTTTCCACAATCCTTGTCTATCCACCCTGTCATATGCTTTCTCGAAATCCATGAAAGCCGCATACAACTTCTTTCCCTTCTCTAGAAACTTTTCCACTAAAGATCTAAGAATGAATATCTGATCTACACCACCTCTTCCCTTCCTAAAGCCTCCCTGTTCTTCTCCAACTAATTTCTCTGTTCTTTCTCTAACTCTGTCTATAAGTATCCTACCATACACTTTTCCTATTATACTAAGAAGACAAATGCCCCTATGATTACCACACACTTCTTTTTCCCCTTTTCCTTTGTACAAGGGAATAATTATACCTGACTTCCAATCCTCCGGGACTCTACCTTCCTCCCAGGCCAATCTGCACATCTTCCACATCCATTCTACTACTATCTCTCCCCCATGCTTCAGCAATTCACCACACATTCCATCAATTCCTGGGGCTTTCTCCGATTTAACTTTCTTCATTGCTTCCACAACTTCTATCCTACTGATTTCTTCCTGTCTTCTCAACTCCCTCCTTCTCCCAGCCATTCCCCAGCCACTTATACTCGCATTACTTCCATCCTCTACGTACAACAATTCCTTAAAGTGTTCTCTCCATCTGCTCACTTTTTCTCCCTTCTCCACTAGTAATCTACCATTTTTATCTTTCACTCGCCTGCTAACTTCACTTCCACCCTGTCTTACTCTTTTCACTTCTCTCCAGAACATTTTCTTACAGTCCCTCCACTTTACACTCAAATTCCTTCCAAATTCCTCATCCACTCTCTTCTTACTCTCTCTTACTAATCTTTTCACCTCTCTCTTTCTTTCCACATATAACTCTCTCTTCCGGCTCTCAACTTCTTCCACACCCCTATTTCTCATCCATTCATTGTATGCTTTCTTCTTTTGTGCCACAGCCTGTTTCACCTCTTCAGTCCACCACACTGTTCCTTGCACCCCCCTCCGTCTTCTCTTCCTTCCACACACCACATCACATGCTGCACATATTTCTTCTGTAAATATCTTACACACACCTTCCACGTCTCCCATCTGCTCCAATTCATATTTGCCCAATCGTTCCTCCACTTCTCCTTTTTCTCATCCTCTTGTAACCTTTCCACTCTCCTTGCAACTACTCCTTCCTCTTGTCTTTCCCTTCTTCTATTCCTCCATCTTACTTGCATTCTAATTCTGGCCACCACCAAGTAGTGGTCAGAAAGTCCACTCCCCCAACCTCTATACACTCTTGCATCCTTTACACATCATCGCATCCTTTCATCCACACACACATAATCAATCATTGCCTTCCTTTCATTCAGTTCACCACCCACCCTTCTCATCACTCGCCATGTATACCTGTGGATCATTTTATGCCTGAAGAGGGTATTGGCTATCACCAACCCCCTCCCAGCACAAATGTCCACTAACGCACTGCCATTCTCATCTATCTCAGCAGGCACACCCCACTCACCAACTATTCCATCCACCTTCACATTCCCAACTTTACCATTCATATCACCAATCAAAAACACTCTCTCATTCCTTCCAAACTTTTCCATGCACACTTCCACATTTGTCCAGAACTCTTCTCTCACTCTTCTAACACGATCTTGCGTTGGCGCATACACACACACAATCGCCCACATTTGTATTCCAACTTTCAACTTTACCCACACAATCCTTGACCCAACTGATCCATACTGTCTTATTTTCCTCTTCCATCTTTTACTCACAACTATACATACTCCTTCCTTTGCCCTCTCATTCTCACCTACTCCTGCACATATACCCCATCCATACTCCCATTCTCTTGAGGATGCAAAAGTGGATATATGTGGATTGACTGAAACTAAATGAAAAGGTGAAAGGGTGAGAGAATGGGAATATGGTTTAGGTATATGTGCGGGAGTCAATGAGAACGAGAGGGCAAGAGAGGGAGTATGTCTGATGATAAGCAAGAAGTGGAAGGAGAATATAAGAGAGTATGGAACAGTGGATGCAAGGATTGGATGGGTGAGGACGAAAGTAGGTATACAAGCGTGGGTGATTGTATGTGTGTATGCCCCGACAGAGGATCGTGTGGCAAGAGTGAAAGATGAATTTTGGGCGAGAGTAGAAGCATGTATGGACAAGTTTGAGAGTGCTTTTGATTGGAGACATGAATGGCAAAGTTGGGAATGTACGCGTGGATAGAATGGTTGGTCAGTGGGGTGTGCCAGCTGAAGTAGATGGGAATGGTAGTGCTTTGGTGGACATCTGTGCTTGTAAAGGGTTGGCAATAGCCAACACCTACTTTCGTCATAAGATGATCCACCGGTATACATGGAGAGTAATGAGGAGGATGGATGGTGAGCTTGTTGAACGAAAGGCAATGATAGACTACATGTGTGTGGATGAGCGAATGAGAAGACAAGTGTTGGATGCAAGAGTGTGGAGAGGGTGGGGGAATGGAGTCTCGGACCGTCACTTAGCGATGGCCAAGGTAGACCTGCAAAGAAAGTGGTTGAGGAGACGAAGGTGAAGACAGGAGGAAGCAGCTCCTGTGAGAAGAGTGGAGAAATCACAAGATAGTGAGAAAATGACAGAGTATAAGAGCATAGTGGAAGAAAGATTGGGAAGGTATGAGCTAGAGCAGATGGAAGGGGTGGAAGACGTATGTAAGATATTCACGGAAGAGATAGGCGCAGTGTGTGAGGCGGTTTGTGGAGTGAGGAGGAGATACAAGGGTGTGCAAGGGGCAGCGTGGTGGAATGATGAGGTGAAACGAGCTGTGGAACAAAAGAAGAAGGCATATAGTGAATGGTTATCGAGTAGAGGTAGGGGAGAAGATGGGAGAGAGAAGAGAGAGGTATATGTGAGCAGGAGAAGGGAGGTTAAGAGACTGGTGAAGGAGAGTAAGAAGAAAGTGGATGAAGAGTTTGGGAGGAATCTGAGTGTGAAGTGGAGGGAGAGTAAGAAATTGTTTTGGAAGGAGGTAAAGAAAGTAAGGCAGTGTGAAAGGGGAAATAGTAGGGGAGTGAAAGATAGGAATGATAGATTGTTGGTGGAGAAGAGAGAGAAATTGAGGAGATGGAAGGAGCACTTTGAGGATTTGTTGAATGTAGAGAGTGAGAGCAGTGCGAATATAAGTGGTTGGGGAATGGCTGGGAGAAGAAGAGATGAGAGGAGGGCAGAAGTAGTGGAAGCAATGAAGAAGATTAAGTTGGGAAAGACTCCAGGAATTGATGGAGTGTGTGGTGAAATGCTTAGGTATGTGGGTGAGATTGTTGTGGAGTGGATATGGAAGTTGTGTAGATTGGCTTGGGAAGAGGGAAGGGTTCCAGAGGACTGGAAATCAGGTATAATTATTCCTTTATACAAAGGAAAAGGGGAGAGAGAAGTATGTGGTAACCATAGGGGTATTTGCCTTCTTAGTGTGACTGGTAAAATATATGGTAGAATTCTCACTGATAGGGTTAGGCATATGACAGAGGAGCTAGTTGGAGAAGAACAAGGGGGATTTAGGAAAGGAAAAGGGTGTGTAGATCAGATATTTGTTTTAAGATGTTTATTGGAGAAGCATCTAGAGAAGGGAAGTAAAGTGTATGCTGCCTTCATGGACTTGGAAAAAGCTTATGACAGAATAGGTAGGCAAGGTATGTGGAAGATATTAAGAATATATGGAGTGGAGGGGAAATTGTTGAGTGCTGTGAAAAGTATGTACGTGGGAGCTAGGGCTACGATGCGACTGGATGGTGAGCTGAGTGAGTTCTTTGATCTCAATGTGGGACTTAAACAGGGTTGTGTGATGTCCCCGTGGCTGTTTGATACTGTATATACATGGATGGGGTTGTAAAGGAGGTGGAAGGTAGGGCAGTGGATGTGGGGGTGGCTCTAATGAATGAGGGTGAGATTTGGAAGCTTCCGGTGTTGCTGTTTCCTGATGATACAGTATTGTTGAGTGAAGATGAATGGGAGTTGCAAGGGTTGGTGAATGAATTTGGGACTGTGTGTAGGAGGAGGAATCTGAAAGTTAATATAAACTAAAGTACAGTTATGGTGTTTGAGAGGAATGAAGTCACAGAGTGTGCAGTGAGGTTGGATGGTGAGGATATGGAGAATGTGAGTGCATTCATGAACTTGGATAGTGTGGTGAGTAAGGATGGAACTTTGGAGGATGAAGTGTGTGAAAGGGTACAGCAGGGAAGGAAGGTTGTTGGTTGGTTCACTGAAAGCAGTGATGAGAAATATGGAGGTGAGTATGAAAGTTAAGAAGTCACTGCATGATAGTATTGTGATCCCTACCCTGACGTATGGAAGCGAGGCGTGGACCTTACAAGAGGGGAACAAGTCAAAAGTGAGAGCAGTGGAAATGAGTTACTTGAGAGGAGCATGTGGAGTGACGTGGAGGGACAGGTTGGCGAATGAAGAAGTGAAGGAACGTTGTGGGGTGGATGTGGATGTGGTTGAGAAGATTAGGAGAAATACACTGAGGTGGTTTGGACATGTGAAGAGAATGGAGAATGAAAGTCTGACTAAGAGGGTGTATGTAGGTGAGGTGGAGGGAGGGAGAGGGAGGGGTGGACTGAGAATGAGGTGGAGAGATGGAGTTGAGAGGTATATGAGGGAGGGGGGGGTGAGTTGGGAGGAGGGTAGTCAAACGGTGGGTGACAGAGTGACTTGGAGGCGTTTTGTCTGCGGCCACCCTTTGTGGGATTAGGGCGTCGGGCTATAGATAGATTGTAAAAGTACGTACTGCATAACATTAACCAATCCCATGGAGAAATTAGCAGACAAGAAGGAGGTGCTAGAAAACCATCTGAGCTCTCAAGAATAGGGGCCAGGGGGCCGTGATAAAGGTGGCAAAGGGACTTAGTAATATCTCTCCCTCAGCGATTTATTATGTGTAATAAATCTCTTTATCCTCTAGTATGTAACTAAGGCAAACTATGTCTTTACTAGAAAGATATAAATACAGTAACATAAAAGAGAATGTCAGAGTGCTGTTACTGTTGCTCATCCCCGGTCGTGCTTGGCCCAGCCGACCCGTCGACCCCAGGTAAACAACTGCCCCTATGAGATTGTCCGACAGGTTCCTTACTTCATTGATGTGCTTGTGCCTTAGTGTGACATGTTGTGCATTCCTTCATAATGTAGGGTATGTTGTGTGTCCCTGTTCTGTATGCGAGGTACTGTACTTGTCATCCTTGCTTCCACCCAACACAAATCTAAGCTCGTAATATCAATGTGTAATATGTATAAATAATCTCTATGAAAGGGATGGTACTAAGGGTCATATTCTTGTTGGTTAGAGAGGCTTCTTAGTACCTCTTGTATACCATATTTCTGCATAAAGCCGTTCACATTCTCGTGTATGATAGTTATGCAATCGGTGTTGGTATTTAAATGCCATAGATAAGATACAAAACAACAGTAATGGGTAGTATGCCATGTAAATCTCCAAGTAACAAGGTACTAGATTGCCACATTAACAGACAGGAATACAACCCAAGTCTCCTATATGCCACCTAGAACACGAGTCTCAGTCCTTTTGTAAATACGCAGGTGGTGGTGTGTAACTGCGTGGCGGATCTCCATGACTACATCGACAAGAACCAGCTGACAGAGGATTTAGACGGTTGCATCCCGTACAACCATGATGAGTGGATACAGCAGAGAGTGGTGAGTCTGAGGAGGAGAGGGAGATGGAGTGGGGTTAAGAGGAGGGAAGGATGGGGTGGGGAAGAGGGAATGGGAGTTGATTAGTTTAGGTGTAGAGCAGGGAGGGAGGAGGAGTCGGTGGGTGTGAGGACGGGGGAAGGAGGGAGCATTGGTGGGTATGGGTGTAGGGAAGAGGATTGGAAAGTTGATGGGTGAGGAATGCGGGAGGGAAGGAGAGTCGATGGGTGTGGGTGTGGGGAAGGGAGTGGGAGAGTCGATGGGTGTGGGTGTGTGATAGGGGGAGGGAGAGTCTATGAGTGCAGGTGCAGATTAGGTAGGGGGAGGGAGAGTTGGTGGGTTTATATCTTGGTTTGGGTGAATGAATGAGTGAGAGTACAGTATGTGTGAAAGAAGGAGTCAGTGTTTGTTTAGGTGAGTGAATTGGAGGAGTGTTTTGAGTACCCTGTATTTTAATCACTGCAGCACAATGACATATTTATGTAGTTTATTCTTGGTACCATCAGGCAGTTTTATTCTGGAAAGGAGCGAACCTTGTGATAAAAGAGTTTAATGGAAGCTGGTTGTAACTTCCTACTCAAAAAATAAATCTAGAGCTGAAGCAAGTCACCTGGAGATAGCCAAAACAGTGAACAGTAGGTCATGGGGTTTTTCAGTTGTATTCTTGCTGCCTATAAACGAGTTTATTCACCTTACGAGAAAATTTCAAAACCAGAAAACTGGTATATAGCATCCATTTTCACTTTCGCTGCAGGAGCACTCCCTAAAATTAAGTTTACGAAATACAGGGTTTACGAAATAAGTTTCAAAGCAAGCCTGAGGACAGTAAATCACCCAAGGGGATGAGGGTGGGTTCATGGAATGTGGGAAGTTTGAGGGGAAGAGCGGGGGAAGTAGTTAAGGCATTCAGTAGGAGGTGGGTGGATGTGGCATGTTGGCAGGAAGTCCGGTACATGGGTGGATCAGCCAGAAAGATTGTTGGGAAGGACTGTTGCTGTAAGTTGTTTTGGCTGGGGGGGACAGACGGATATGGAGGTGTTGGTGTGATGGTTGCGGAGAAATGGGTGGAATATGTCATGAATGTTTTGAGAGTAAGCGATAGGATATTGGTAGTGAAAATTCTGTTGGGTAGAAAGATAGCTGCGATTATATCGGCATATGCTCCACAGGCAGGATTGGATGTAGCAGAGAAAGATAGATTTTGGGATGATTTAATATGTGTAGTGGGTGGTATGCGGGATGATGAGATAGTGATTTTGGGAGGGGACTGAAATGGTCATGTAGGTGAAGCAGCACAAGGTTATGAAGGAGTGCATGGTCTAAGGAATGCAGAAGGGGAAAAGATACTCGAGTTTGGGGAGGCAATGGACATGACTGTGTGCAACACATATTTTAGGAAAAGAGACAGTAGGTTAATTACGGATGAGTCTGGGGGAAATAGCAGTCAGATAGATTATTTTCTGGTTAGGAGGGCTGATAGGAGGTTAGTGAGGGATGTTAAAGTTATAGGAAATGAGGAGTGTGTGCAGCAGCACGAACTATTGATTTGTGATATGGTGCTTAAAGAACAAGTGATGAAAAAGAGGACTTATGTACCTAAGAGGAAAATATGGAAGCTGAAAAACCAAATAGTAAGGGATGCCTTCTATAGCGAGTTGAGGAGAGTGGTGGCTGAACAGGGAGCTGTAGACAGAGACGTTAATGAACAGTACAGAGCCCTCAAGAACAATTTCTTGAGAGTTACTGATGTAACATGTGGTTGGACAAGAGGACCACCAAGACATAAAGTAACTTGGTGGTGGGATGAGGGTGTAGAAGCTGCAGTTAAGGAGAAAAGAAGGCTTTTCCGGGAATGGAAGAAGGGTGGTAGCGAAGAGGAATATTTGGCTGCCAAGCGTAGGGCTAGAAGAGAGGTATACAGGGCAAAGTCTGAGTCACAGAGACTATTATTTGATAACCTAAATCATGGGGAAAGGAAAAATATGATATTTAGGGTGGCAGGTCAGGTGAAGAGGGATAATCGGGATATTGTAGGTGAGCAGTGTGTGAAGAATGATGAAGGAAGGGTAGTGGTGAACAGTGAGGATATTAAAGATGCATGGAGAGAGCATTACAACCGGTTGTTGAATGAGGAGTTTGACTGGGACAGGGAAGGTTCAGAGCCAGCAGATCCAGTGTCTGGCCCTTGGCCTTTGATTGATGCTGCTACTGTGAGTGAGGCAATAGGCAGGATGAAGGTGGGGAAGGCAGCAGGTGTGTCTGGATTGACTGCCAAAATGTTGAAGGCCTCAGGTGATATAGGGGTGAGGTTAGTCACTGACCTGATAAATAGGATTATTTATGAGTGTGTTGTCCCAGATGATTGGCTAAAGAGTGTAATTGTAAATGTGTATAAAGGGAAGGGTGATGCCTTGGAAAGAGGAAATTATAGAGGTATAAAGCTTTTAGATCAGATAATGAAGGTAATGGAGAGAGTTTTAGAAGGTATGATTAGAGAAAGAATGAATATTGATGAGATGCAGTTTGGGTTTATGCCAGGTAGGGGGACCACTGATGCTATATTCATTGTTTGACAGCTTCAGGAAAAATATATTGGTAGGAGAAGGGATCTTTATTTTGTTTTTGTTGATTTGGAAAAGGCCTTTGACAGAGTCCCTAGAGAGGTGGTGAAGTGGGCAATGAGAAAGTTTGGCTTGGAAGAGTGGCTGGTTAGGGTGGTTATGGCTATGTATGTGGGTGCTCATACCCAGGTAAGAGTGAATGGAGATTTGAGGGATGAGTTTTCCGTGAATGTTGGTGTGCATCAGGGGTCAATCTTGAGTCCCATGTTGTTTATCACGGTACTTGAAGCCCTTTCACGTGACTTTAGAAACAGACTCCCGTGGGAGTTGTTGTATGCTGATGATTTAGTGTTGATTGGAGAGAACGAAAGGGATGCGGAGGAAAGGTTTAGGAAGTGGAGAGATGGTATGGGGCACAAAAGTTTAAGGGTAAATGCAGATAAAACAAAAGTGATGATATCTAGGGTTGGTGGCGGTACTGTCAAAGACGAGGGAGAGTGGCCATGTGCAGTTTGCCACAAGGGCGTGGGAAGTATTTGTATCTTGTGTGGTGTTTGTGATAAATGGGTGCATAAGAGATGTAGTGGTATCAGAGGTAGACTGCGAGATAATGCTGATTTTATGTGTACGGCGTGTCGGGGTGAGCAGGTGGAGATTGTCAGACGTGAAAGGATTGAACTTGCTGGTGAATCTCTTGAGTGTGTGGAAGAGTTTTGTTATTTGGGAGACATGTTGTGTGCTGGAGGTGGGGCTGGAGCTAGCTCTGTGGCTAGGATGAGAAGTGGTTGGAAGAAGTTTAGGGAGCTGTTGCCTCTCCTGACATTGAGAGGACTCTCCCTACGTGCTAAGGGGTCTTTGTATGCAGCATGTGTTAGGAGTGTAATGCTGTATAGTAGTGAGACCTGGGCAGTGAAGGAGGAAGATATTCGCCGGCTCAGACGTACAGAAATGACAATGATTAGGTGGAAGTTCAGTGCGTCCCTGCGTCCAAGGCCTGGAGGGGCTGGGTTTACGATGGAAGAGTTGAGAGGTAGGATGGGACTGGAGTGTATTGGTGTTGTGATGAGGAGAGGTAGATTGAGATGGTTTGGACAAGTGGAGAGGATGTGGGATGATAATTGGGTGAGGAGGGTGAGAAGTGTTAATATTGGGGGTGGGGTTATGAGGGTTAGACTGAGAAAGACATGGGACGAGGTCATTATGTGTGACCTCAGGGTTAAGGGACTGAACAGGGGGGCTGCAATGGATCGTGCAGCATGGAGAGCTGCCATTAGGTGACCAAGGCCGACACATGCAAGCATGTTGGAGCCTTTAAGAACGAAAACGAAAACGAAGGGTTAAGGATGCTCGATAGTGTGTGAGTTGGACTGTAGAGCATTGTGCAGTCTCTACAATTGTGATAAATGGGATATGTCAATGGTCAATGTGTGGTGCTGGGAGCGGGGTGATGTTATGGTGGGGGAGGGTGTTGTTTTATAATGGCATGGTCGGGGGTTAGTATAGTGGTGTGATAGTATGGTGGTATAGCCTGCACCACACACCACCACACAGTGTGGTGGTGTGTGGTGCAGGCTATATGATGAGGTAGGAGTGTAGTGTGTGGTTGGGAGAGATTGTGGTAGTGTGGTTAGGAGGATCTGTTTCTATGGTGGTAGTGGGGTGAGGAAGTCTGTGATAAAGATGGTCTAGATGTTAGTTTGATAGTATTGTGGGGCATGTCTGTCGTGGGGTAGTTGGGTGTTAGTGTGGTGAGAAGGGAAGGCACTTTTAAACGAAATGAAATCGTTGTGCGATAGCAGGAATAATATGTTAAGGTTTTTGTTGATGTAACAGTGTTAATGGATAGGAAAAAATAGGAAAAGAAAATAGGGAGAGGGAACAGAAATGGGGAGATTGAATTGAGATATGGAACTATGGTTTGGGAACAATGGCAGAAGGTGGAGAAAGAAGCAGAGGAATATGTTAATTTGGGGTGCAGTTAACAGGAAGGAAACAGAGAGAGAGAGAGAATTTTATATATATTTCTACTACTATTACCTACTGCCAGACGCCATAATCCCGTAAGGGGTGGCCATTTGACTTTGAGTTATTTGTTTTACAGGGAGGGGCACTAACCCTCCACCAACCCACTTGTTGACACGTCGGGGGCACATATGGTATGGTTATATGGTTACCACCCAGTGGTGTAAATGGTTTCTTGGCTTACAGGAAACCATTTTGCTTGTTACTCAATGTAAAGCCACCTGTAAAGGAAAGAATAGCAATAAAAAGTGACAGGAATGATGAGAGAAATAGGAAGAGAGGAGGGCAGCCACAGAAAAAGAATGATAGATGCTAAGGAAGAAGTAGGCAGCCCTACATCAAGTTAGTGGATGATGGTCGCCACCACCTACCACTATCAAAACATAATTCCGCACTGTAAATGCCAAGGTGACTATGAGGCGCTCCGGGTCAGACGGGCATCTCAAATTTCTAGGTTTTCTTTGAACTGAGTAGGAGAACCCATTTTCTATCATGACAGGTGAAATTTAACCTTGTGAGAGTGACTCATAAGGCTTGTTTCTTTTGAATCTGAGCCACCTTCCTCTGCCTTTGTTTACGTTGACCGGCTCTGGCAATCACGAGCTCATATTTTCTGCTGTTTTTACGTGTTTTTGGCTTGAAATGAGCTCCCACGCATTGACAGAGTAGATGAATGTCTATGAACGACATGGTTGGTGTTGATTATGTAATGTTTACAATCAGAAAATAAAAATTTTCAACAAAATGCATGATTATAATTACAGTTACTTGCCTGAATTTAAGTATTTTTTGTAAATACTCATTTTAAACATTCTTAATAAATCAGATTTGATATATTGTAGGAAATTATTGCTTCAGTTATTGTTCATATGAAGTTATCTTTCTAATATCAGCAAATAAGCAATGTGTTCACGAATTAATTACTACTCATGGTAATTACCCTGCAATTACGTGGCTAATTATACAGTGGTAAAATTATACTTATATGCATTTTATTGTTTAGCTTGAAAGTGCTAGCCAAGACAATTAAAAAGGTGTAAACATGACATGTTTAAAGTATATTAGAGTTTGGTAATTAGATGTCAAAGTTTAACAACTAATTACTGAAAATAAGCAAAATGCACCGTCGCCCCGGATTAGATGTCAAAGTTTAACAACTAATTACTGAAAATAAGCAAAATGCACCGTCGCCCCTTCGGCTCGAAGTGCCTTATATCAGACTGAGAGCTAGATAAATAAAATTATTGACAGATAGGTACTGAGACATTCATTCTATCACCCGACTCCCCTACACACAATACTTCTCATTAAATGTTATATCAGAATCCGACATCACTACGTCCATATTCTACCAGTTTCAGCCGAAAGGTTAGGTAAGCAAGGGAAAGCCTTCTTTCTTATCCTGTTTAATTCTAACAATTTAGTCAAGAAGCCGCCAAACATGAGCTAACCAGCCTACTGCAATTATTCTCTTATTATTGCTAATGCAAACGTTGCTATTGAGCACAAGCGATTAGCGAAACTTTTCAAACTAGGGGCATTTGATTCAGCCTACATTAACCCCTTCAGTGCATAATGTTTCCTGAACTCAATAAAACCATCTGGCGAGCAAGAGTAAAGTACCCTATAAAATACTGTGCCTTACAGGGTTGAAGGACTATGATATGCAGTTTATCACTGTGCCCCTACCTGGACTTCTCCCACTCCTCCATCATTAACCCATTGACTGTGGCGGCATCATATATGATACCTGAGTCCAAATGGCTCTGACTGCGGCTGTATCATATATGATTTCTTGCTTTCAGAAATTCCACCATCAGAAATGGCACAAAATAAATCAGCTAGCAACTCGTGGCACCCTATAGAATATTGCCATACATAGATTATGCATTTTTATGAGGTGCATAGATCAGCTCAGTTACCTACATAATGCCAATGGCAAGGGTACGAAATCTTCTCCATGCCGCCGCTAGCAGTAGCCCAAGCAAATAATGGATGAAATCTCTGGATGGGTGTAGTAACGATAGTGATACATTGTTAGATGATGACAATGACGGTTTAGATGCTGATTTACACCTTATCTGATCGCAAGATTGACACTGACAACACAGTGCAACCATAACACATCGTTCGCCGGGCACCACCACACAGGGAATATTTATTACTTCACGGACCTATATCAGAGGTACAGTAATTTGTTTGTTTGCTATATTGTGCTACATACCACTGAACTCGGGATTTTTTTCTCTGTCTTTTAACAATATTATTATTTTTCAAAAAAAATTTTCTAAATATTTGAAAACTGCCGCACACAGGATGTACATGTAAACAAACACTGAGGCGGTGAATGGGTTAAGTACACCCACTCTACACTCACACCCACACCCACACATATATATTTACCAAGTATATATACTGTATATAGAGAGAGACGGAGTTGGAGACACACACACGCATAGATACTCGTGTATGTATATATATATATATATATATATATATATATATATAAGTAATCCCTCTAATATCCGAACACCCAGTATCCGAACATCCCCACTAACCGGACATAATCATCCCGGGATCCAATATTCAAAAAAAAAAAAATAATAATAATAATAATCCCGCCCGTAATTTGAACTTGGCGCACGGGGCGCAGGACAGCTTTGTTGTGGCAACATCATTCCTCCGATGTCCGCTAGAGCGCCCCTGCATCCTCCCCACTTTCCGCCTGTCTCTCGTCGCGAGTGAACGCTCGTTGTCATGGCTGCCCATGTGCTTGCTTTTGTGGTGGTGCCTTACCTGCCGCAGGCACTTCTACTGCTCTCGTGCCTCTCCTTCGTGTGTGTGATGATGGCCTCGCCGCCTGAGAAGAGGAAGAGAGTTGTGTTGACTCTGGAGAAGAAACAGGAGATATTGGAGAAAGTAGATGCGGAGTGGTCTTCTTCCCTCATCCTCCGCGAGTTCAACCTGGCCCGATCTATTTTGTTTGATATTAAGAGATCCCGAGACAAACTCATGCAGTGCACGGCTGACTTCTTGTCGAGAAGCAAACGCAACGTGGAGAGGAAGGTGATGTTTACTCCCAAGTTTGCTGAAGTCAACCGCTCCACATTGATTTGGTATCGACAGCAACGTGCTGCTGGTGTGTTGGTACGTGGTACGGAGCTGAAGGCTGCTGCTGAGAAGTTCGCCAGGCTTCACAACGCCCTAGACTTCAAGGCATCCGAGGGTTGGCTCTTCGCGTTCAAGTTACAGCATGGCCTTACCAATCGTAAAGCTCATGGCGAAGCTTTGGACGCTAACGAGGATGGAGTAGAGGAGTTTCGGCACAAGGTGAAGGGCTTGATCGACAGGGAGGGCCTCACTCTCGGTCAAGTCTACAACGCTGACGAATCTGGTTTATTCTATCGCTCTTTGCCAACGAACACTCTAGCCGAGGAGACGGAGAAGCGTGTACCTGGCCGCAAGCTCTCCAAGCAATGGATATCTGCTTTGTGTTGTGCCAATGCTAACGGCATGCACCGGCTTAAGCCCGTTATTGTTGGCCGTGCAAAGCAGCCTCGGTGTCTTCGTGGGGGTGATGGATGTCCTTCCTGTCGTCTGGTACCATTCTTTGAAGGCATGGTTTACAGCCCAGATCTTCAAAGGCTGGTTCCACCGCCACTTCGTCAAGTAGGTCATACATTACCAGATGGAGACACTGGGAATCCCATGCGACCAGGTAAAGGCCCTCCTTCTCCTCAACAATGCACCTGCCCACCCATGCGACAAGGAGTTGGTGGTTGAGAATGGCCGGATTAGGTACATGTTTCTGCCACCTAATACGACTGCTCTCATCCAACCAATGGACCAAGGAGTGATCGTGGCAACAAAGTGCCTATATTGCTGGAAGTTCCTGGACGAGGTGATGGTTGTTCTCGAGGACGAGGACGAGCGCAGGGAGGGACACGTGAGGCCAGCAGACTTTGGAAAACCTTCGCCACTACAACATCAAGTCTGCAATCTACAACTGGGCCAGTGCATGGAAGGAAGTCCATGTCAAGACTCTAGAAAATGGTTGGTCTCGTCTGCTTCTCGGAATGGATGTGGAGTACGATTTCCTAGGTTTTGACGTGGATGACTTCCATGCACGTCTACATACGCATGGCGACGATGTTGATGTGGACGATGTGCGTGAGTGATTGGATGACGACGAGGGCGATCCTGGGTATCAGACCTTGTTTGATCGAGATCGCATCTTCAGTTGCAGGGGTCAGTACCCAGCTTGAAGATTCCGACGAGGACGGCGACGATGATGCGGACTCCTCTCAGCATGACACATCTCCAGCCATCCTCAAGCTGAGCGCACTCCGGGAACACCTAGAGTTCGTTCTCGACTACCTGGAACACCCAGACTGCGACAGGGAGATGGGGCCCTTGGGATTTGTGGAGGAAGTGCGTGCTCTCAGGCAGCGCATCATAAATTGTCAGAATCGTAGTTCCTTGTGTCAATCAACCATTGACAGTTTTTTCAGGCTCATGACCCCTGCTGTGCCCAGCCCTGGCTCCACTCCATTGCCTCCCCAAGACAGGCCCTCATGCTCCGAGCCACAGCCCAGCACTTCAGCCACGGTGGAGTCACCGCTCGACGTGAGTTTGCGTCTGTCTTCAGAGTCGTCCGCAGTGGGTACGCCATCACCACGACCCAGCGACACACCCCTAGGTCACCTGCCAGTGATACTCTCGGACTCTGACATTGAATAGACGCCAAGAACTTCTCCATTAGACCACACGAGAATTTACAGTGTTGTGCAGTGAAAAAAACAGTGCATTGTGTTAAGGATTTACAGTTGTGAGTGAAAAGACAATTTTTGAACTAAATTTAACGTAAATAGACGTGTGTTTTTGCCTTTGAAAATGGTTATAAGAGTGGAAAAAGTTAAAGTGCAGAGTGCAACACTTATTAAGTTACAATGGAGCATAAGTTAGAGAAGAGTGTGCACTGTGAAGAGAATGGACTTCAGCGAATGACTAAGTTCAGTGCAAGACTTCATGAACAGTGTACTGCAAGTGCTTCAGGAAATCCTTCTTACTGTCAGAGTCCGAGAGGAGGCGGTTATTCATTGAGATGGCCATGGACTTGCTGTAAGTAGGCAGAATGTTTCATACTGTACTCTACTGTATTTTCCATACTATACTTACCTCAAACACCTCATTTCACTCTTTTATGTCCCTTATTGGTGTGAATATGCTGTGTCTTAGGTGCTATGCATGTGCAGTAGGAAGGTGTTTTTCTGAGTTAGGCTAGGTTAGGGTCCATAACTACCAATCCAGGAGCCAGGGACTTGTAAGTACCCAGAATGTTGAATATTGTATGAACCTACCTCAAAAACCTCATTTTATGCTTCTTTTGCATTTATTTCAGTCTTTTATGTCCCTTGTTGGTGTGATTTGGGTCTTAAATAGGTGCTATGCATGTCCAGAGAGAGTTGTATAGGTGTTTCTCTGAGTTAGGGTCCATAAGTACAAGTCCATAAGCTGGGGCCCAATATCCGGACAAGACCACTATCTGGACATGCCTATGGCTCTATTATGTCGGATATTGGAGGGATTACTGTATATAAATATATATACACTCAAACCTCAAGTACCGCAGGCAATAGGGACTGGACAAGGACCGTGGTACTCAAATCTGCTTCACTCAGACAATATGTTTACATGTATAATGGTACAATGTGTTCTGGCAACTTTCCATAACTTTCACTTTTACTCCTCCTTACAACCTCACCCCACGTAAATTATCCCCACTTGCACACACCATCGGGTAAAACAATGAAAGAGATATAACTATTGTAATTAAAAACATCAGTGGTATTAAAAATAGCATTAACAAAAACAGAAGTTTGGCTGGGTACCCTTTTGTTGATATGTAGCTCCACAGTATTTTCCTCCCACCCCTCACCCCCAATGTTGTTGTCAAAGTTTCACCCGCTCTTGTATCATGTGGCCTTCAGGAGAGACCTTAGGCCGTATGGTTAAACGAAAATTTATGGGTCTGACAGTTTTAGGGGACGAAATAGAACAAAAATTTATGCTAACCAAAAAGAATTATGTTCATCTTTGTGTTCTCGTGAATTAACATTCAGTTTCACATTCTTCGTTTGATATCGCGCTTCCCTACACAATTCGGACAGACTAAGCATATGGCTAAACTGCTCAGTCAGTCCGAAAAGTGTTGGGAAAAGCGATACCGAATGAAGAATGTGAAACGGAATGCTAACTCACGAGAACACATGGATGAAAGTACTTTTTTTTTTTTTTTTTTTTTTTTTCCCCAAACATTCTCGTTCCATTTCGTCCCCTAAAACTGCCAGACCCATAAATTTTAGTCTAACCATACAGCCTAATGTCTCTCCCGAAGACCACACAATACGAGAAAGTGAAACTTAGACAACATTATCGGTGGGGGGTGGGGGAAGAGTGCCAGGAAGCTACCTATCAACACAAGGGTACCCAGCCCGACTTTTTTGTTAATGCTATTTCTAATACCACTGATGCTCTTAATTACAATAATTATATCTCTTCCACTGTTTTACCCGATGGTGCGTATAAGTGGGGGTAATTTACGTTGGGTAAGGTTGTAAGGAGTAAAAATGAGAATTTCTCTGACACTCCACATAACGCCCTATAGGCTTAAGTTTCTTAGTCAGCTTCAGGACAAATATAAACTTTCACAACACATGATCTTTATCTTCTGGTCCTTCCAAATCGTTATGATGGTGCTTTCATTCACGCCATACATTTTTGCCATTTTGGTAGATGTACGCTTTACATAAAGCAGTCAGAAGGACCTTACCAATTCAGTTCATATTCCTCTAGTTTGTTTTCGATGTTTATCTGACTATTTTCAGGGTGATAAATTACCACTTCCTGCAGAAAAACTTCCCACTTTTTATCATCACGTTCCTTAAGCTGTACCTATGATTGTCTTGACGTACTCAAAGGTGGTTTTCGTCTCCCAATTTCCCAACTGGATGCTAGGTTAGATTAGGTTAAATTATTAGGTATAGTTAAGCTAGGTTAAGTCAAGTGTACTTAACCCCTAAAACGCGGCTGTGTACGCGCGATCCCCCCCCTGTGGCGGGGTTGTAGCGGGGTCTGAGTACCTGTGGAAAAATATTTGCCAAAAATCATAGATTAACCCTAGAGCATTAAAATTTTTATGGCATATATTACTTACATTCAGCTATCTCCTGAGCCACATGTTGAGCCTTCGTTGACTACCAAAGGACTTGTGAAGACTTGCAAAGTTGGGTAACAAAGTCTTCACTCTCACACCTCCAGAAACCCGGTTTTCTTTCTACCACAGCCTCAATCTGTCACAGTACACTTTATACAACAACGTACAGGTTGTTTGGAATCCGTATTTGTAAATAAGAACTGAAAATAAGGCTAAAATGGACGGAGCGCACGGCCGACATGCAGTGCGGTGGCGATCTTCCCGTCAATATTGTCACATTTGCCTTTTCTCGGCAAAAAACACGTATACTCCTTTTTTTTCCATCATAGGACTTCGCAAACGTTTGCCTGTCACTATTACGGTCATAAAAATCAATGTCACTGCCAGTATTGTGGATTGGGACTGAGGAAGACCACCGCGGCGCGAGTTTATTCAGCCTTACGGCAGGCACTTTATTCTCACTCCTGTCGGCCACTCGCACTTCATTTCTATCGCTCACTTTCACTGTATCTGTTTTTTTTTTGCCTTATTCATCAGTGTCACTGTCCAGTGTTATAAAAATAATATTTTATACACAAAAAACTTTCACTTTCAGAACATAGAATAGGAAAATATGCTTTTATCTTTTTATACTGGAGTGACTGTCACTCGCAATACTTATATCATTACTATGTACAATTATTTACAACAAAAAACACTGTAACTGTCAGTGCTTTTACAAGTACATACACTAATTTACACTCATCAGGCTGTCACTGTCAGCACGTAAAAGAAAACTAAACAATATTATCACTGTCACTCTCAGTATTTTTCCCAATATTTTTACCCTTATTTTCAAAATCTACTTAGGCTGTGGTAGTCGAAAAAACACGGGTAAGCACAGAGGGGAACTTTGCACTCTTTGCACTGCAAGGAGGTGCGCCTAAAAGTTCTTTCCTGCCTGGTAGTGTGGCTGCACACATGACACCTCCTCAGTGCTTTCCCCCTCTTTGCAGTGGCTGGCAGTGGCTCCAGGCGGTGTCGCTGAAGGTAGGCCATACACTGTAGGCGGTCTGGAGGTGTGTGAGGGTGGCGTTTGGGACCTGTAGAAAGCACCTGGCCGTAACGCTGAAGCAGCTGGTAGACACAAGTCTTGGAGAATCTTCTGAGAGAGTAGTTGGCTGGCTTCCTGTTCTTGATTTTATACAGGATGAAGGCGTTCAACATGCACATGTCAATCAAGTGCAAGAACACCTTCCTGTACCAACGACGATTTTTCCTCAGACAGTCAATCTCTCCAATCATCATATCCGACTTGTCCACCAGCCGCATATTGACGTTATAGTCAATGACAGCATCAGGCTTCATCACAGGCTCGCCAGTCCTTCTGTCGACCTTCCCTGTTGCCAGCATTTCACCCTTGTGTACTGTGGTGAGCATGTTCACGACTCTCTTATCATGCCACCTGATCGCAAGCATCTTGTCAGATTTCTTCAGGTGCACGTCTCCCCGCTTTGACTTTTCAGCCTCTGGGAAGGCAGGGTAATGTGCCCTGTTACTTCTGACAGTGCCACAGGAGCCGACGCCGTGTTCAGAAAGGTACTTGGCGAGTTTTGGAGCTGTATAGTAATTGTCCGTATACAGGACATGATTCTCGCCAAAGTACTTTTCCAAAAGCACTTTCACCACAGAACCAGAGAATCCAAGGGGGTCAGTCTTATCCAAGTCGACATTGCTGGCGGTGTAGATGACGAAGTCAAGGATGAACCCCGTCTTGCAGTCGCACAGCACGAAAAACTTGATTCCAAAGCGGTGGCGTTTGCTTGGAATGTACTGGACGAACCGAAGACGGCCCCTGAACAATACCAAAGACTCGTCAATCACGACTTTCTTGAAAGGGCGCAAGAACCTCGTAAACTTATCTTTGATCATGTTCAGGATTCCCCTCACTTTCCATAATGGGTCAGTTTGGGAAGGCTCATCATTATTCGCAAAGTGAAGATAAGTCATCAGCTGCCTAAAACGATCGCGGCTCATGTATATATTGAATATTGGTGTTGGGCACAGCTCGTCGGAACCCCAGTACTCTTCCAACTTATGCTTCCAGTTGTGCGGCATAAGCAACATCAAGGCAATAAATACAAAAAGCTCGCGGATCGTCAAAGGCACCCATGATGCCATCCGCGACGTGGATGGCGTCGCAGCCTCACCTTCTTCTTCGCGAACTGGCGCACATTGCCCCTCGTACCTGTTGGTCTCGGTACAGATGTGCTCCATAACCTCGTCGTCAAGGAAGGCCAACAGGTAGTCAACACATTCACCATCGTCGTCCACAGGGAAGTCAGCCTGAAGTCCACACTCACTTTCGTCAAAGGGCAGATCTTCAGGCACAAAATCTGATCCCTCTGACCACACGAAAGCATCTAAATTTCCCTGCCTAGGCTGGGAGGTGCTTGGGGCGGCGGGGGGTGAGGCAGGTCGTGTGGGAGTGGGTGAGGCAGGCTGGGCAATAGTAGGTAAGGGAGAGGCTATCCCAGGCCGTGTTGGTGTTGTGGTGGTGGTGGTGGGAGGGACATTATCGCTTGGGTCAAGGTCACCCGCGGTGGCGTGACTCCTGAGTTGCCTAGTGGGAGTTAGCCTAGGGGACTTAACTTTACTGACACGAACACTAGGCCTACGATAACCTCTCATACGTAACATTGCTCGTCTACTTCCCTTTCTCGGTGGTGATGGAGACTCTGATGACTCAGGAGACAGGACAGCAGACGAGGAGGACGAGAGAAGAGGGCTGGGAGAACGTGGCGGGCTTGCGGTGGTGTGGCGTGGCGTAGTGGACAATGGCGGTGCACTGGTGTCTAGGCTCCTCTTCCTTTTTTCTCCCTTTCCATATTCGAGGCCCCTTTTCACCGGGGCCTTCCCTGTTGAGGTGCTGGGCACAGTCACAGTTTCCTCCGGCACAGAAATAATCACTTCAGGGCCTGAATCAGCACTCGATTGTGTCTCTGATTCAGCCAGGCTAGACAAAACACCCACATCACTGCCATAGTCCATAGAGGCTTTCAATAGTTCTGATGCTATGGCCGAGTCACTTAGCCCCTTGGTAGTCACTGGTAAAGTTTTGAAGGGTGTAGAGGTAACAAAACCCTTTTTCGGAGGGCTAGAAGGCACGGAACTAGAAGAGCTAGAGCCTGACATGGTGTCACCGTGGCAGATTTGCGTGGACTGACGCTATTCTGGGGCAAACTGCGCGAAAAAATGACAGTGTGACAACTGGGGAAACAAGCGTTTCCCAATAGCAAAAAGTGCTTGCGAGATGACGGCGCAGATTGACACGTATCAGCCATCCGCGCGTTGCCATATCGCACGACGAGGGAGGGCCACGCATCGGTGCGTCCGTGGGTAAAAAAAATGAGACTTGGCAACAACCGAGGTCAGTAGTACAAAGGTCAAGTGTGCTAAAAGTAGCTCACAGGTGGCGGGACTGATAGACAATACCAGCTTGAGCCTGCTTGCCCGCGGTTATTCAAAATTAACTCAAATCGCAAACGCGACGACCCGCCGTTTTGCCCTTTGGGCCGACCGTCGCAAATGCGACGATCCGCGTTTTAGGGGTTAAACACTTAGGACAGGCCCTTTCGCCGTAACCCCGACGAGTCAAACGAGTTGACACCGTGGAACACAGCTAAAAAGAACGGGGAAACAGATTTAGCATGAAATGTTTATTTACCACGCGGAAATAATCCGAAAAATATAAAACTATCAGGAAGAAGCATAGCGAAGAATGTGGAACCGAACGCAAACTTACGAGAGAACATGGATGGAAGTCATTTTTTTTTTTCTGATTAGCAAATATTTTCGTTCAGTTTCGTCCCCTAAAATTGCGAAACCCATATGACTGTGAGGTAAAGTCAGTGAGATCCGAGAAAGGACTTTATAGCCGTATGCTCAGTTGGTCCGAAATGTGTTGGGAAGCACAAATTCGAACGAAATAATTATATGGAGCTGAACACTAACTTACGAGAACACATGGATGAAAGTTTTTTTTTTTTCCTAATTAGCAAACATTTTCGTTCCATTTCGTCCCCTAACACTGCGAAACCCATTATGAGTGTGCGGTAGAATTAGGTGAGGCGCAAGAAAGGGCTGATAACCGTATGCTCAGTTAGTTGGAAATGTGTTTGGAAGCACAATCAAACGAAGTATGTGGAACTCAACGCTAACTTACGAAAACACATGGATAAAAGAGTAACTTTTTGTCTAACTAGTAAAAATTTTTGTTCCATTTCGTCCCTTAAAACAGCAAAAGCCATTATGAGTGTGGGTAAGAACTAGGTGAGGCATGAGAAAGGACTGATAACCATATGCCCAGTTGGTCCGAAATGTGTTGGGAAGCATGAAATCGGACGAAGAATGTGGAACTGAACCCTAAGTTACGAGAAGAAAAGGAATTATTTTTTTATTTTTTTTTTTTCCTGATTAGCATACAATTTCGTTCCATTTCGTCCCCTGAAATTGAGGAACCCATATTTTTTGTCTAACCATTCTGCCTTGAGTGTGCCCAGGAAGCATATTTCCATTCTCTATGCGTATTCATCTTGCCGCCAGGAACGATGCTCGCCCAGTTGTTTCCAAACGAACCATAGGTTTTTCTCGAAAATATGCTCAGTGTGTTTCCCAGGCAAAATGTTCTCAATGTAACTTATCCCACTAGGGTTGCTTAGCTGAGGTGGCTGGGTGTGGTATTGAGATAAATACCCATACAGAATGGAAATATGCGCCCAGGAAAGGTACCCAGAGTCTAGAGAGTGACGTCATTGCGCATGACTTTCAAATTTAGTTGCCAGGCCAGCTGACTTCGCACGTGAGCTTAAGTTTTTCCGCTTGTTGACATGACTTGTCTCATTATGCTGACCGCATTAGAACAAAAACGTGTTACTTAACCATGTGTTACTCAAGGATTGAGTGTTCTCTCTCTCTCTCTCTCTCTATATATATATATATATGTGTGTGTGTGTACAGTAATCCCTATACTATCCGGACGCCCACTTTCCGGACACCTCACTTACCGGACATTGTGGGCCTGGACCTTCAGAACCCAAAAATGGCCAAAAAAAGAAAAAACTCCCCCCAAAATCCTATTTTTTTCCCTCCCGTAATTTGAAATTGCTGCTTGGCGCCGAACAGCTGTGTACATCACGGCTCCTTCACCCCTTCCTTCCTTCCTTCCCCCTCTCCCCTCCCCTGTCAGTGTTGCCATTTGGTATTTTTCATTACCAAATGTGGGCCAATTTGGTAATGAAAAATTCGTTTGGTAATGAACCAGAATAATGCATTACCAAATGGATTTTTCATATGTATGAGGATACACAGGATGGAGATGGTGGATTGTTTGCTCTCTCTGATTAATCTGCTAGCCCACATAAATAATCAACATGCTGTTATAAGGAGAGTGATTACATGTATTTCCACTTCTATATATAAGTAGTGAAGAATAAATGCCAGCTTTACAAATTTGGTAATGAAAAGTTAAATATGGTAATGAAAATTGAGGAGTTTGGTAATGTGGCCATTGCGATCTGGCAACTCTATTTCCCAGTCACCAACAGTCACTGTGGGGAGGCGGTGGTTCAGTTGGTAGAGAGGTGGCCAGCAGTCCTACCGGACCCAGGTTCAAATCCCCGCTGGGGCAGGGAACAGTTTAAGGATTTGAATTTCATGAAATCGGACTTTACTGATCTACCCGAAGAACCGCCAACATGTCGTAAAAATACACCAGTCCTGTATGAGACAGCCCTAGCTTGTATTCAATATGGATGGCGGGTGTTAGCGCCGAAGTGGTGACATGTAGAGGTGTATGGTATGTAGGAGGACTACTGAGCCTTGAGAGCAGGCTATGAAGCCTAAGCCCAGAGTCGGACACACACACACACACACACACACACACACAGACACACACACACAAACTTCGATCGCGAGTAGTTGCTTATCGCAGTGGATGCCACACGTGCTCGTTTTTTGTGAACAAACAGTGAATAAACTGCAATACCTCGCCACTAGACCACACGGGAATATACAGTGTTGTGCAGTGTTAAGAAATTAGAATTTAAAGTGCAAAGGATTAACCGCGGAGTCCAAACGGGCGGTTGAAACTGGCATGGTGCATTTAACAATGTGCAGTGTTAAACAATTATAACTCACAATGCAAAGAATTACTGTAAGTGTAGCACAACATTAGATTACTGTTTGTGCTTCAAGAGCATTTTCACCACTGCCAAAGCCTTAGAGAAGGCGTCCATGGACGTGCTGTAGGTACCCTGGCTGAAGTACAGTCACTTCTAATTTCTCATTCTTTGGTTCCATTTCATTTATTTCATTCTTTATGTCCATTATTGGTGTGAATTTTGTCTTAAATAGGTTTAAATAGGTGCTGTGCATGTCCAGTAGGGAGTTATTTAGGTGGCTTTCAAAGTTAGGCTGGGTTAGGGTCCTTAAGTACCAGTCCAGCAGGCAGGTGCCCACTTGCCGGATGGGACCACTTTCCAGACATGCCTTTGGCTCTGTTATATCAGATAGTGGAGGGATTACTGTATACATGCACAGTGAAAGCTCGATTATCCAGGCTCGGCTTATCCAGTTTTCGGTATATCCGGGCCTTGACCGAATGGTTCAGTTGTATAGTAATACCTAGAATTATCCATACGATAGCTCCGGTTTAAACAGGAAGCATCTGGTTGCTAGCGAGCAAGGCACAGGTAAACGAGCGTGAATCTACCCCCCACCCACACCTACTCATGATTCGATCACAAGGATGGTAGGGTGGAATTTGGTGGGGCGACTGATAACTTAACCTAGCCTAAACTTCCTTAACTCCCTAATAATTTAACCTAACCTAACCTAACCAGGGTTCCAGTTGGGAAATTGGGAAACGAAATCCTTTTTGAGGAAGTTTCTTCCATTTTGCCAGAAACAGTCGTAGGTATGGCTTAAAGAGTGTGATGATAATAAAGGAGGAAATCTTTCTGCAAGAAAAGGTAATTTACCACCCTCAGAATAGAAAAATACAGAAAACAAACTAGATGAATACGAATTGAATTGGTGAAGTCTTTAAGCAGCATATGTAGATGAAAATTTATGAGTTTCACAATTTTAGGGGACGAAATGGAACAAAAATGTTTGTTACACAGAAAAATTACTCTTAATCAGCTTTTAGATCCACATTCTCTGTTCGATATCACTGTTCCCAACACATTTCGGACCTACTGGGCATACAGTTATTTCTGCTTCTCAAAGTTAGGTGTACATTTGTTGCTCATTCTTTTGTTCATTCTTAGCGTATTGATACAAATAGTAATGTATTCCATAATGTATTCCATTAACCCCTTCATGGCTGCTGGCCTTGAACAACACTTTACTGTTTCGGTGTCAGTGACGTTGAGTTAGGGCGAGCTATAAAAAACTACAAACAATTGTAGGAAGGGAACGAAGGTCACTGGTATGTTTACATGATCTTACTCTACCATCCCAAGCAGTCAGACATTCACTTCATTCCAGATGTTTTCACCGATGTTTACATACTTATGTTACAAGCGCCCTAATTATGAGTGAGTTTCTTTCAGCAAGAGAACATAATTTACCACCCTCAAAATAGTCAGAAAAATACAGAATACAAACTACAGGAATACGAACTGAATTGGTATGGTCTTTAGGCTGTATGGTTACACGAAAGATTATGGGTTTTACAATTTTAAGAGACGATATGGAGCAAAAATGTTTGCTAATCAGAAAAAAATTACTCTTTTGTCCCACATGTTCTCGTAGGTTAACATTCAGATCCACATTCTTCGTTCGGTATCACTCTTCCCAAAATATTTCGGACCAACTGAGCACAGTTATTTCTGCTTCTTAGAGTTAGTGTACATTTACTGCTCATTCTTTTGTTTTTTCTTATGTGTATGAGTGAAAGAGAGAGGACTGATACAAACAATAATGTATTCCATTATCACTTTCATAGCTGCTGGCCCTGAACAACACCATACTGTAATGGTTTAGAGAGGACTGATACAAACAATAATGTATTCCATTATCGCTTTCATAGCTGCTGGCCCTGAACAACACCATACTGTAATGGTTTCAGTGACGTTGAGTTAGGGTGAGCTAAAAAAAACTGTGAGCAATTATGGGAAGGGAATGAGGGTCACTGGTGTGTTTACACGACTCTATTCTACCACCTCAAGCAGTCTGGCGTTCACAGTTCACTTCGTCCCAGATGTTTTCGATCGATGTATACATGCTGATGTAACAGGCATCCTAATTTTATTAATTCTTACACCAATCATAGCAAATCACAGGATGGGTGTAGGGCAAAAAAAAATAATAATAAAAAAAAAAAGCCGGTTGTGCCACACAAGTCTTTTCACATATGTAAGAAAAAGAAATGGGTTTTAGAACTTTGAAAAAATGGTCCCAAGGCCAACCATGGGAGCGCGCAAAACTCTGAACCCACAGCCATTGAGGGGGCTAAACATACGTTTTACATTAAGCAGTAAACGCACCTTACCAAATCATTTCATTCTGATAGTCTGTTATATTTTTCAGATTATTCTTCTTCTTGTGGGTTTAAGGGTCACGGCCAGAGCAATGGCCCAATGCCCTGCCAATGCAAACTGCTTAGGGCCTCACATTATATGCAGGAGAGCTGTCTAGATTTTCGGATAAAGTCAGACGTGCACCTCACGACCTGTTCTCGTAACTGTGGGTCCCCGATACTGCCTCCCAGGAGTGTGTGGAGAGACAAACTGAGAACTCCCAGAGATGCCAAACGTTTTCACAAAAGGGTGCGAAGGGAGTGGAACCTAAGACACCATAACATGAAATGTTCTATGGTTTCTTCAACCTGAGGACACCACTGGCACCATGGGTGCTCTATCATACCCAAACGGTACAGGTGGCTTGCAAGGCCTGTGTGGCCCAACCGTAACCTGGTGATGGCTACATCAATGTCTCTGCAGGGATGGCATGCCCAAGGGTGTTCAGAGGAGTCAGAGTGAAAACGCCTCAAGTGGGAGGCAGGTAGGGTGGTCACAAGGTGCGCATTCCAGTGCGATATGCAGGCGCTGCTTGCAAGTTTAGGAAATGTGGCACTGTCTGGCGTCACATGGACCAGTGTACTGGAGGTCAGTGTTTGCTTTGCTGCTGCATCTGCAATTTCATTGCCACGGATGCCCACATGCGAGGGAATCCACTGAAGGCGGAGGTGCCAGGGAGGAGTAACAAGGAAAAGGTGGTGTTCCATGATAGTATGGACAGTCCTGACATGAGTCACTGGACGATCTGAGAGGAGGAGGGTAAGTGCAGACCGTGAGTCGGTGTATAAAACTACCGATTGAGGCTGGAGGAATGTCCGGATAAATTCAAGTTCCTGGAGGATGGCTATAAGTTCTTCGGTTAGGACATCATACTGCCCGCTGAATGACCAAGTTTGGCATATGGAAAGATCTTCAAAATAGGCCGCTGAGGCAAAGGAAGATGGAGGGGAGTGATACCCATCCGTGTAAATTCTCAGGAAGTCATTATAAACAGAGGAGTCCATGCTGTAAAAGAGTTGCCGTGCCAAGACTGCATCTGTTGACTTTGAGAACGGTACTGGGAAGTAGGGGGAGACATGTGGAGACAAATCCTTCCAAGGGGGTACTGGGGGGAGAGGGGGCACTGGGGGAGGCCTGGGCAGATCGAGAGACTGGGTGTGGCAGGCTCCGATGCTGCGGATAATGTACGGTAACCTCACTCGCGGCCAAGTTGGGGGCTGACGAAGGACTGTGGAGAGGCAGTAGAGGGAGGAGACCGGATGGCTGGAGGGAAGGGCCGAAATGCGGTGAAGCAGCCGACAGTCCAGTTCCATGCGGTAGATGGAAAGGGGCATCACCCCTGACTCTACATGAAGCGAAATAATTGGGGTGGACTTGAAGGCACCTAGGGCAATGCGAAGTGCTGTGCTCTGGACAACATCCAACTTCTGTAGGTGGGTCTGGGCAGCCGATCCGTAAAGGGTGGTGCCGTACGTTATCTTCCTGCGGATGAAGGCCAGATACAGTCGGAGAAGAGTGTTTTGATCAGCACCCCAGCGAACTCTTGCGACACACTTCATGATGTCCAGGCGCCTAAGGCATGCTGATTAAAGATGGTCAATATGGGGGGCCCAGGTGAGACGGGGACTGTCCAAATGGAGGCCCAGAAACTTGTGCCGGGTCCGGAGGGTGAGAGGTTCTCCAGCAAATTGAATCATCGGCATGGAGGGGAGCCTTCGTTAGCCAGAGTACATAAGAGCACTCTTGGGTGCATTGACTTTTAGCCCCCAGTCTGCATCCCAGGTGGCAAAGGCATCCACAGCCTGTTGGAGGCGATGTTGGCCCTCCCATAGGGAGGCAGCACTGCAGAGGCTTGAGACATCATCTGCATAGATTAAGATGGATACTCCAGGAGGATGAGAGAGGTCATACATCAGTACATTGAAAAGTAAGGGACTGAGGCATGATCCCTGTGGCACTCCCTGCCTGACTGGGGTAGGGGAAGAGTACATACCCCAAAGGGAAACACGAAAGAATCGTCCCTCGAAAAAACTTTGTACTCAGGCCAGTGCAGAGCCTGTGATGCCAAGACGGCACAACTTGTACAATATCCCACCATGGGAGGCAGAATCAAAAGCCCCCTGGAGATCCACAAAGGCAGCCAGGAGTATCTGCTTATGACAGAATGCCTGGTGGACATGATGGTCAAACTGGAGGAGGATGTCAGATGTCCCCCTCCCTGGGCGGAATCCACATTGTACCTCAGACAGGCGGCGGTCATGCTCCAGCCACCAGGAGAGCCGACGGCACACCAGTCTCTCAAGCACCTTCCCGACATTGGAGAGCAATGCTATCAGTCTTTACGAAGCCGGAGAAGAGGGGTCCCTTCCCGACTTCGGGAAGGGCAGGAGGTGGAAGGTTTCCCATTGTGAAGGGAAGATCCCTGATGCCCAGCTGTTGTTAAAGATGTCTAAGAGCGACATCTGAAGGCAGACAGGGAGATGAATCAAAAACTCATTATGTACTAATTCTGGCCCACATGCCCTCTTTGGTAGTCAGGTCCACAGAGCAGAGGAGAATTCTGCCTGGGTAAAAGGAGAGGCTAAGCCTGCTGGGGGGGGGGGGAGAGATGCCTGCTCAAGTGACCCTGAGTAAGTGCTGAAGACCTGGAAGTGGAGCTAGGGAACCAAATCTAGATTCAAAGAAGGCAACCAGTAAAGTAGCCTTGTCTTGGAAGCCTACCAGAAGATTACCCTCCTTTACCAGAGGATACGAAAGGGTGGTAGGACGACCCTTCATTGTCCGAATAAAGGACCAGGTCCGGGATGGTGAACCTGAGAATGACAGGGTTGAGCAGAAAGCAGACCAGGCAGCACAGCAAGTTCAGGTGAGAATCTGCTTGCATTCTGCATCCCTATGGCGGTGAGTATCTCGGTGGCTAGGGCAGGGACATCTCCGCCAGACATTCCAGGAAGACCTCCTAGCTCGGACAACCCTGGTGCAGTCCTCTGTCCACCAAGGAACCGTGGCAGTGCCTCGGGGACGTGTTGAGGACCTGCGGAAGGTCGCCTCACCTGCTGTGATCACAGAGGATGTAAAGCCCATCACGCGATCATGTAAGGGTCCTCCAGGCAGAGGCCCAGTGTTATCAAGGGTCGCCATAAAGGAGGACCAGGACACTCATGTGAGGATCCAATGTGGACGAGGTGGAGCAGAGCAGGGTGGGGAGAGATTGGGGACATCTAGGATAACTGGAAGGAGGTCAGACCCCAAATATGGGCCAGTCCAAATGGTTGCACCTCCAAAAACAGGATCCCCCACATATAGATCAAGTGTGGAAGGTAGGCCTCAGTTCAGGTCAATAAGGGTCTGTAACCCCAATGGGGTGAGCAGGGTGAAGCAATCAGTCTTTAGCAGAAACCGGAAAAGGGAAGTTCCTAACCTATTGCCAGAACCTAGGGCCAGGAAAGAATCCCAGTGGGGGTGTCTGGTGTTAAAATCACCCAGGAGGAGGCATGGTGAAGGGAGTTGGTCTTGATAGGCCCGGAGCTCTTCCAGCCCTATGTCCTTGCATGGGTTGTAGCATACCGCCAGTGATCCATCCCCACTCGAGGGATAGACGGACCGCAAGTACTTCCAACACCCCTCGTGGGGGGGGGGTCAATGGCAGAACCAAACTAGGCACATCCTCCCTGCCTGGGACAGCTAGACCTCCTCTGACACCCTGACAATCAGCTCGGTATACAGTAAAACCCCTGAGCGATAGTTGGAGATGTGGAGATAACCAAGTCTCACATAGACCAATAACGTCTGGAATGAGGTCCGCTATTGTCTGCTTGAAATTGGAAGTTTTCTGAAGGAGCGATCTGGCATTCCAGAGCAAGAATCTACATAGAGGTGAATGAGCCATCACTTGGGTGAGAGTAGAGAGAGAAACTGGGACAGGAGCCTGACACATATGTCTATAAAGGACTGTCCATTTTTGTACATAGACAGGGCTGTAAGTAGAAGGTCCACAAAGGACCCTGTAGAATGAGCACCTGTGGGGTTGGCATATGGGGAAGCGTGGGAGGTTGTCCTTGGTACAGGCTGACGTGGAGGGGCAGGAGATTCTCCAGGTGTGGAGCCCGTCTCAGGAGATCTGGGGGAGGCAGCATGAGATATGTTTGAAGCTGAGGCAGGAGTTGTGACCATTAAAAGGGTGGAACTGGCTGACATTACACCAGGCTGGGTGGAAGGAGCTACTGAGTCTTGTGCAGCATGTGGGAAAGAGGTCCTAGTTGGGTGGGGACGCTGTTGACGGGGCTCGGGTGGAGGGAGAGGGTGGAGCAGCACTGCTGACTGGGAGGTTGAGTGGGAGGACACGGCAACTGTTCGCTCCACTTCACTTGGTTTAGTTGAAGACCTACCACCAGATGTTTTAGGAAGATTGTCGAGGGGTTGGAGCTGGCAGGAATGCGGCCGGATGGATTAAGGGCACGTAAATGGGTGTTGACATCTGACAGGGCCGACGGGTCAGCCCTAGCAGCGTCATGGATGGCAAGTGCTTGCTGGTAGACTGGGCACATGCGGGAGACAACTTGGTGTGTGCCACCACAGAAGAAGCAGTAGGGGTCATTGGTGCATTGACCACCCGATGGGGATTTGCATGGGTGGAACCCGCTGCAACAAGAGCATCGAACTTTATTTTTACATGATATTGTGCCATGACCAAATCGGTGGCATGTACAGCACCTCAGGATGGGAAAAGTGTAAGTCCCTACAGAGTAACATAAGTGGCCAAATATGACCTGCTCCGGCAGGGGGCCCTTGAATTTGAGCTGTACCACCCTGGCTGCCACTGCTGCGTCGCCACCAGGAGGGCAGACCATGAGGTGAGTGACTTCCACTAGGTGGGAGGAACAGTTGCCAAGGCAGCGAAGATTACAAGAAAGTTCCTCCTGTGTGATATCAGGAGCAACAGGCCCTATTTTCCCGTATGAGAACTCGTCACTGGAAGGTGAGCAAGCCAACCAACACCTTACTGGCCAGTCCACCAGCTGGGTGAGGGACTCTGGTGGTACAATCATTTTGGCCACATCATCTGCAAAAACACAGAACCTAATAGCTGCTCCTTTACCTAAAACTCAGAGTGATCCCTCTATACAATACATACCCCATGAAGATTTGTTGGTGGCATCCGACAACCTGCGGGGATTAAAAAAGGGGTATTGACCTTGCTAAGTAAACGAGGCTCCTTGGTTCACTGGGGACATTACCAACTGGGGCGGAAGGCCAAATCCACTTTTCCGGGCCACCTCCCTCGTCACTAGTGGCGGAGGCCGTCCTCACCCTCTTACCAGGGGCAGCGACTTCATCGGCAGCAGGGGCGAGGTCCATATGGACGTCCTGTGTGGTGAGGCCGGTCATGGAAGACTCCATGCCTGGCCGAATACCGGGCCGTTACACTCACTTTGTTATAACACTGGGACACTGTGGTGTTACTGTGATATGCCCAAAATAAACTGGTTGTGACTGTATGGCTGAGATGGGTTAACACCCGAGAGTGAGATGGTTGACAACACAGCCGGGAGGAGCATGTCCGACAACGACCGGGTCTAGGCAGTGTCCCCCGCCAAAATATCTTCAGATTATTTCTGGGTTGGTAAATACAGTAAACGTTTCTTATTGAATCTGTTTTCCCATCATTTTTAGCTGTTCTGGTGTGACAACTCTTGTTTATTTTGTTAACATAATGGCAGCAAGGACTGTTCTTCCCTAAGTGTTTAAACCTGGCCTAACCGAGCTTATCTGTACCTAATAATTTTAACCTAACCTAACCTCCAGTTGGGAAATTGGGAAACGATATCCACCTTTGAGCACGTTGAGTTTCTTCCACTGCGCTGGAAACAGTCGTAGGGGAACGTGACAATAATAATGGGGAGGAAATTTTTCAGCAAGAAAAAGTATTTTGCCAAACTGAAAGTTGTCAGAAAATAACAGAAACAAGCTGGAGGATTATGCATTGAATTGGTAAGGTCTTTCTGCTGCTTCAAGTGTACAATGAAAGACACAATTATCTTCCCAAAGTCTGACACATATAGCTTGGAAAAATCGAACCATTTGAAACACGCACTAGTAGAAACAGGGTTTTCATTGTATTTCGCCTGGTGTAAATTTTCTTCAGACTGAACTGGGAAGATAGTTGTGTCTTTCATTGTACAGTGGAAGCTCGATTATCCAGACTTGGATTATCCAGCTTTCGGTATATCCGGGCCGTGACCGAATGGTTCGGTGGTACAGTAATACATAGAATTATCTGTACGATAGCTCCGATTTAAACAGGAAGCATCCAGTTGCCAGGGAGCGAGGCATGGGTAAACCAGAGAGAGTCTGTTCACCCTGCCCCCACCCACACCTCTTGCTCACAACTCGATCACAAGGGTGGTAGGGTGGAGTTTGGTGAGGCAACTGATACACCTAACCTAGCCTAACCTTGCTTAATCACTAAATAATTTAACCTAACCTGACCTAATCTGGGCTCCAGTTGGGAAATTAGGAAACTAAATCCACTTTTGTGTACGATGAGTTTCTTCCATTATGCCCGAAACAGTCGTAGGTACGGCTTAAAGAACGTGATAATAAAAGAGAAAATCTTTCACCACCACCTTTGGCTCTCCTCTCCCTTCACTGATCCACCTGGTGAACAAGCCTGCACCTTTTCTATCCTTAATGACCTAGAGCAGCTTGTACAGCACCCTACGCCTATCCCTGACCTCCTTGGAGAGAGCTCCAACATACTTGATCTCTTCCTTACAACTAATCCTTCTCCTTACACTGTTAATCTTTTCTCTCCGTTGGGCTCCTCTGATCACAACCTTATCACCTTAACCTGTCCTATCACTCCGGTACGGCCTGCGGACCCTCCAAAAAAACGTCGTCTCTGGCACTTTGGAGCTGCTGATTGGGAGGCCCCCAGGCAGTACTTCTTTGATTTTCCCTGGAATGATTATTGCTTCCATGGCAGGGAGCCATCTGGGTGTGCCTTGCGCATTACGGAGGTTATTCTCTCGGGCATGGAAGCATACATTCCTTTCTCATATCCTTTGACTAATGCACGAAAGCCTTGGTTTAATCACGCTTGTTCTAATGCTGTCCGCAACAAGGAGAGGGCCTATAAAAGGTACCGGAGCCAACCCACCCCTGAATCACATCTTTTATACATTTCTGCCCGGAATCGTGCTAAGTCTGTTCTTCGCTCTGCTAAAAATGATTTCATCCGTACAAAATGCTCTCAACTCTCTAACTCGAACTCTTCCCGCTCCTTCTGGCACCTTGCCAGAAACCTTTCTAACAACTTTACCTCATCGTCCTTCCCTCCTCTTTTCTACTCTGATGGCTCTGTAGCTATTTCTTCTACTGATAAAGCAGTTCCAACTCCACCTTAGACATGGAGGGGATCCACATGGTAGGGGGGGGATGCCTGAGGAGGGTGCGGGAGGGGTGGTGGTGGTGGTGGTAAGAACGGTGGGAAGTAGGGTAGCAACAGTGGGAGGGGTGGTGGTGGTGGTAAGAATGGTGGGAAGTAGGGTAGCAACAGTGGGAGGGGTGGTGGTGGTGGTAAGAACGGTGGGAGGTAGGGTAGCAACAAGGTAGTGGGGTAGAGGGATGTGGCGAGAGGGAGGTGGGGGTTACACCCCCCACCGCCTTGGTACAGGCCTGGGTCCCCTCTCCAGTGTGTCCAACACTTAGTTCTGATTGGTTAGAAGCCATCTGCGTCACAGCTGGGGTGGAGCCAGCTGCCGCCAGTTTTTTGTGGATGTTGCACGATCGGCGTTGCTCATCCTCTTAAGAAATTGTGCAAAAAGCCTGATCGATAAGATTAGTACTTTAGGGGTTAAGTACCAGTCCAGCAAGCAGGGGCCCACTTTCGGGATGGGACCACTTTCTGGACATGCCTTTGGCTCTATTACATTGGATAGTGGAGGGATTACTGTATAGAGAAAATAGGAAACAGAAAAGGGTTTTCTGTCAGTTGCCTCAGATAGCTAAGACTCTGTCAAGAAGAGAAGGTGAGGTTTAGAGGAGGAGAGGTGGTGTTCGACAGAGAGAAAGTTAGAGGAAAGGCCGCGAATGTTGCAGAAAAGAAGAAGTGAGTCAGACAGTTGTTCCAGGTATCTCTCTGAGTCGTCACCGGGAGGGGGGCAGATGGTGGGGAAATTTATGGTCCCCCTCTCCTCCATGGGGACTCCGAGGCCTGATTTACTGATGCCATTTTGTTTCCTTTTTAATTTTGAAAAGGAAATGTAGTGTGTACTGTGCATGTAGTTTGGTGCTGACAGTTAGAGAAACATGTACTGGAGAGCATGCTGGCCTACTCTCCGTGTTACTGAAACACTGAAAAAGTTCAGCAAAGGGGGATGGTCAGGAACTAGTCCCAAGGGCTGATGAAACGGGATCTCCAGCTCTCCCTGTCATCAGCTTTCCATCCATCATGGGAGTACTTCTCTGTTCGACTGGTGCTATAGTGTACTCCACGATTACTGCATTCGTGTGTATCTGAGAAGTGAGAAATACGCAATCACTCCATGCTGACGACTTCTTTATAGTGTTTTTTTTTTTTTTCTTTATTGTTGATGACTAATGGCTTTCAAAAATAGTTTCAAACTGCATTTTTTAAAAATGAGAGCCAAAAGTGGTTCTTGGCAAAATATGCCTGATGCTGGGCGGCCATTATTCACGTGTTGTTTAAGTCAAAAATTTTTTGTGTGATTGGTAATGAGGACTTTCAAGAGGCTTTGTGGCAATCCCTGGTAATTAAAATTTTTATGGAGAGTATTAGGAGGCAAAACTAATCAGTTAGGTTAGATAAGAATACAGTATGCACTGATGTGTCCAGTTGGTGAGATCATATATAAACACACTGTCTTGGGTGTCTTAAGGAAAAAAAAGTTAATAATGAAGGGACAGTAAAATTCATGTGTGTGTGTGTGGGGGGGGGGAAACGCTTTGTGCCCGAGGCTTCTTGCTTGCCTTTTTAGTTAGCTGTTTTCTGGGGAGGGGCACTAACCCTCCACCAACCCTTTTAGTTGCCTCATATGACAAGCAGGGATACTGGGGGAGTATTCTTGAAAACCCCCCTACCCCCAGGGGTGTGAGTTGGGGGCAGGGCAGTGAAATGGTGGGGGCACAGGGCGACGTGGAGGCAGTTTGTTTGTGGCCACCCCGTACGGGATTAAGGCGTCTGGCAATAGACAGATAGATAGATAGCTTTGTGCCCGATGTTTGTTATGAACTGACAGTCTTTGCTTGAGAAAATTCGGATCTTACAATATGTGACGGCACTTTGTGTTGACATAATTATGTGAGTTCATTTCTTGTGAATAATACTGTCATACAAATTATATTGCTTGGCTGACATTCTTCTATCTATCTATCTATAGCCAGATGCCATAATCCCGTAAGGGGTGGCCATTTGACTCTGAGTTATTTGTTTTTTGGGACGGGGCACTAACCCTCCACCAACCCACTTGCTGACACGTAGGGAGCACGTATGGTTTGGTTATATGGTTACCAACCAGCATTGTAAATGGTTTCTTGGCATACAGGAAACCATTTGGCTTGTCACTCAATGTAAAGCCACCGGTAAAGGAAAGAAAAGCAATAAGAAGTGACATGAAAGATGGGAGAAATAGGAAGAGAGGAGGGCAGGCACAGAAAAAGAATGATAAAGGCTAAGGAAGAAGTAGCCAGTACTACATCAAGTGAGTGGATGATGGTCGCCATCACCTACCACATGCTTATTATTCACAATTACTGCATTCGTGTGTATCTGAGAAGTGAGAAATACGCAATCACTCCATGTTGACGACTTCTTTGTAGCATTTTTTTTTTTCCTTTATTGTTGATGATTAATGGCTTTCAAAAATAGTTTCAAACTGCATTTTTTTTTTTTTTTTTAAATGAAAGTCGAAAGTGATTCTTGGCAAAATATGCCTGATGCTGGGCGGCCGTTATTCACGTGTTGTTTAGGTCAAAAGTTTTTTGCTTGATTGGTAATGAGGACTTTCATGAGGCTTAGTGGCAATCCTTGGTGATTAAAATTTTTATGGGGAGTATTAGGGGGCAAAACTAATCAGTTAGATTAGGTTAGAATGTGTCCAGTCAGTGAGATGGTAAAGGCAGACATATTTTTAATAATCTATCTATAATAATGTATTTAATGAAAAATATAAGGCTCCTAGAACCCAACCCCCTATTTTACATGTAAATATATGTCACGTTTTAGTGCAAATTTGATTTTGCTCGAGATTCTGCATAACCTATTCCGTGTTGTATGAAGACTCTACTGTATTGAAGTTTGTATATCATCGGAACTTTTGAAAATAATGAAGTGTTGTTATCAGGCATTAAGTGTAATTGCAGTTAGTAAAGTTTGTATAGCTCGAGTGCTTGTGAAAACAGTGAAGTGAAGTTGTAATGCATTAACAGTAATTTATCTGGAAAATAAAGACAGTTAACTTAAGAAGCCAGTGTTTATTCACCACACCTGAGCTGATCTTGTGTACTGTACACCTAGAGGCTGACCAAAGGAAGAACAACTCACTGGGCAATGTCCTTCCTCTGCTGTACTACTGCTGTTGAAGCCTGTGGCAGTGTGGGATGGGGACGTGACACTGGTGTCAGATGTGGGCTTATTAAGGGCTGCAGTGTGTCTAACCATCAATATGGAAGAAAAAGGTGTGCAGACAAGGTCTTGAGCTGGGCAGGAGGAGGAAATGTCCCTGGCGACAATTGTGAAGCTATTACAGGCACAGAAGAAAGAACTCAAAGAACAATTACATGAACGGATTGTCCAATTACAAGCACAAAGTGTCCGATTACAAGCACAGAATGAAGGACAGAAAGAACTCAAGGAACAATTACTGGCACAGAATGAAGGACAGAAAGAACTCAAGGAACAACTACAGGCACAAAATGAAGAAATCAAAGAACAATTTCATGCACAGAGGGAATAGCTTCAAGAGGCATTGCAGGAGCAACAGAGAGAATTACAACTGAGGATGCAAGGACAGCTAGATACTTTCATGGGGGAAATGAAGGAAGAACAGAAACAATTGAAGGAGGAAGTATACGCTGAGCTGCGGCAGTAGAAGTATGAGGTAAGCAATAATGTAACCAAGTGCAAACAGCATGTAGATGACCAGTTGAAGTCAGTTAGTGAGGAAATAATGACGGAGTGTGAACAGCATGTGGACAACCAGCCGAAGATTAGTGAGGGAACAGTGACGAAGTGCCAACAGCATGTACTGTAGATAACCAGTTGAAGCATGTAGTTGACCATGTGAAGATAATTAGTGAAAAAATTGAGGCTGTAGAGAAATACTGCACTGCTGAGCCTCAGGTTAGTGTACAAGGAGCTTATGAAAGGAATGGACAGTGTATGATGAATCTTGATGGATCCCAGACATATAAAGGTAGCGTTACAGGGTTCAGTAATCAGAATGCAGAAGTTTTAAGTCCTGGCTTATTTATGATGCCCCAGTTTTTAGGCCCCAAACCAGTGAAGTGCATGGCTATAATGGGGGCCCAATTAAAAAGAATCTATCTATCTATCTATTGCCAGACACCTCAATCCCGTTTGGGGTGGCCACAAACAAATCGGCTCCACGTCACCCTGTCCCCCACCATTTCACTGCCCTGCTCCCAACTCACCCCCCCCTCTCTCATATACCTCTCCACCCCATCCCTCCATCTCATCCTCAGCCTCCCCCTCCCTCTCCCCCCCTCCACCTCACTCACATACACTCTCTTTGTCAGTCTTTCACCCTCCATCCTCTCCACATGGCCAAACCACCCCAGTGTATTCCTCCTAATGCTTCCTGTCACATCCACATCCACACCACAACGCTCCATTATATCCTCATATGTCAGTCTGTCTCTCCATGTGACTCCACAGGGTCCTCTTAACTCATTTCCACTGCTCTCTCTCTTGATATGTGTCCTTCCAACAACGTCCAAGCTTCACTTCCATACGTTAGAGCTGGTATCACAGTACTGTCATGTAGTAACTTTTTCACTTCCATGCTCACTTCCCTGTTTCTTATCACTGCTTTCAAGGAACCAGCAATCTTTCATCCCTGCTGTACCCTTTCAAGCACTTCACCCTCCAAAGCTCCATCCTTACTCATCACACTACCCAAGTACTTAAACGTACTCACATTTTCCATTTCCTCACCATCTAACCTTGCTGTACATTCACTGACTTCACCTCTCTCAAAGACCATCACTTTACTCTTCCCTACCTTCACCTTTAGATTCCGTTTCTTACACACTCTCCCAAACTCATCCACCAAGCCTTGCAGCTCCCCTTCGTCTTCACTCAACAACACAGTATCATCTGCAAACAACAATACAGGGAGTTTCCAAACACTATCCTCTCTCACCAGGGCCACTCCAACATCCACTACCCAATCTTATACCTCGCTTATTACCCCATCCATGTACAGATTGAACAACCATGGAGACATGACACATCCCTGTTTCAACCCAACCTTCAGAGAGAAAAATTCACTCAGTTCACCATCCACATGCACTGCAGCCTTCACACCATCATACATACTCTTCACAGCATTCAGCAACTTCCCGTCTATTCCATATATTCTTAATACTTTCCACAATCCTTGTCTATCCACCCTGTCATAAGCTTTCTTCAAATCCATGAAAGCTGCATACAATTTCTTTCCCTTCTCTAGAAACTTTTCCACTAAAGATCTAAGAATGAATATCTAATCTACACAACCTCTTCCCTTCCTAAAGCCTCCCTGTTCTTCTCCAACTAATTCCTCTGTTCTTTCTCTAACTTTGTCAATAAGTATCCTATCATACACTTTTCCTATTATACTAAGAAGACAAATGCCCCTATGATTACCACATACTTCTTTTTCCCCTTTTCCTTTGTACAAGGGAATAATTATACCTGACTTCCAATCCTCCGGGACCTTCCTCCCAGGCCAATCTGCACATTTTCCACATCCATTCTACTACTATCTCTCCCCCATGCTTCTGCATTTCACCACACACTCCATCAATTCCTGGGACTTTCCCCAATTTAACTTTCTTCATTGCTTCCACAACTTCTATCCTACTGATTTCTTCCTGTCTTCTCACCTCCTTCCTTCTCCTAGCCATTCCCAGCCACCTATACTCGCATTACTTCCATCCTCTTTGTTCAACAATTCCTTAAAGTTTTCTCTCCATCTGCTCACTTTTTCTCCCTTCTCCACTAGTAATCTACCATTTTTATCTTTCACTCCCTTGCTAACTTCACTTCCACCCTGTCTGACTCTCTTCACCTCTTTCCAGAATATTTTCTTACAGTCCCTCCACTTTACACTCAAATTCCTTCCAGATTTCTCATCCACTCTTTTCTTACTCTCTCTTACTAATCTTTTCACCTCTCACTTTCTTTCTACATATAACTCTCTTTTCCACCTCTCAACTTCTTCCACACCCCTATTTCTCATCCATTCATTGTATGCTTTCTTCTTTTGTGCCACAGCCTGTCTCACCTCTTCATTCCACCACTCTGTTCCTTGCACCCCCCTCTGTCTTCTCTTCATCCCACACACCATATCACATGCTGCACATATTCTGTGAATATCCTGCACACACCTTCCACATTCCCTGTCTGCTCCAATTCATATTTGCTCAATTGTTCCTCCACTTCTCTTTTATATTCTGCCTTTCAAAAAGAAACCTCAGGAATTTGATGGGAGAGTATCTTGGGAAGCTTACTGTTCACAATTTGAGTTACTTGCGGATCAGAATGGTTGGGGTGATAGGCAGACGGCTGTGCAGCTTACTACTAGCCTTAACCCCTTAACCGCGGTGCATCACTTTCGTGACGCTTGGGAGCAAGGGATCATACCGCGGGGCGACACTTTTGTGATTCTGTGTTATTTTGAATTCGCCCGGGCTTTTAAGTGGTGGGTTGTATCATCTATTAGTACTGCCAATGTCCAACACTAGTCAGCACATCTAATCTCATCTGTACTCCCATCCATTGTTGACAATTTAGCCATTTCTCCCCGTTTTTGACTCCCCTCCCTACCTCCCCTCCCTTACCCTATCCTCTCGCCTGCCTGGCCGTGCTACGCTAAGTAAATCTTCCCTGGAATTTTTCACTGATTTCATCCATTGAAATAAGCCCTATGTCCTATTCTTATACCAAATAATATATACAAGAAAGAAATAAGGTAAGTAAGAGTGCCATACACCTAGAATTGGCTAATTATCACCTGACAACACCTCACGTGCACTCGTTCGCTAATTTTCGCTGTTTATTTCCCCTTGAAATATGCCGTATAATCTATTTTCGTAATAAAAATATATATAAGAAAGGAAAGGAGAATCCTAAGTGATATTTACATTTACCTGGAACTACCTAATTATTGCAGGCCACCACACTGTATTATACGCTAAGTAAATCTTCCTTGGAATTTTCCACTGATTTCATCCATTGAAATAAGCCCTATGCCCTATTCTTATACCAAATAATATATACAAAAAAGAAATAAGGTAAGTGATAGTGCCATACACCTGGAATTGGCTAATTATCACCTAACAACACCTCACGTGCACTCGTTCGCTAATTTTCGCTGTTTATTTCCCCTTGAAATATGCCATATAATCTATTTTCGTAATAAATATACATATAAGGAGGGAAGGGAGAAGCCTAAGTGATATTTACATTCACCTGGAAATACCTAATTTATTATGTATTGTCTTGGTTTCCTGCCAATCATTTCATTGCTATATATTAGCAGGTCTCATAGGGCTGAAGTTGGTAGTATTGGACCTACGCTAGGCAGGCGGTAGGAGGCCACCACTATCAGTTCACCGTCGTCTTTGAAAGTGGGAGTATGTCTGATTTGCTCCTGCTAACTTCCGTCACTTTATAGCCCCATGCAAAGGGCCCTGTGACCTTTACCCCCTACTAAACCTCGTGTGGAAAGAGGTAAAGGGCTGACAATTGATAAAGTGACTATGATCTTTTTATTGAGTAAAACAGTGCAAGTGGAATTGTAAATAGTTTGTAAATAATGTGTAAACAGCAAGAAAGCAATGAATGTAAATATAAATGAACAGTGGAAAATAGTTTTATAAGTTACTTCAAGTGACAGTGCATAACACAGTGTAAATAAAATAGAAATGTAAATATTGTAAATAAAGTAGAGAACATAAATAGAAATGTAAATGAGTGGTATTATAAGAATACGAGTATATATACTAGGAGTAATGAAAGTGAAAGTTTCACTCTAGCATGTATGAATACTATGAGTTATGAGAGTGAAGGTGAAAGTGACATTCACTTTCAATGCTAGTATACAGGACGAGAAAGTGAATGCTACGTATTTTACTGAAAGAAATTGAATCCCTACAGTGACAATAAACTACTATTACTGAAGGAAACTTATGGATAAAGACTGTAGATATATATAAGTGTTATATAGTAACAGAAATATAAGCTGTGAGTGTTTTTATGAACAATAGACAACACCAGCGGCAAATGATCGGAAGTGGGATGGTCATACGCCCTCGTAATTTTCATTGCTTTCACAGTGTTTTTTTTGGGGAGTATGGATTCCAAACTATTTGAGAATCATAGATTAGTGTTTCTAGTGATAATATCAGGCTGTGTTAATCATATTACGAGTTGTCGGGAAGTGTAAAGTGGAGACTTCGTTACCCAACTTCAGAGGTCTCCACAAGTCCTACGGTACTTGACGAAGGCTCAACAAACACCCAGGGAGAAAACTGAAGGTATGTGCCATAAGTATATGTGATTTTGATATTCTAGGACTAATAACTGATTTTTGGCAAATATTTTTAGAGAGTCTGTTGGAGCGCGAATATGCCCGCGGGAGCCGCAAGTCAAAGCAAAACAAGCCCGTGGTGTAAGGGTTAAGGGTGCCGCAATGGAAATTCTAGGCCAGATATCAGTGATGGAGAGGAACAGTTATCAGTCCCTAGTAGATGTGGTGGACCATAGATATGGAACCATGTACCAGACCGAGGTTTACAGAGCAAGATTCCAGAGCCATGTACAGGCTCGAGGAGAATCCCTACAACAGCTTGCTCATGACCTGGAGAGTATGGCATACAAGGCATACCCTGGAGCACCTAAGCTGTTGGCTGTTTTACTGAGGGACCAATTCATCGATGCTTTTGATAGTGCAGAGTTGAAGGTGCAAGTGAAGCAGGCACGACCAAGATGCGTGCAAGAAGCAGTAGCCAGGGCTCTAGAATTTGAGTCCTACATCAGGTCCAGTACATCCACATTTCAGGCAGGTCGTAGTGCAGGATTCAAGACAAGAAAGGGGAAGGTATGTGAAATGGAAAAATTTGAGGGAAGTTGCTGGTACTGTGAAAAGCCAGGACACAGAAAAGAGGACTTCTACAAGTGGAAGAGGGAACAGGAGAAGACTGGAGGAGGCTGCTGGTTCTGTGGGAAGTCAGGACACCAGAAGGAGGATTGTCACAAATGGAAGAAGGAACAAGAACAGAGCAGTGCAATGAAATCTTCAGTTGTAACAAAAGCATGTTGGACATGCAATGAGGTGGAACACTTCAGTTTTGAGTGTCTGAAGAAGAAAAAGGATGATAAGAAGAAGGCTGCAGAAGACCAGAAAGAAGCAGAAAACTAGTGGAGGCTGGTGTTAAGGGGCAACCACCAGCCGGCTTTTCCCAGGTTGCCCCACCACTGAGAAAGTGAAGAGAATGGCAATCAACAGTGTGTGAATAGACGGAAGGATAGATGGAAAGAAGTTCCCTGGTGATTGATTTGGCCTCAGAGCAGACTTTTATGAGGCATGATCTGTTACATCATCGGTATCTGCCTGAGTCATCGTAACAACTGTGTGGTGTAACTGAGCACCGGGCAGAACTAAGGGGACCCCCGGATGTCCGGATTGAAGTGGCATGGCAAGAGGCTACTCTTCCCGTCTATATGGCCGACATGGAGGATCCTTGCCTTCTGGGTCTGGACTATCTGATGTCCATGGGATGTGAGCTGGACTTCTGCTCCATGAAGCTGAAGGTTCAAAGAAGGTTGGCTCCCTTCATGGCAGTGAGACATACTAGTTCTGGTGGCAAGGTGAATGTGTGCCACACTACAGTGATACCCCCAAAATCAGAACTACTGCACCAGTGCGCGGTGAGTGGCTTTACCGACAGCTGTTAAGGGGTAGTGGAGCCTGATGTACAGTGCGAGACAGAGGCTGGAGTGATGGTGGGGAGAACGCTGGTGGAAACAGGTGCCAATGAAGTGCTGGTTGTGGTGGCCAGTTTCTCCCGTGATCCACAGAAGATCAGTGAGGAAGAAATTCTGGGACTGTGCCAGGCGGTGGACACTGAGTGGCATCAGAGGAAGGCCTGCAAAAGGAGCGTAGTCAAAGAAGATGGGTATCAGCCAGAGCACTTACAAGACCTTCTCTCAAGGAGTTGCCAATGCTTGGATGGTTCACAAGTGCTGAAATTGAGGCAGCTGCTGACGGAATTTGCTGATCTCCTTTCCGCGGGAGACCCAGACCTGGGGTGCACTGATCTAGTGGAGCATAGTATGGATACCGGGGATCACTGCCCGATTAAACGGCTAGCGCGGAGGATGGCGCCAGCCCAACAGCAAGAAATGGAGAAGGTGATGGAGAATCTCCAAAGTCAAGGAGTAATAAAAGAGTTCAGCAGTCCTTGGGCATCAGCAGTGGTTCTGGTAAGGAAAAAGGATAGCTCAGTAAGGTGCTGTTTAGATTATCGAGCCTTGAATGAAGTGACAGTGAAGGATGCATACCCCATGCCAAGAATTGATGACACCCTGGATGCTCTGTCAGGTGCTAAGTGGTTTTCCACCCTACAGTAAACATGAAGGGAGGATACCACCAGGTCAAGGTTGCAGAGAAGGACAAAGAGAAGACAGCCTTTTCATATGGGTGGGGTTTATGGCAGTTTAAAATGATGCCATTTGGCCTGCAGTGCCCTAACTACTTTCGAGCGCCTCATGAACCGCATACTTGAAGGCCTGCACTGGCAGATGGCTCTCATCTATATGGACAGTGTAATTGTGTTTGGACGGACATTCGACCAGGAACTGGAGAGGCTGTCGTAGGTGTTGAATGGGATTCTTGCAGCGCACCTCAAGCTGAACCCCAAGAATTGCTACTTGTTTCAGGAGGAAGTAAAGTACCTGAGACACATTGTATGTGAGAGCGACATCCATACCGACCCAGAGAAAGTGGCAGCTGTGGAAAACTGGCCAGTTCCATCTTGTGTGAAGGAGCTACGGAGTTTCCTTGTCTTGTGTACCTGCTGTCGGCATTTTGTCAAAGACTTTGCAATGATAGCTGCATCACTTCACAAGCTCTTGGGGAAAAGGCAGAAGTTTGCATGGACAGCAGAGACTCGGAAAGCTTTCGACGAACTCAAGCATGCGTTGGCCAGCTCTCCAGTATTGCCGTACCTAGACCAGATTCAGCCATTCATCTTGGACTATGACGCTAGTGACCATGGTATTGGTGGAGTCCTGTTGCAGAAGAAGGATGACAAGGAGTATGTTGTGACGTATTACAGCAAGAAGCTCAGCCCACTGGAGCAGAACAACTGTGTGACCCATAAGGAGCTCTTGGCAGTGATGAAGAGCCTTGATTTCTGCCATCCTTACTTGTATGGGTCCTACTTCATCATCAGGATGGACCATGCAGCACTCACTCAAGTGGCTGAAAACACTAAAGAATCCGGAGAGACAACTGGCACGCTGGCTAGGGAAGCTAGACCAGCACAATTATGAGGTGCAGCACCATCCTGGGCAGGTACATGGCAGTGCTGACAGACTGAGTCATCGGCCTTGTGATCCAGAGAGCCAGCAGTGTAGTAAAAAGGAAGATCATAGTAAGAAATGCATTTGTACTCCAGTGACAGGACCAGCATCAGATGAAGACCTGAAGAGGATGCAGATTTACAACCAGTGCTAGAGTGGCTGCAGCAGAGTACAGTGCGACCATCTTGGGAAGAGGTTTCCAGGTTAAGCCCTGCGACTTAGTGTTACTGGAGTCAGTGGGACTGTCTTCATTTGATCAGTGGTCTACTGGAGCATCAGTAGGAAACACTCAATGGCCTCAGCAAGTATTGGCAACTGGTGGGTCCGAAGAAGATGAGGTCCGAGATCTTGGATGAGTCCCATAACCAGATCACTAGTGGGCACCTGGGAGTGAAGAAAACTCTAAGCTGCCTGTGACGGTGATTCTACTGGATTGGCATGCATCAGGATGTTGAAGAATGGTGTTGGGCCTGTGATGTGTGTTGTGCCAAGAAGGGACCCAAGAAACGTGGTTACGCCCCTCTTCTGCTGTACCAAGTGGATGCACCGATGGAAAGAGTTGCAGTAGACATTGCTGGACCTCTTCCACTTACTGAAAGAGGAAACCGGTATATATGTTTCGCCATGGACTACTTAACAAAGTGGCCAGAAGCCTATGCTATCCCTGATCAAGAGGCTGTGACTGTTGCTCAGGTGTTGGTTGACCAGTTTTTCTGTCCTTTCGGGATGCCACAAGAGCTACATTCAGACCAGGGTAGAAATTTCGAGTCTGCTGTGTTCCGTGAGTGCTGCAAGTTACTGGGGATCAAGAAGACCAGGACGACCCCACTAAGGCCACAGTCAGATGGGATGGTGGAGAAATTCAACTGGACCCTGGGACAAGAACTGGCCAAGTGCAGTCACCACTCGTTTTACGATGGGATTACATCAGGTCACACCTTATTGTACACCAATTTTATCGTAAATCAGGAGATTGAAACACGTTAGAAAAGGGGGGTTACGTCAGCTCAACTTCCCAAAGTCACATAACCAAGACTGAACCATAAATGACAGCCCAACTTCACTCCTTCCTGTGTTGGTCCAAGTCGTCTCCAAGGCATCCCCCCTGAGGCGGGGGACGGCCTGTGCTTACAGGCACTAGTGGTCAGCCTCTGAGTCAGACAGGAACAGGTTAGGGGGAGGGGAATCCGGCCCATACCTGCACCAGCTTTAGCACTGGGGCCCATACCTGCACCAACTTTAGCACTGGGGCCCATACCTGCACCAACCATCACTGGCACTGACCTTATCACTGGGCACACAAATCCACAGTACTGTACAGTAATTCACCAAAAGAAACACTATCACACCAGTATGGGCAGAGTTACTCACGTACAGTAAATCGTTGCAACAACACAATACAGTACAGTAATCACACTTGCATAAAGTTGGCCTGGTACTACACGATGTCTACTGTAGTACGATGTTTGGCTGAGAGGTGACAATAACAGGGGGGCACACATGTACAAGTTGAAAAGACAGGGCTTTGAAGGGGTGGTGGGACCTGAACCATAACAATGCACTGCACGCTGTGGTCGCCATCTTGCTTGAGACAAGCGATGGTCACCTTGTGCGTGCCTGGCGCTTTCCGATGGTAAAATCGTTATAGCGGTTAATTTATCGTAAATCGGATTTTGGGGTGGAACTTTTCTATTATCGTTGTAACGAATTATCGTAAACTGAATCAATGTAAAATGAGTAGTGACTGTACTGCATAGAGGGACAAAGAGAATGGGACCAGAAATTACCTGCATTGCTGATGGCATATTGGTCTGCATCCTATGAATCTACCGGCCACACTCCTGCAAAATTGATGTTGGGCCACGAGTTACGCTTACCTCTTGACTTGTCAGTGGGAAGACCACCTGGTGAAGAGCTGCCTACAGACACCACCAGCTATGTGAAGCACCTTCAGGAAAAGCTGGCAGAGATACATCATCAAGTGTGAGGAGCCCTTAAGTTTTCAGAAGTGATGAAGTGGAAGTATGATGCCAAGGCAAGTGAGTTGAGCTTCAGGTTGGTGACCAAGTTTGGTTATACAATCCTCAGCGAAAGAAGGGACAGTCACTGAAGCTGCAGAACCCATAGGACAGGCCTTACACTGTGTTGAACCGCCTATCAGACGTAATGTATCGGATTCGGGGAGGCAAGAAATCTTGCCCAAAGGTGGTACATGTGAATTGTCTGTGGCAGTACCATGGGCCATGATAGTACAGCTGGGACGTTTCTGAGGAATCGTGCTCTCCCTCAGCCGAGGATGTTGAGGGGGACCGAGGAACTGAAGTGCAAGAGGATGGTGACAGTTTCCCAAGAGAAAAAGTGAATCAGGAAGATGACCAAGACATTCCAGGAGGAGTGGACTGTGTGGAACAGCAGGGACGTTGTTTGATGCAGCATAGAAGAAGACCCGATAAGTTGAAGGATTATTTCATGTATAGTTTGATGTTTCATTAGGATTAATTTTTCTTGTATATATTGTATAGTTTTGTCGGGATGACAAAGAACTAGAGAGGGGGTAGTGTTAAGAAACGAGATTTGCAAGTTAGGTAGTCGAGGAGCTGCTCGACTTTTCCCGATATTTACTGTATGTTCCAGTTTGAGTCAGAGTTGCCAATTTGCCTGCTTTTTGTGAGCATAGTTGTTTCATAAGTTATGCATTACTTTTTGTGCTCTTTTTCTCAATAATGTTTTATTTATGTGAGTGTTAAATTATGTAATTTGAGTTTGTATGCTAAATAATTTACAGTGTTATGTAATGTAACCCCCCTACCCCCCTGGGGGTATGTATAGTTGTTAGTAAAAGGTGGAAGAAGAGCATAAGAGAGTATGGATCAGTTGGGTCAAGGATTGTGTGGGTAAGATTGAAAGTTGGAATACAAATGTGGGCGATTGTGTGTGTGTGTGTGTGTATGCGCCAATGCAAGATCGTGCAAGCAGAGTGAGAGAAGAGTTCTGGACAAATGTGGAAGTGTGCATGGAAAAGTTTGGAAGGAATGAGAGAGTGTTTTTGATCGGTGATATGATTGGTAAAGTAGGGAATATGAAGGTGGATGGAATAGTTGGTAAGTGGGGTGTGCCTGCTGAGATAGATGAGAATGGCAGTGCGTTAGTGGACATTTGTTCTGGGAGGGGGTTGGTGATAGCCAATACCCTCTTCAGGCACAAAGTGATCCACAGGTATACATGGCGAGTGATGAGAACGGTGGGTGGTGAACTGAATGAAAGGAAGGCAGTGATTGATTATGTGTGTGTGGATGAAAGGATGCGAAAATGTGTAGTTGGGGCAGGTCCAGTTTAAGGATTTGAATTTCCTAAATGCAGACTTTCCTGATCTACTAGATGACCCGCTGACATGTCATAAAAATACCCCCACTAATACCACTACACCAGTCCTGTATGAGACAGCCCTAGCATGTATTCAATATGAACAGTGGGTGTTAGCGCCGAAGTGGTGACATGTGGAGATGTAGGAGGACTACTGGGCCTTGGGATAGGCCACTGCCCCCAAGAAATTGGCCCTGAAGCCTTTGCCCAGAGTCAAACACTTTATTTAAAAAAAAAAAAAAAATGTTCCTTCTATGCTATGTATATTTATGTGCAGCTTTGTGTTTGAAATATGAGTTACAAATGCAGAACCTCCTCTCCTGACACATATCCTTCAATCACTTCCCATTATCATTTTCTCCTGGTACTCCATTACAACACATTATGTTCTCCTCAGGACCAGTGTCTACTCTTCGATTCATATTCCCCATTACGATCATTTTATAGCTCCATGGCATTTCTCCCACAGCTTCATCCAGCTTATCCCAAAACCTGTCTTTCCCTCTCTTACTCCTGTCGTCACACAGTGCATACGCTAGTCACTCCCGCTTTCACCTTCTCAAACTTGAACTTGACATCCATCCATCTCAAGCTGACACATTTGTAATCTCTCATTCCACACTGCCACACCGCATTCATCAACAAAGCAACTCCTTCCTTGCATCTTCCTCGCCCATTCATCCCCAGTCTTACACTTTTCACACCCTCCCACTCCTCCACTTCACACCCTTTCATCTTTGTTTCACACAATGCCATCACAGCATATCTCACACCCTTGAACATCCTCTTGCTCACCTCATTCACACCTCTCACATTCCACATGGCCATTTGAATCTGCTGATTTGGTTGGGGCCTTGGGAAGGTATGGAGCCCACCGAGGCTCTCCAAAACATCTGCCATGATTAAGTGATTTTAGGTAGGAGAATCTAGAGGACACTTAACACAGCCAAAAACCCCGGTTAAATGGTTACCATCCAGCGTAGTAAATAGTTTCCAGGGTATAGGAAACTGTTTGGCTTGTCACTCAGTTTAGAGATAAGGCATCCCTACATCAAATGAGTGGATGATGGGAGCCTCCACCTACCAATTATACAGAATTAGTAATATGAGAGTGGTAGGTGGGGGCACCCATTATCCACCCACTTAGTTTGGTGGTACTCTGTATTAGGGTAGCTTCACAATGAGTGGTAAGCCAAGTGATTTCCCGTAAACCAGGAAATCATTTACAACGCTGGGTGGTAATCTTATAACCAACCAACATGTGTTCCTTACGTGACAACAAGTGGGTTGACAGAGGGTTAGTGCACCTCCCTGGAAAACAGCTAACTAAAAATACAAACAAGAAGCCTCAGACCAGGACTGACTAACAGGTGACGGCTAAGGACTGAACAAAGGACATGGTATGGATTGCAACATGAAATGTAAGAGGTGCAAATGATGAGGTGAAATAGAGAAAGGGTGTCCAGGTGCTTGAGGGTGCAAAAGTGGATGTATGTGGAATAACTGAGACTAAATGAAGAGGTGAGAGAGTGGGAGTATGGATAGGGCATATGCATGGGAGTAGGTGAGAATGAGAGGGCAAAAGAAACAGCATATATTGTTGTGTGCAAGAGAAGGAAGGAGAAAATAATAAATGAGTATGAATCAGTTAGTTCAAGGATTATGTGGGTAAGATTGAAAGTAGGACTACAAATGTGGGCAGTTTTGTGTGTGTGTGTGTGCACTAATGCAAGATCGTGCAAGTAGAGTGAAAGAAGAGTTCTGGGCAAATGTGAAAGCGTGCATGGAACAGTTTGAAAGGAAAGAGAATGTTTTTGATTAGAGATATGAATGGAAAAGTAGGGACTGTGAAGGTGGATGCAGTACTTGGTAAGTGGGTTGTGTATGCAGAAGTGGATGATAATGGCAGTGCTCTAATGGACATTTTTTTTCAGGGAGGAGGTTGGTGATAGCCATTACCCTCTTTAGACACAAAGTGACCCACAGGTGTGCATGGCGAGAGATAAGAAGGGTGGGTGGCGAACTGAATGAACACAAGGTAATGATTGATTGATTTTTTTTTTTTTTTTTTTTTTTTTTTTTTTTTTTTTACGTGTCCGACTCTGGGCAAAGGATGATAGATGACATAATGAGAAGGTGTGTAATGGATGTATGAGCACACAGTGGTTTTGGGGAGTGGAGTTTCTGATTAACATGTGGTGGTGGTGAAAGTCAAGGTTCAAGTGAAATGGAGGAATAGATGGAGGAAAGGACAGGAAGAAGCAGTCCATACAAGGAGGGTAGAAAGGTTGTAAGAGGATGTATAAAAGGCAGAATATAAGAGAGAAGTAGATGAGCGATTTGGTAAATATGATTTGGAGTAGATGGGGGAGGTGGAAGAGGTGTGCAAGATATTCACAGAAGAGATCTGTGCAGCATATGAAGTGATATGTGGGTGAAGAGAATGATGAAAGGGGGTGCAAGGAACAGCATGGTGGAATAGAGGTGAGACAAGTCGTGGCACAAAAGAAGAAAGCAAATAGTGAGTGGATGGGAAGCAGAGGCATTGAGGGAGTTAAGAGACAGAAGAGATATGTAGAGAGGAAGAGAGAGGTGAAAAGATTAGTTAGAGAGAATAAGAAGAGAGTGGATGAGGAATTTGAGTGTAAAGTGGAGGGAATGTAGGAAAATCTTCTGGAAAGAGGTAAAGAGAGTAAGATGGATGATAATGAAGTTAGTTGGGAGTGAATGATAAAAATGGCAGATTGCTAATGGAGAAGGGAGAAAAAGTGAGTAGATGGAGGAAACACTTTCATGTACTGTTAAACATTGAGATTTTTTTTTTTTTTTCAATGCAAGGAAGAAGGAAACAAAGGCCATGAGCATGAAAGTGATGTGAGGATAAGTGGTTGGGGAATGGAGGGAGGTGAGAGGAGAGGAAGAAATTAGTTGGATGGAAGTATTGGAAGCAATGAAAAAGTTAAAATGGGGAAAGCCCCAGGAATTGATGGAGTGTGTGGCGAAATGCTGAAACATGGGGGAGAGATAGTACTGTAGTAGAATGGATATGGAAGATGTGCAGATTGGCCTGGGAGGAAGGTAGAGTCCCGGAGGATTGAAAGTCAGATATAATTATTCCCTTGTACAAAGGAAAAAGGGAAAAAGAAATGTGTGGTAATCATAGAGGCATTTGTCTTCTTAGTGTAATAGGAAAAGTGTATGGTAGGATACTTACTGACAGAGTTAGGTAAATAACAGAAGAATTAATTGATGAAGAACAGGGAAGTTTTAGGAAGGGAAGAGGTTGTGTAGATCAGATATTCATTATTAGACCTTTAGTGGAAGAGTTTCTAGAGAAAGGAAAGAAGTTGTATGTGGCCTTCATTGATTTGGAGAAAGCAGTTGACAGGGTGGATAGTCAACAAATGTGGAAAATATTAAGAATAAATGGAGTAAATAGGAAGTTGTTAAATGATGTGAAGAGTATGTATGAGGGAGCAAAGGCTGCACTGCTTGTGGATAGTGAATTGAGTGAATGTTACTTTTTGAAAGTTGGATGGAAACAGGGATATGTCATGTCTCCATGGTTGTTCAGTCTGTATATGGATGGTGTTATAAAAGAGATACAAGGTAGGTTGGTGGAGCATCCCTGATGAGTGATGGCAGTGTTTGGAAACTCTGTGTACCATTGTTTGCAGATGATACTGTATTGTTAAGTGAAGACGAAGGGGAACTGCAAGGCTTTGTGAATGTTTGGAAGTGTGTAAGAAATGGAATCTAAAGGTGAATATAGGGAAGAGTAAAGTTAGGGTCATCGAGAGAAATGAAGTCACTGGATGTACAGTTAGGTTGGATGATGAGGAAATTGAAAATGTGAGTACTTGGGTAGTGTGATGAGTAAGGGTGGAAGTTTGGAGGGCGAAGTGCTTGAAAGGATACAACAAGGAAAAAAGGTTGCTGGTTCTTTGAAAGTAGTGATTACAAAGAGGGAAGTGAGCATGGACGCAATAAAGTCGATGCATGACAGTATTGTGATACCAATTATATATATATATATATATCTTTGTATGCAGCATGTGTTAGGAGTGTTATGTTGTATGGCAGTGAGACCTGGGCAGTGAAGGAGGAAGATATTCGCCGGCTTAGACGTACAGAAATGACAATGATTAGGTGGATGTGCAGTGCGTTCCTGCATCCAAGGCCTGGAGGGGCTGGGTTTACAATGGAAGAGTTGAGAGGTAGGATGGGACTGGAGTGTATTGGTGTTGTGATGAGGAGAGGTAGATTGAGGTGGTTTGGACATGTGGAGAGGATGGGGGATGATAATTGGGTGAGGAAGGTGAGAAGTGTTAATATTGGGGGTGGGGTTATGAGGGGTAGACCGAGAAAGACATGGGACGAGGTCATTAAGTGTGATCTTAGGGTTAAGGGACTGAACAGGGAGGCTGCAATGGATCGTGCAGCATGGAGAGCCGCCATTAGGTGACCAAGGCCGACACATGCAAGCATGTTGGAGCCTTTAAAAATGAAAACGATATATATATATATATATATATACACACACAGTATATATACCTAGGCTGCTTCCCCCAAGGAAAGGGAGGTAGCCGAGACAGGACGACACACTCTCCATTTACTCATCCATTCAAACACATTCATTCGCATCTTAGCCCCAAAGGGGAGAACGGACAGATCCTCACTGCACCACACCACACAAGGGTCAACTGCACAATGTAATCAGTGACATCCGCAGCAGGGCCCGACAGCAGAACTGGTTTACCCCTGCCACATCATAACAGACCCATCCCCTTACCCGCACCTGACCTGACTAGCTAATCAGACCAAATGTGGGAGAATATCCCCTCAGGGCTGCGTCATCACTTATTCATTCACAATTTCTCTCTATTTATTTCTGTCACGCACAGCCACTCTTCCTTTGCTCAACAGACATCCCTCTCGCATCCAACGCTCTCTTCACACTGTCCATCCATCCTATTCGTGGTCTTCCTCTCAGCCTTACACCTCTCACATCAGATCTAGTTATCTAGTTATATATATATATTTATATATATTTTAATGTGTCTGACTGGGCATAAGCTTTACAGCCTGCTACTAAGGCTCAGTAATCCTCCTACATACCATACACCTTTATATGTCACCACTTCAGTGCTAACACCCACCATCCATATTGAATATATGCTAGGGCTGTCTTGTACAAGACTGGTGTATTGGTATTAGTGGGGGTATTTTTACGACATCTCGGCGGGTCTTCTGGTAGATTAGTAAAGTCTGTTTTTTATTGAATTCAAATCCTTAAACTGTTCCCTGCCCCAGCGGGGATTTGAACCTGGGAGGTAGGACCGCAGGCCACCTCTCCACCGACTGAGCTACCGAATGTATAGAAGTGAAGCTTGGACCTTGTTGGAAGGACACAAGTAAAGAGAGAGAGCAGTGGAAATGAGTTACATGAGAGGAGCATGTGGAGTTACATGGAGAGACAGAATGACAAATGAGAATGTGAAGGAGCATTGTGTTGTCAATGTGAATGTGGTAGAAATTATTTGAAGCAATACATTCAAGTGGTTTGGCCCTGTGGAATTGATGGAGAGTGAGAGACAAATGAGGAGAGTATGTGAGTGAGATGGAGGGGAAGAGAGGGAAAGGGAGGCCAAGGATGAGATGGAGGGATGGACTGGGGAGGTAAATGAGAGAGGGGTGTGTGAGCTGGGAGCAGTGTAGTGAAATGCCAGGGGACCGGGTGACATGAAGGTAATTTGTTTGTGGCCACCCCTTACGGGATTAAGGCGACTGGCAATAGATAGATATAGATATGTTAGAGGCTAACATTGTAAAACACATTTTCCAAGCTTGAATGTGGAAGGTATTACTCTGCGTACAGTAGGCTATACCCTCAAGTCCCCTTTGTTCCTATTTACGTCTGCTGGTGAAGTTTGGAAGGCCAGATGAGGAAAAGCAGTTGATTTTCAAATGCTGTGGTGGTAATATATGAACAACAATGATGTCGTAATAATGAAAATGCTATTAGTAAAGAAATAATAGCTTAAACGAGATAGTGGCTTTACACCATTGCCTTTTATGCCTTCTCTTCCCCTCACATAATCATAGTATACTGTTGCCTACAAACAGCCAGGATTTGAACCAGCATTTACAGTGCTTATTGCTTTTCTTTCCTTTACAGGTGGCTTTACATTGAGTGACAAGCCAAATGGTTTCCTGTAAGCCAAGAAACCATTTACAGTGCTGGGTGGTAACCATATAACCAAACCATACGTGCTCTCTACGTGTCAACAAGTGGGTTGGTGGAGGGTTAGTGCCCCTTCCCGTAAAACAAATAACTCAGGGTTAAATGACCACCCCTTACGGGATTATGGCATCTGGCAATAGATAGATACAGTAGATAGACTTACAGTGCATGGATATAGCAGCCTACTGACAGGATTCGAACCAGCGCTTACAGAGCATGGTTACAGCAACTTATAGGATTCGAACCAGCACTTACAGTGCTTGGATAAAGCAGCTTACTGACAGGATTCAAACCAGCACATACAGTGTGTGGATACAGCAGCTTACCGACTATAGCAGCAATGGCTCAGTGGGTTAGAGCTCTCTGACCGAAGGGTCGGAGGTTCGAGTCCATCCAAACAAGATCTAAAGACTAGATCTTGCATCCAAGGGCCATTGATAGACATCAGGAAGGGCATCCGGTCATAAAGTGCTACACGCTCCAAATCCAAAGTCCTCTACCCAGGGGCAATTAGCCCATATTGAAAAAAGAGGAGGAACGGGCATAAATCTATATACGGTATAGATAGATTAGATGTATATATTGTTACCTGCGGAAGAAGTATATTCAGTTTGACTGCAATTTTTTTTTTTTTTTTTTTTTTTTTTTTAGCTGTACTCTAAAGTAGAACTTTGCAATTGTAATTATCAAAATCCATTTGCCACGTGTGAGCTTAGTTTAATAGTTTATCAAGATCTTTCTGAATAATCTGCCTTAGTTCGGATGTATCCACTCAGTTACTGAATTTCGTTATCTTCCGCAAATATGAGTATAAATGTTTTACAGTATCATCCTTCATCATTATCATAGATATATTTTAAAACCGGAATAGGACCCAAACTGAACTTGTGGCATTCCTTATGTAATATTCATCCAGTTTGATTCCTCTACCATTAGTTACAACAGTTTACATTCTGTAAGCCAGTTTTCAAGCCACTACAGTATAGTTCATTGCCACTGATACCATAGAAATGAAGCTTCGTAGGAAATCATGTACGGTGAACTGTCTAGAATGCTTTCTGGAAATCAAGATAAATTACATATATGGATTGAGGGAGAGGAGAAAGTGTGGCCGAAAAGGTAAGATATATGAAGAAAGGAAGTAAGAAGGAAAAGATGGAGGGGAATAGGAGATGGTGTGACGTGAGTGAGGTGAAGCGGTGATAGTAACAGAGATTAATGAAGGTTCATGGGTGGGGAGGACGGTGTGGTGATGACTGATTAGGCGAGGAGAGGAGAGGATGGGAAGGGGAAGAGAAAAGTGGAGGGGAGATGTGTTAAAGGTAGTGGGGAAAGATGAAGGAAGGAGAGGGGAGGGGAATAACACAGGGAGGGGAGAAGAGGGGAAAGATGAAGGGATGGAGCAAGTGGTAAAAGAGAAAGGGAATGAGATGGAAGGGGAAGAGGAGAAATGGTAGGAGGATAAGCTGATGAAAAGGAAAGGAAGAAAGCTGAGTGTGGAAATTGTTAATGCAAGAGAGGGCAGGGGTGAAAGTGGAAGGGATAGAAGAGACAGTGGGTGGAGGGATGAGAGGGGAGGAGAAACTGGAAGGAGGGAGGAAAGCGGTGAGAGGAGAGGAGAGATTGGTAGGAGAAGGGAATGAGGAGAAAGTGGGAGTAACTGATAAGAGGGCAGGACAGGGAGGAGATAGGAGAGGACAAGATAGACTAGCAGCAAGAGATAGGGAAGAAAGAGATATAAAGGAATGTGAATAGGGAAAAGGAGATTGATATGAGAGAGAGAGAGAGATCTGGAGAAACCAGAGACACTGGCATTGATGGTGGTGGTGGTGACGTATAGCACCACAGGATGAGTCACACTGGAAGGAGCCAAAGTTTTGGGTCGTATTCGTGTGGGTTTAGGTGGCTGACTGGTTATTTCTCCCATGCAATGTATTTTACATCTGTTATAATCTTTTCACAACGAGAAATTTATATATAGGTAGATGAAACCTTTTGGTGAGGTAAAAGTAATATGAAACTTCATTGAACACAGTAGGTCAGTGGAGAGTGATGGAACTTTCTCACCAGGAGAGGCCTTCCCTAAAGCCCCTGTCACACATACGTGACTCAAGGCCCAACTGCAGCGCAACTCGTAACGGCTTTTATCATTGGTCGTCCCTTGATTCTCTGACAAAGCCCTGACTCTGGAGGGCGGTCATGAGCCACTGGGACGACTCCTCAAGCCTCACGAATTTTTAATGCGCGTGTTAAAAAATCATGGCCGCCTCACAACTTGCCAAAAGTCGGGTCATAGTTGCATCGTAGTCGGGAGTGTCATAGGTCAGTCCTGAAGCAGTCTTAGCTCAATTGGATGCATCGTGATGCGTTCGTTGCGCGTCAGCGTGCAGTCACTGACAAAAAAAAACATTATGGCTGTGTAACGAGTCGCCTACCACAACCAGACCATGATCAGACCGCAACCAAACCCCAAGCCGACCATGCAACACATTTTGGCAGTCCAGTCGGCGATTCGGAATCATGGCTCACGATCATGTGACAACTGCAAGCAGACCACAAACAGACCACACGACGACTGGGCTAGGACCGATCCCAGACCGTGCAAAGGATGCGCCAAGAGTCTTGGCGGGAAATCGGGTGTGGTTGGCAATCTGGCAACACCAGTCACACATGGCAACTGTGTGCAAAGCATGTGTAACTTGCAATACTTTGGTGATAGAAACTCCGTGTACAAACAGCTAGATTCATTCATTCATTCATTGCCAGACGCCATGTATCCCAAACGGGGTGGCCAACGGCTTAGAGTTAATTGTTTTACAGGGAGGGGCACTAATCCTCCACCAACCCCACTTGACACATAGGGATGCCAACAGCATCTGGTGTTCCCAGGCGGTCACCCATCCAAGTACTAACCAGACCCAACGTTGCTTAATAAGGAGTGTATTATGAGCTCACAACAAAATAGTCTGTCCTTCTTGGATGTCTGCTCTGAACTAACGCAGTCGCGCCATCTTCCCAGGCGTGGGGCCCTGGGAAAGCGTGCTAGGTCAGCAAGTTTAGTGGGGGCATGTATGCATTGGGGGGGACATATATACATCGGGGGTAGACATATTGTGGAGGGGGTACACATGAGAGGCCCGCGCTTGCCATTGTTGGGGGGTGGGGGAGTCGGGGAGGCTCGGGGGGGGGGTCATTGTGCATTCCCCGAATGCGTCACGCAGTCGTGTTGTGTTCTTAGGCGGTCGTGGCTGACAAAAATCCGACAAAATTTCAAACTTGAAGATGCGGTCGGGCCTTGAGTCACGTATGTGAGATGGGCTTAAGCTGAATATGTCGTGTGGCGGTAGCTTTTCTATAGTTCAATAAGAATTTCAGTCATCATATTGAGGGGTTAATTTTTTCATATAAATACTTGCATCCCATTGATTTCGACATCTGCATAAATAACATGAAAGAAATGCATTCAGGAGCCTAATCACCTGCCAGAATATGCTGTCGTCCAAACACAAGATTTAGGCCATATCTTGATACCCTGAAGGTTTCATGTTGATGGCTCAAGCCGTTCATGAGATATAGTGGTGCCAAAGGTGGGCAGTAAAAAACAGTCGACCTTTGGCAGCCATTTTGGTGACCTTGACCTTGACTCTTAGTGCCCATTTTCAACCTCGTCCAAGATTTTGGCCATATCTTGATACCATGAAGATTACATGTTGATAGCTCGAGCCGTCACGAGATATAATGGTTCTAAAGGCTGGTGATGAAAACTGGTTGACCTTTGGCAGCCATTTTGGTAACCTTGAACTTGACTCCATGTGTCCAATTTCAAACTCGTTCAAGATTTTGGCCATATCTTGATACCATAAAGATTTTTGTTGATAGCTCAAGCCGTTCATGAGATATAATGGTGCTAAAGGTGGGCGATAAAAACTAGTTGACCTTTGGCAGCCATTTTGGTGATCTTGACCTTGACCCCGAGTGCCCATTTTGGACTCGTCCAAGATTTTGGCCATATCTTGTTACCTTGAAGGTTTCATATTGATAGCTCAAGCTGTTCATGGTGCTAAAGGCAGGCGATAAAAACTATTTGACCTTTGGCAGCCATTATGGACCTTGGTCTTTTCTCCGAGTTCCCATTTTCAAACTTGTCCAAGATTTTGGTCATATCTTGATACCCTGAAGGTTTCATGTTTATAGCTCAAGCTGTTTGTGAGATATAATGAGAACACACACACACACACACACACACACACACACACACACACACACACACTTAAATGAAGACATGCTAAGAAGGATAATAGCATCATTCATTAGACCAACCCTGGAGTATGCATCAGTAGTCTGGAGTCCTCATCTCAAAAAACACATAAACAAGATTGAAAAAGTTCAAAGGGCCGCTACAAGATGGATGCCAAACTTAAGGGACCTAAGCTACGAAGAAAGACTAAATAAACTGAATCTACCAACACTACAGGAGAGAAGGAAAAGAGGTGACATGATAATGCTATATAAATGCATATCAGGGAAGGAGAAAATAGACATAAATGATTACTTAACATATGGGGAAGCATCAGTAAGAGGACACTGCAAAAAACTGCATAAGAAGAGAGGTGATAAAGACGTAAGGAATTTTCCCAAATAGAGCAATTGATCAATGGAATGCACTACCGAATGAAATAGTGTGTGCCAAAACAATTCACAAATTTAAGGATATGTACGATAAATATGGTTCAAGACACGGGACAGTACGAGCTTGACTCATTCCTGTAAAGATACAATTAGGTGAGAACACACACACACCTTCCAGAATGTAAACACTGTGGAGAAGATACTAAAATATGCAAAGAACTGTATGGAAAAAGAGGAGTTAAAAAATGTATGGATAAAAAGATGCCTAACAAGAGGAACTGGAATTACTGAAAGAGAAGAGGGAGGAAGCAAAAACCAAAAATGAGGGAAGATCAGAGGAGGAGAAGAATACATTTTTTTTACAAAGTAATTGGAGTGCAGGTATGAAAGTGGTACATAAACAGGAGGGAATAAAAAAGAGGAAGGTAGTAGAACCAAATCATGATAAGTATATAAACATGATTGAGTTGATGTACTCAAATGTGGATGGAATGGTATCTAAATTATTAGAGATGAATGATTATGTCAGAGAAAATGAACCACATATAATATGCCTAACTGAAGCAAAATTAACACCAAGGATATTGAATAACATCCTAAACTTAGAGGAATATAATATATGGAGAGGAGATAGGAACTTAAAAAATGGAGGAGGAATTATAATATTAACTAAGAAAAATCTAAAAGTCAAAGAAATAGAATTAGATATACCCTCACATGTAGAATTGATTGCAGTAGAGATAAATACATCTGAAGGGAAAGTATTTGTAGCCAATTTGTACATGCCACCCAGATCAAACACATGGGAAAGAGACAATTATGAGGACCTGGTGGAAAGTACAATTCAGAGTTTAAGAGCATTACTACATAAAATGGAAGAGAAATCGAAAAGAATTATACTAACTAGAGATTTTAATACAAATATAAATTGGAATACTCCAGATATAATAAGCCAAGAAATCTGTTGGGACCAAAAGCTCATGGATCTTGTGCAAGAGTTTTTCCTAACGCAACATGTAAGGGAAAGCACCAGAAAAAGAGGACTTGATGTGCCCTCAATGCTAAATCTCATATTTAGTAGGCAAGAAAACGATATTGACAATTTAATATATCACCCTCCATTCGGCAAAAGCGACCATGCAGTACTAAATTGCAATTTCAGGATTGCATATGACAGATAACAGCAATGAAAGTTACAAAAAGAGCCTAAACTATAAAAAGGGAAAGTATCATGACCTAAAGAAGTACTTCTTAGAAATTGCTTGGGAAAAGGAGCTTAGAAGACAAGATTTAAATGCTATATATGAAAAATTCTGTGAACTTTATGAAATAGGAGTCCAGAAGTACATCCCACAGCAAAAAGATTCAGAAAAGAAAATAAAGAAATGGTTCAATACAGAATGTAAAAAATCAAAAGAAAAAAGAGATTTGTTGTGGCATAGATACAGAAGACACAATAGCGAAAGGGTATATAATAATTACAAACAGGCAAGAAACGATTATACAAGAATAAGGAGGGAAGCCCAAAAACTGTTTCAGGAGGATATCATAAATAAAGTAGTGATCAACCAAAGCTATTTTACAGCTACATCAGAAGCAAAACCAAAGTAAAAGACAAAATACAATCCATTACAGACGATGGGATCTCCTATACACAAGAGAAGGATATTTGTGAAGCACTAAACAAGAATTTCCAATCAGTTTTTACAGAGGAAAAAAGTTTTGAGAGGGATTATGTGGAACATGCATGCCCACACATACTACCAGATATACAAACATCAGAAAAAGAAATACAGGAGGAGCTAAGTAAATTAGACAAAGGAAAAGCAAATGGTCCTGATGAAATTTCATGTTGGATGCTACGTGAATGTGCAAAGGAGTTAAGTAAACCATTATTTTTAATTTTCAAGAAATCCTTGAGTCAAGGTAAACTACCTGATATTTGGAAGAAAACAAACATTGTTCCCTTATTCAAGAAAGGGAATAGACAAAATCCACTTAACTACCGACCAGTATCACTGACCAGTGTTGTAAGCAGGGTATTAGAAAAGCTGATAAGAAAAGCTTGGGTAAATCACCTAGAAGAACACAGTATGATAACAGAAAGACAGTTTGGTTTCAGAAAAGGGAAATCATGTGTTACTAATCGTTTGAGCTACTATGACAGAGTAACAGACACATTACAGGAAAGAGAAGGATGGGTGGACAGTATCTATTTAGATTTCAAGAAAGCATTTGACACAGTACCACACCAAAGACATTTATAGAAATTGTACCATCAAGGAGGAATTCGAGGCAAATTGTATTGTTGGATGCAAGATTTTCTCATGAAAAGAAAAATGAGAACAGTACTAAGGGGAAATTACTCATCATGGAAAGAAGTGACTAGTGGAGTACCACAGGGGTCAGTGCTGGCACCAATCATGTTTTTAGTGTATATAAATGAGATAGACAGCAACACTGGAAATGAAAACTATCTAAATATGTTTGCAGATGATGCCAAAATACAAAGGAGAATTACCAACACAGACTCTTGTAAAGAGCTACAAGAAGAATTAAATAAACTTCATGAATGGAGTAAGACATGGCAAATGGAATTCAGTGTGGACAAGTGTCTTGTAATCAAGTTTGGTAAAAGTGGAAAAAGACCTGATTGGGATTATACATTAGGAAATAAAACCCTACACACATCAGAAAGAGAGAAGGACCTAGGTGTGATTGTCAATAACAGACTATCTCTGGCTGACCACATCAGTGAGAAGATATGGAACATGTGTTCTTTGCTTGCCAATATGAGAATAGCGTTTACATACATAAATGAAGACATGCTAAGAAAGATAATAACATCATTCATCAGACCAACCCTGGAGTATGCATCAGTAGTCTGGAGTCCTCATCTCAAAAAACACATAGACAAGATTGAAAAAGTTCAAAGGGCCACTACAAGATGGGTACCAAGCTTAAGGGATCTAAGCTACGAAGAAAGACTAAATAAACTGAATCTACCAACACTACAGGAGAGAAGGAAAAGAGGTGACATGATTATGCTATATAAATGCATATCAGGGCTGGAGAAAATAGACATAAATGATTACTTAACGTATGGGGAAGCATCAGCAAGAGGACTACAAAAAACTGCATAAAAAGAGAGGTGATAAAGACGTAAGGAAATTTAGTTTCCCGAATAGAGCAATTGATCAGTGGAATGCACTACCGAATGAAATAGTGTGTGCCAAAACAATTCACAAATTTAAGGGTATGTACGATAAATATGGTTTAAGGCACGGGACAGTACGAGCTTGACTCATTCCTGTAAAGATACAATTTGGTAAGAACTCACACACACACACACACACACACACACACACACACACACAGAGGCAGGTAAAAATAGAAGGCGGGTGATAATAAAAGAGCGTGCTTGATGCTGCCAGAGATCGAGCAACCTGGAGAGCAGCCAGTAGGTGATCAAGGCCAATGCATACAAGCATGTTGGAGCCCATATAAACAATGTGCTATGGAGAAATATACTCATCAGGGGGAGATACCAAAATACAGCTATATTAGAAAGCAAGAGTTAACTCTTTCATAAATCTGTTATTCTGTCCCAGCTTATGTCGGGCAGTGTTATTCAGCTGAGAGTAAATGAAGGTGCCTTGGAATGTTAATATTCCACTTCATAACCTTGTCATGTTCAGGACAAGCTTCGTGTTATATTCCAACAAGAGCCAATTGGTTTGATTCCGTTGGTAGAGTCATAAGAATGTGTGTGGTTATGTACCATATACCAACAAGAAAGACAGCACTCTGAGAGTGCCTATCTCCCCCATCTCCTATACCAGACAACTTCAGTCACCATCAAAATTTAACAAACTTTTCCATACCCCATGACCCACGTGCCTACGCATTCCATTGAATTCCATCAATAACATTTTTAGATATCTTTTGGACGAACGAACAATAAAGTCTTGAACCAGGACTCAAATTCAGATCACCACCAAAGATTAATCAACTCTTCCATGGCCCATGACCCACATATCCACAAAATTTCATTGAAATCCATCAGTAACTTTTAGAGATATCATGTGGATAAACAAGGGTGAATAAATAATTTCCTCCAACCTTCGTTGGTGGAAGTAAAAAAAGTTAATAAGAGAGAGGTGCCACTAAACCTCCCGAGCCAGTGATAATGTGTCAAAAATTATAAATGCAGATTTTGTAATGCTAGACGTTTTTAGGCCAGCTTCCCGTCCTAGCAACACCTAAAGTATAGCTGGATTCCCTTTCTAGACTGGAGTCAAGACACAGTGTGAAAGGAATGGGGCATAAAAACACAGGGCAACAACCTTACATTTATATTACGAAATTATTAATACAGGACAGCTAAATGTTCCACAAGACACTATACAAAGACAAAGCTCAGACTTGCAGAGATATTGTAGGTATCACGCAGGATACCAGCCGTCTTGAGAATAAGCAGACACTGCACTTACGTGAAGCTGGGAGTACACTTAATTATTGGGCTGCATATATTTTGTAATGATTATACACATGTCCCATGTTCACTGAGTGGAGCAGAATAGCAGCATATTATTACTGTCTTGGCTTACACTGGGTGGAGTTGGAATAGTTCACTTCTGTCACCATGTTCCAGTTGTCATTTTCACTTTCACCTCATGGGCATGGAAGTCACAGTCACGGCAGGGGTGTGGGGCAAGGGAGGGGCTGCTCGGCGACCCACAGGTGTCAGCCCAGGGTCGGCTGAGTCCCCTCGGATGCCTTCTCGTCTAGGGAGCACGGGACTGCTCATAGGGGCATCATCCTCTGGAGTGGGCTTCGCACGGGTGTGGTGACGGGCCACGCATTAGAGGGGCTGGGTATGGGGGTTCAGGCCTTGGAACTGAGGCCAAAAAGCTCTTATAGGCACTCCTGCAGGCAACCGACGCAGAGAGGGTGTCGCTTTTCGTCAGGACTGGAGAGGTTGCACTGTGGGGTACTGGGGGTGGCATGGTGAGCCCGTCTGCTGCACTCTTGCTCCTGCTGCTTCACTGTCAGGGTAGGGCTGCAGCATTGCTGGTGACGGGAGTCCGACAGTTGCTGGTCACCCACTGGTGCCAGCTGGATGGAGTGCAGCCCTGGAGTTGATACAAGTCCTCTCCAGCAGTCCGTGAATGGGAGGTTCTCCTCCTGGAGGCTGCCTCGGACTGGGGAGATAGGAGTGGGGCCTGCCTTATCACTGATAGGGCAGCTTGAGCAGGGTTCTCCCACTGATCGTGGGCTCACAGGGGGCGAGGGACTTTTGGGGCATCTCTCCCTGCCGCGGCTACTGGCTGTCGCCGAGGTCCCTTGGGCAACGGGAGGAGGGGGGCTACCGTTCGTCCCTTTCCCATCGGTACGGCAATCGGTTGTTACCGGGAGCCGACTCCCTGATGGGACCGCAGACGAAGGGTGATTGCAGGCGTGGCTACAGGTCGTTGCCGATGTCCCGTATGAAGGGTGACGTGTAGGCGAAAGGCGGCTACAGGCCGTCCCCTGTCTATTGGTGCGGCTACAGGCCTTCGCTGGTGACGTGCCCCTTGAGGCAACTGTGAAGGAGAGAGAACATGCCTTTCTCTCCCCACATGTGGCAATTGGCTGTCATGGGTTCTGCAGGGGGGGGTGGACAGCACTGAGAGTGGCTATAGGCTGACTCTTAGATGCGCGTCTACTGGCCGTCGCAATTGCATGGCTGCTGGCCACTGCAGGTGCACGGCTACTGGCCGTTGCTAAGGCACGGCTACAGGCCACTGCTTGCCACAGCTACAAGCTGTTGCTTGTGCACGGCTATGGGCTGCTGCTTGTGCACAGTTACAGGCCGTTGCTTGTGCATGGCTATGGGCCGCCGCTTGTGCACGGCTATAGGCTGTTGCTTGTGCATGGCTATGGGCCTCTGCTTGTGCACGGCTACAGGCTGTTGCTGGGGTGCTGTCTGGAGCTGGTTTATTAGCTCCATCCTGATCCTGGCGGGGGTTGGGTTGGTTGGAGGGTAATACACCCGGACTGAAGTGTTTGCGCTGAGTGTACTCTGTGGAGTAGAGGCTCGCGGCCGTATGGGACATATGCCCATATCGCACGGACGTCGCGCGCACCCTACCTATCCCTCTGTTGTCGCCTCCTTGGGGTGTCGTGATGTCCTCTGTTGTCACGACTGCTATTTCAGATTTGTTGTTTTGTTTTGGCTGGGAAGCATTGTAATGATAAAAGTACCGTAATTAACCCCTTCAGTTCGATTATGTATATTTCATTTCGGTCTTATCTTCAGACCTTAAGATAGACTTTTCCAACTAAAGGAGTGATGTATACCCTTCATCGACCTTTCACTGCCAGACCTCTCCTGTAAGATAAGTAAAACCGATTGAACAGAAAATTATATCCTTGGAATAAAGGAGTTGATGAACATTTACTTGTTATCACGGACGCACCTTAGAATTCTGTACATGCATTTATGTTAGGCGATTTTGTTCAGCCAAGAAAAATCGTAGTAAGAGGAATAATGCAAGCATCCCAAACAATAATTTCATATATAATAGTGCATTTATTTTAACTTCGCCTGGCTCCTGACAAACGTCTTCAACTCGGGAGGAGACATCTTGTTTCGAAAATGTTAATGATGATTGTTTTTAACCCTCACACATCGCTAGTCCTCTTCGCCTGGTGATAGCAAGAATACAGTTCTAAAAACCTTCAGTAGTATTTAAAGGATGAAAGACTTTGAGGGGTGTATTTGTGTTTGGTGATGTGTTTTTGTGTGGTGATATGTTTGTGTGTGGTGATGTGTTTGTATGTGGTGGTGTGTTTTTGTGTGATGTGTTTGTGTGTGGTGATGTGTTTTTGTGTGGTGATGTGTTTGTATGTGGTGATGTGTTTGTATGTGGTAATGTGTGTGGTGATGTGTTTGTATGTGGTGATGTGTTTGTGTGTGGCGATGTATTTGTGTGTGATGGTGTGTTTGTATGTGGTGATGTGTTTGTGTGTGGCGATGTGTTTGTGTGTGGTGATGTGTTTTTGTGTGATGTGTTTGTGTGTGGTAATGTGTGTGGTGATGTGTTTGTATGTGGTAATGTGTTTGTGTGTGGCGATGTATTTGTGTGTGATGATGTGTTTGTATGTGGTGATGTGTTTGTGTGTGGCGATGTATTTGTGTGTGGTGATGTATTTGTGTGTGATGTGTTTGTGTGTGGTGATGTGTGAAGGGGTGTTTGTATGCGGTGGTGTTTCTGTGGGTGTTTCTTTTGTGGTGGTCGTTTTGTCTGGGATTTTTTTTTTTTTTTTTTTAATGCAAGGAAGAAAACCAAAAGCCAGGATCCCTCAAATTGAGTATATGGTGTTTGGAATGTGAGGTGTGTGTTTAGGAGTGTGTTGTTTGGATGTGTGATATGCGCCTGAGTGTTTTGTTTGTGGATGTGTGATGTTTGTTTCAATGTGTATGTGTGTTCTTAATTGTATCTCTACAGGAATGAGTCAAGCTCGTACTGGAATGTCACTCAGCCATACTGCAGAACTTCTGCCTATCAGAATTCTTTCATTCCCCGAACTGCATCTCTCTGGAACTCGCTTCCCCAGAGTTGTTTCCCTCCAAACTTCAACCTGCTGCTGTTCAAGTCTAACAGTTACAGATGTTTTTTGAACAGAGGACATCAGTAATCTGGTGCATGGATTTTTTTTTTTTTATTCGTTTGTTTTTCCTTCATCTGTTCTGTTATTTAAAAAAAAAAAAATTATCATACATATCCTTAAATTTATGAATTGTTTTGGCACACACATTTCATATGGTAATGCATTCCATTGATCAATTGCCCCATTTGGGAAACTGAATTTCCTTACGTGTTTATCACCTCTCTGTTTATGCAGTTTTATGCAGTGTCCCCATGCTGATGCATCCTCATAGGTTATATACTTTTTAATGTCTATTTTCTCCTTCCCAGAGATGAACTTATACTGTATAGCATAATCATGTCTCCTCTTTTCCTTCTCTCCTGTAGTGTTAGCAGAGTCAGTTTTTCTAGTCTTTCTTCGTACCATAGATCTCTTAAGCTTGGTACCCATCTTGTGGTGGCCCTTTGAACTTTTTCAGTCTTATCTATGTTTTTCTTGAGATGAGGATTCCAGACTACTGATACTCCAGGGTTGGTGTGATGAATGATGTTATTTTTCTCAGCATGTCTTCAGCCTGTGTGTGTGTGTGTGTGTGTGTGTGTGTGTGTGTGTTCAGATGAACATGAAGGATGGTTTATATTGTGAAAGTAGCCTGCGAACATATGAACATTGTTGAATGTATAGGATGGTATGTGTAAATAGAGGAAAATTTATGTATGTCTGTTTGGGTCGAGAGAAATTGAGAAGCTGGCATGGTTAGCTTGAGTTGTTTAGTTTTAAAGCAAGGTTCTCTTATATCATCTTCCTTAACGACATCACATCGATGCCATTGTATTTGTATATTCGGGCAGATAGATTAATTAGACGCCACGCGCTCCTAAGTTGTGCAGTATAAGATCGTCTGATGATAGCTGGGACTATATTAAAAAAAGACAAAAATATTGTACTGAAAGGGTCAATGAAAGGGGAAAAATGAGTGAATGGGCTGGTGAAAGAGGTGTATAGAGTGGGTTGTAGGAACTGGGAGAGGTGCATGGATGGAAGAACGGAATGGAAATTTAGTGAAGGAAAAATAGTGGATTCCCGCATATCGTGGGGACAACTTCAGATATTTGTTGCAGCAAACACCAGACGATTTTAATCAGATGAGTGGGCTTAGGAACCTGAGAGTGTTAGGGCCATCACCAGGATCCCTCTCATGATCGAGCCGACACCAGACGATTTTCTTTAGACTGGAGTGAATCGTAGGAGTTTGAGAATGTTAAGTGAATGGATGAAGGAATAAAATAGAGATGGAAAGTATAAAGACGTTAACGTGGCGGATGACTTGGATGGAATGAAGACTGGATTGAAGGTGGTTGATGTGAAGGGCAAGTGCTAGATCGAATGGATGATGAATTACTGGAATAGAAAGTGAAGACTTAGTTGAGGGGAATTGTGAATTAAGTGGATAGATGGTGGAATGGTGTTGCAATTGAAGGTGAATGAATAGGTGGGGATGATTATAACTGCATAGATAAAGGGAATCAGATAATGTTTTGGGGTGAGCAAGTGAAAAGAGTAAGTTAAGTGGGTGGGATGTGTGTGTGTGTCTGTGTGTGTGTGTGTGTATCTGTGTTTGTGTGTGTGTGTGTGAGAGAGAGAGAGAGAGAGAGTTAGGTAAGTGAGAGGGAGAGGGAGATTCAGATGAGAGGAAGAGGGAGGGTCGAATGAGAGGGAAAAATTACTGAATCGGAAAGCTGAGTAAGACATATTGGTGAGTAAGTGGGTTAGAGAGAGTCGAGTAAGTGTGAGTCGAGTGAGGCAGAGGTGAGTAAGTGAGCGAGAGAGAGAATTAAGTGGGAGCGTGTGAGAATGTCAGACAACCGATAGGATGGGATGTACAGTACAGATGAGGGGGTTTTGTTTGAGTGAGACGTAGAGGTGAGTAAGATAGGGTATCAGATGAAGAAATGAGATGAAGTGAGTGAGGGAATGAGAAGTTAGTAGTGGGTATTGAAGCGAGGGTAAGAAGTGAGGAAGTGAGAAGATGAGATGAGAGGCGAGAGGGAGAGGTGCATAAATGAGAGGGTATGAGGTTAGAGGGTGAGGTAAGAGAAAGAGAAACAGTTGAGAGGGAGAACTGAAGGAAGGAGAGAGAGAGAGAGAGAATGTGAATTAGGGAGTAGGGTGGACTCATGCAAGCGTGAAACACTGTATAACAGCCACATTCCCACCTAACCTCACTCCCTCTCCGTTACTTACTCCGTCTGAATCCTGTGCTGTGCTGTGCTTTGAATAAGTTAATCTGTGGAGGAACTGTGGTTGTGTGGTAGCTGTGTTGTCGCAATAGGTTTATTGCTATGGTTTTGCATCGTCTTATCGGTTGTAGTGTGGTGAAACTGGTTGGGGAACTGATCTTGTTGTTGAGTTGAGGTGGTGGTGTGGTACTTCGTATATGTGGTTTATAGGAACAGTTGTTATGGTGTTACAGTGGAGAAGGGATAACGCCGTGGCAGAGATTATAATACTCGTACATTGTTTTAGAAGGTATTACTGTGGTAAAAAGTTGTGTTGAAGATTGTACTGTTAAAGAGGATGTTACCGTGGTAGAGGTATTGTGTTTTGTCTTGTGAAGAGATCGACACAGTTCCGATGGTGTGGAAAACAATGTAGAGTCCCTGTGTTTATTTGTACTTACTGTACTAGCTCGCCACCCCTGAGTAGTGTGTATCGGATGGTGGGGACAGGTCGCTTTCCTTCAGTCTCTCCCTTTGATTTTTTTTTTTAATTGTAAGGAGTTCGTGCTTGAAATGGCTGTCAATGATTTCCCTCACGTCGAAGAACACCAGGATACTTAAACATCAGAGGAGCTGTTTTGCGCTTATTTTTGATTAACGGCGACTGAAGAGCGTGCAGCACTATGGTCCTCTGCTCTTTCACTTGCGTGGTTTTGAGATGTACAACACACTTGCACATCCCATTGTACAATTACACTTTTTAATAACGTCACTATGACAAGTGTTCCTTAAGCTCGACATTATCCGGTGTTAGCAACAAGAATAGGATAATAGGAAAAAGGATAACGGAGTGTTAAGATGAATGTTGAAACTTCCATCACAACGAAGCTCTGCCATAAGCTGAACAAAATCATCAGGCGGTGACAAGAATATAACTAGTTACAGGGCAGTCTGTTAAATAAGGTAGTGGAGATTGTTTATAAACGCTTCACTACGAGACCACTCGTAGGCTGGACAGAATTGTCCGTTGGTAACAAGGTTGCTTCTATATGTATTTTCAAAATCAAATAGCAAGTGTAAAAGCAGCAAGAATGACCATGGTGAAGCCGATGTACGAGAGTCTAAGTGAGTTCGAGGGTGGGACGAAATGTGACCACTTCAGTAACGCTGTATGTGGAAAGTTGGTAAGCAGAAGGAAGAGTTCGAATCCCGGCACTAATGAATGTGATGAGGGTAGTGATGGATTCAGTGATGGTAATGACGATAAAAGCGGCGATGAAAATGGAGCTAGTGATTATGAATATGATTATGAGGGAAGTGATAAGATTGGTGATGTCTGTGGGGAGGATGATCATGAAAATGAGGCGGATAATGACAAAAGTAAAGATGAGAAAAATGACAATGTTGATGGTGAAGCTAGCAAGGATGGTGAGTGTAATAATAATTCCCTCCATGTATCCTCTCATATTGAGAAAACTGTTAGATATCCCTCTGTAATCACCAGAAGTTCAGGAGACAGCAAGATTTCACCTCTTAACAATACTCTGTCAGCCTTTAAGTCAGCAAATGACATTTGTAATAATCAAATCTCCGCCAGTGTTGAAAAAAACCATAACGTTGCTGTCATCCTACATCACCACCCTTCTGTCACTTCCACCACCTCTGCCTCTCTTGCTTCCTTTTTTATTTCCCCACTCTCATTATCTGTTCCACCTTCATCAGTTTCCCCCAAGCAGGGTGTGGAGGAGGTGAAGGAGAATGCGAGCAACATCTATACACCCTCGTATTCACGTCACTCCTCTCAACC